>NW_017806175.1:7667582-7723654 GCF_001891065.2 Hippocampus comes | reverse complement strand
TTATACACACACACACACACACACACACACACACACACACACACACACACACACACACACTAATGTCTGGTCAACGCCTGTGTGTTATAATAAAGTTTAGAAAATAAAATAAAATAAAAATAGTGTCAGACCCACCAGTTGCTGTGTGCACCTTGTAAGCTGTGCGCATGCAGCAAGTGTTTTTTGGGGTGGCGGAGGGGAGGCTGCGTGCGGCGGTGGGGCCTGTTCTTGGAAGGATGCAAAGTGTTGGATGACATGACTGCAAAAAGATTGACTGGGAAACTTTTTCGCCCTGACATGAACTTGGCTCCGGTCCTCTCAATGAGGAAAAACAAGCAAGATCCCTCCATCCAGCGCTCGCGTTTTTGTTTGCCAAAACATCAGTCGCGCGCGCACGCCGCCAGCGGTTTCATCACACTAATGTCGCACATACACAGCGTTGACTTTTAGCATGATGACCGAGCAGAAGGGAGGAAACAACAAGGAGGAGGAGTAAGGATGAAATGATGTTTGTTTGTGCAAATAAATGACAAACTACGCAGCTACCTGTTGAAATCATTTGTCAAGCGCATGTCTGGCCAGGATCATTCCGGCATTGTTGGAAAGGTGGTCGGCACATGACCTTCACGTGGAGAAGTATTTGACATCCGCCTACGCCAAGTACACAGACTTGATTAGGTGCTTTTTGGGTACGTGCGCCAATTGAACAAACGTGAACGTGAAGTTTACGCTTCGAGGCCTTTCCGCAAAACGGGAATCTGGATGATTGTTTTCAGCAGGTAATCAAAAAGAACTCAGGGAGTGGAAAGTACACAATTCAGATTAAACACCAGTATATAAACACACACACACACACACACACACACACACATAAAGCGCACGATTTCGTCTCGGCAAATCAGCTACAAGGCAAATACAGTGCACACGTTGTAAATAAAATCCATCTTGCGCATCTATTTCACATCGTGCGGTTTAAGAATTTTTATTTTTTTTTTTTTTAGCTCTGAGGGTTAGCTTCAGAGAGCCGAAGAACAATATCAAAGTCTCAGACATCGTCAGGGAGACTCTTGCTGGATCTCTTTTTAATATTTATGCAGACATGACGGGGGGAGTGGGGAGAAAAAAAATGCAATAACGTAAAAACAACAAGTGAATTAGGCATGAAACACAACAGGATATTGCGGAGAGATTAAGTTGTTTCCTTCTCGCCAGCGTGTCCCTCGTTGCACCGCATAACAGCCCACGGCGCGTCTTTAATTGGAGCCCCAACGTGAGTTGCACAAGCTTTCTTGACGGTGGTGTCGTTGGCAGAGGGTTTCGGAGGAGTTCAACCCAAAATTAGGCTTTCATTTGGACAAAACGCATATTTTCAAGATGGTTTTAGTGAATTTACGAGTGAAAGTTAGGAGGGGGGGGGGGACAACAACAAAACCCTTAACCCTAATGGATTTATTTTTATGACCCAAAAAACAAAACTTTCATAACGTTTTACAGTGCATATAGTAGAATATCAGAAACATTTTCTTAAAGAAAAAAAAATTAACTGTAACTTATATTTAATTGTTTTTTACTATTTTATGGTGGATTTAGTAGGTGATCAAACACAAAGTATGCTTATTTAAATATTATTTAAAGATTCACATTCCTTTTTGACAGTTTACTAATAAAAAATAGAGAGAGAAAATTTTACTGTTGAACTTTAACCTCATTATTTTTAAAAGCAAGACAGTCGCAATCAAACCAAAAAGAAATCGGGAAACAAATTAAAAATCCATATCTTGAGATTTTTTTTTTTTTTTTGTGAGTTTATTATTTATTTTATGGCAAAAAAAAAAAGTTGACAGTTTTACAGTGCGCAGGACAACAAACAAAAAAAAAGCTCTTCAATTAGAAAAAAAAGACATAAAAATACATTATTTTAGTCAGTTTGCTCATAAAAAAATACGGAAGAAATGACCTCTTAAGAATTTGAAGATTTAAAAGATAAACAGAAATAGATGATTTATACCGATAACACAAACTGATGTTACCAAAAAAATAAAAAATAAAAATAACACCATGTCTGCCAAAAACAGTAAAATCCAACAAGGCCTGAAGATTATAAACCATCGCAAAACGCAGAGCAGCAGCATGTCACGTACGGCCGATTGCAACATTGGGAGAGAATTACACTGTCATCAGATGTCACGAGTCACAAACTTTATGGATTGAGCCTTGCTAATTCTTTTTTTTTTTGTTTGTTTTCCCTCCCTCCAAATGGCATCTCTTAAAATATTAGTCGTCGACAAACGTTGACAGGCTCAAGCGGGGGCCGGACATGAATTTGTGCCCCACAATAATGACGACTTCTCCTGCCAAGACGCAAGCACGCCGCGAGACACCAATTTAAGAGCTGCCAGAGAAGAGAGAGAGAGAGAGAGAGAGAGAGAGAGAGAGAGAGAGAGAGAGAGAGAGAGAGAGAGAGAAACAATATAGTTTGAATACTGTATGTTGAAAGGGAAGCAGGGAGTGTGTATCAGGAGAAGGGGGTGGGGGGGTCGTGTTATGTCTGGACGTGTGCAGACGTACACTTCACGAGGGTGCAATGGAATCTGCTGCTGGAAAGATAATAAAGGAGATCAGTGCTCCTCCCCCCCCCCCCTCCCCCCCGTCTTCCGTAAAGAGAACGTCTGATCTATTTCCGCTATAACAATTGCTCACATTCTTGAATGTCTTTGACCATTTTATGACCAAGAGCAAAAAAGACAAAAGGACAAAAAATAAAAAATAAAGTAGATATTTTCAGCAGGGGCAGCCCGGTGGTCCAGTGGTTAGCGTGTTGATCTCACAGTGCAGAGGTACCGGGTTCAATTCCAGCTTCGGCCTGCCTGTGTGGACTTTGCATGTTCTCCCCGGGCCTGCGTGGGTTTTCTCCGGGTACTCGGGTTTCCTCCCACATTCCAAAAACATGCTTGGCAGACTGATTGAACACTCAGAAATTGTCTCTAGGTGTGAGTGCGGATGGTTGTTCGCCTCTGTGTGCCCTGCGATTGGCTGGCAACCCGTTCAGGGTGTCCCCCGCCTACTGCCCGAAGACGGTCGGGATAGGCTCCAGCACCCCCCGCATATGGAAATGAATTGCAAGCAGACAATATACACGCAAACAATATATCGCCATTTTGAACGAATGTTAGCTTTTGGTGGACCTTCACATGATTGACTGTTTGACAAATCTACGGTGGTACCTCTACTTACGATGACATTTCTTAACTCTCAAATACTGTAAGTAGAGACACGTTTTCCATGTAAATGCCCTAATCCGTTCCAAGACCCCCACCAAAATTCAGACATCAATGTTTTATAAAGCATAAAAAAAGCATCAAAATATGTAACAAATACAAACGCTACCAACTCGCCCGTCTTGCGTCTCGCTACTCCAGACGACGAACTTTCTGGTGCTGTTTGGCTTGGACACGAGGCCAATTCACTTAATACTTGCGGGGCGGCTCAACGCGTAAAGCCCCCTACTTAAAAGGATCAAGTGCAGGCATTGTTTGGTTATGTTCACCATATGTGTTGGCTTTTCAGGATCCGAATCCCTTCTCCCAAAACGCCGGTGCTTGAGAAAATAAACACGGCTTTGCCCTACACAAATTGTGGACTAATTGTGTATTTGGACTAAATCATTCTTCAAGTCGGACTGCTTTTTCCATTTGCTAAGGGGCGCGGGGGAGTGACAGCTTGACATTGATCAGTGTGTTGACTTGTGGAATTGGAGCTTTACCTGTAACGCATACGACCGCAAAGTAGTGCTACGCGAGCGGCGGCTCACTTCTCGGCGTGGAAAAATAACATGTTCTCTTCACGTGTTCCACTAGACATACACAGGGATTGTAATGATAACTATTGTAAAGGGAAACCTACATTTGCCTTTCAATTTCAGTCTTTGTGATGGATGTGCTTGTTGATTTGAGCATTTTCTGGAACACGCCAGACCGTAAAGTATATAGAAAATGAGATTTCAAAATCATGAAAAAAAAAAAATAAAATACAGTTTCCTGTGGCTGCAGTACAGCACACCATGTCATCGGCACTCTTTTCCGCACAGCAACAACGAGGCGCTCTCAAGCGACCACGCCAGCGTACCACCTGTGTCCACACACACTCACGTAGGAGGTAAAACAATTAATAAAAAAAATAAATAAATTCTCGCTCTTCTGCCGTCTCTCTGTGGCATGCGTGCTCTCATGGCCAACAACAAGGCACTCTAAAGCGGCAAAAAGGTGCTGCAAAAATGTTCTTGATAATAAAAAATGTTACCTGTATATGCACCCCATCTAGTCTAAACATTCTGATTAATATTGTGTTTTTAAAATATGAAAAAGTCAGCAAAAAATATCTTATCCATCTCGGGGGGGTTCCGTCCAACATATTATTTTAAAGAAAATGCTTGACTTGGTTTTCCCTTAAATTGTGGTCAAGGGGTGACTCGGTGTGTCACTGGGCCCCATTTTTTTTTTACCCCCCAAAAATCAGGAAAACTGAAATTGTGAAAGCGGTTGAACGCTGAAGCGCCACAATTCAGTAGCACATAGTTCTCGGCGATCATTCCTTTATCGCAGCTACTGTGGGTGGCTCTGGAACCTACCCCCTGTGATAAGCTGGGGGGGTTCACTGGAGCATTTTATTTATGTATTTATTTTATTTTGCCACACACATTCAGTGTTTCCGTGCGGACGGAGACTCACCATACACTTGTTGGGTTTCTCCCCAGAGTGAACCCTCATGTGGATGAGCAGCTTGTAGCGGGCGTTGAAGGGCTTGTAGCGCCGGATGCATCCGGCCCAGAAGCAGGTGAAGTCCTCGCCTTTGCGCTGGTCAATGTGGACCTTTTCAATGTGCCTCACCAGCTCCTCCTGTTGCTCGTAGGCGGCGCTGCAGTCAATCCAGCGACACGACTGCTTATCGACCGGCGTGAGCCCGACTTCCTCGGTCTCCATGCCCGCGTGGGACCCGGCGGGGCCGCCGGACGATGACGACGACTTGAGTCCCAGGGACGAGCCCGGTGCCTGTTGATGGGTGTGGCTATTCAGAAGCCCACCGCCCGCATATTGGTGCAGGTGGTACGGCGGCAGCATGGCGGCGCGAGGGTGCTGATGGAGGTGGCGGACGTGCCCATTGCGCCCGCTTAAGTGATGGTGGTAGCGGTGCTGCAAAAGTTCATCGTCGCTGGGGGTGAAGTCATCTAAGGGCTCCTGCTTGAGGGTGGCCCCCGATCTTTGGCTCATGTCCAGCAGAGCCCCCGTGACGGCCCCTGATCTTTGGTTCCTATCGAGGACGGCCCCGGTTTCAGGCCCCGATCTTTGGCTCCTGTCCATCAGAGCCCCGGCTTCCGGCGCCGCTTGCAGCGTCCCCGACATTAGCATGAATAACCCCGAGCCATCCGACGAGCCTCCTCCGCCCCCTCCCGCATTCCCCAGGGGGGTCCCTCCGGCCCCGCGGCCTAGCTGCATGGAGCCCCGCTCCTCGCACTGTCCCTGGCCTTGCTCCGGCTCCGACGAAGACACCGACGAAGAGGATGAGGAGCAGGAAGAGGGCAGGGACAGCAGGCAGGTGGCAGGTGAGTTTGATAGCTGACAGCTCTCCTGCAGCGAGCTCCGCCGGGGGCTCTGGTGCTGCGCGGATTTGCGGGGGGCTTCCCGAGAGCAGGGGATATTCGGCGGGGATGTTGACGACGAAGAGGAGGAGGACGAGGGAGAGGAAAACCTGCCGCTGCTCGCGTGGCCGGGCGAGAGGTTGGCGCGGAAGCCGTTGACGCGAGCCACCATGGACGTCTGCGAGGAGGCGCAGATGATGGCGGTGATGTTGATCTCCTCCGAGGCGGTCCCGGTGGCAGACGGAGAATCCGCGGCGGCGGACTGCGAGGCCGGCGAAAGGCGACGTCTTTTCAGAGCGCCGGTGCCGAGCTGACGCGCCGAATGACGGGAGCTCGTTGGGGACAAAGCCGACGGGGAGGAGCCGTCTTCATTATTAAAAGGTTGCGCCGCATCGGCCGATGCGGCGTTGCCCACGACGCACATGCTATCTCTGCCGTTGCCGCCACCGGGCGCCATCTCGTCCCTCGACGTCCTCAGAACGATGCCGGACCTCGAGTCGTGAAAGCCAGTTTGGATTCCGGGCACCATGTTTGAAACGGTGTAGCCCATCGCATCCTCTTCCTTGATGGAATACGCTAGAGCCGACGGAGCCCCGTTGGCACCGCCGCAGCTCAGGCCGGGTGAGGCCCCGGGCAGGGTCCTCTGAAAAGTGGATGACCTACATTGAGGGGGACCAAAAAAAAAAAAAAAAAAAAGAGACATCACAAAGAGAGGAACATGAGCTCCATCATCTTCGCAACCGTTGACAGACGCAGACCCATTCACTGGAAGTCAAACGAAAGCGGGTTTTCTGATATCTGCACTTTTTCGACTTTTTTTTTTTTTTTTTGTCAAGACAGGCTGGTTACTTTTTTCAATTCTTCTCGACGGGTGAAACTAAATCGGGAGACTATAAACCGGCGTTTATTACTAAGATTAGAAAGGCCGACAGCAGTTGAGACTGAGAGGCCACTGGCTTGAGGGACCGCCTGACATCCTTTGATGGCACAAAAAAAAAAAAGGGGGTTTAAACCCAAGCCCAACATTGGGGGATAAATATGGAGTCACCTGTTTCTGGTGGCCCTAATTGCAGCCTCGGAAAGCGTTTGTCCATTACAATGCTGCGTATTATGGTGGGAATCTTTGCCTTTTTTTTGCCCCCCCACCTACGCCCCGCCCCACCCACCAACCCACTCAAAGAAAAACAGAGCCACAGAAATATTATCGAGGGTTGCGCGGAGGCAACTATTTGCCGTTTAGCCGAACAGACACGTAATTGTTTATGAGAAGTAGAAGCGGCGGCGGCGGCTTACCTGGCGTCCTGGTGAGGGCTGTCCTGCAGAAGAAGATCAGGCGCAGGACTGTCACACTGGAGGCTCTGCGGGTAAAGTCCCCCAGGGTGACCCCCCAAGGGCAGCGGCAAACTCTGCCCACATGGCATCAAGGTGCCCTGGGTGGCCCCCAGCTCAGCGTCGCCGTTCTTTGCTAAGCTGTAGCCGCCGTGACCTGGAAGCAGAGCGGCGGCGACGTGACACTAATGAATGCACAAAAAAAAACGGAAAGAGTCATGTTATAGATCAGAACTGGTGGTTGTTGAACTTTGACACACTTGTCATCTTTTTTTTTTTTTAATTAAGGCCCGCAGACCCCATTTTGAGAGCCTCGGCTCACGATCCGCTAATGACTCTTTGTTTCTACCCGCCCATGACCCAATGTTTGTAGGTGATGATGCAAAGCGGTTCAAGTTGAAAAGCAGATCGCCGTCAACAGCCGTCGGAACGAGCGATCGCGAAGATGCGACTAGAAATCGAAGCCATTCGGAATGCCCTGAAGAAGAAATCCGGGAACCGCAGACTTCCGATGTTGTCTTGAATGTCAAATGATGCAACGCCACTGCTGATATATCGGGGGGCCATTTGGCGAAAAAAAAAATGACAGGCAGGGTAATGGCAATGAGAAATCATCTCTAATATTAGTGTTGGTGCAACTGAAGCAAACTCAAATTACATGTGTCCGGAAAACCGATTCAGCCAAGCGCAATGTCATAAGTCATTTTGTATAAATAATGCCATTCCATGAGCCCGCGCGCGCACTTGTCAGGTAAATCATGAGGTTTTTTTTTTTTTGTTTTTTCTTTTGCTCAATTGACTGTTCACTGAATGATTGATGGCGGGATTTTTCCAAACCCTCCAATAATTAATAACTTTTATACGTTCATCCCATCTGCAAATAATCAGATGGTGCGGGACACCAATGGGACAGTGTTGGTTACCCGCCCGGTGAATCTGCTTTTTTTTTTTTTTTCCCTTCCCACTCTAACACATTTAGATCCCCCCCTTTATCGAGATGTATCATCATCTCAGTCAAGCGTGAGGATTTGATACGCTTTGCGGGCACATCCGCAATACCACACGATTAACGAGGAGGCACACAGTGGCGGTGTGCGAACATGACTCGGAGGGAGGAAAACACGATGAGGAAATGTTGACAGAAAGGCAGCCAATATCCCCAAGCCGCCACTTTGAACGGCAGCCGCACGTGTCGCCGCTTCCCGCTTGCCTGACTCAATTTCGCAACGGCATTTTCTGCTCGAGATGTCACTCCGTGTGTAACTGCTCACCCCTTCCCTCTCTGCTCGCCGAGGAGGAGGCGAAAAAAAAAAAAAAAAACATGACTGGCAACCAATTAAACTTGAAAGAGGCTGATTGTTTACTCACGTCAGCAAGCAGCCAATCATATTGTGGCATTCTCAGAAGTCCCCTCAGAAAGAAAAGTGGCAAAAAAAAAAAAATGTGTTGAATTTATTCCATTTTATTTCGTCAAGTGGTTGCACGACAATCATCTGGATCCAAACACATTGTTTTAAGTAGATGTATCGTCTACTCAGAACAACTGTTCAAAATGATATCTGGGGAAAAAAAAAACAATAGGAAAAGAATTAGCGACTTTTGGGACATCCTGTATTTGGTTGATTTTTTTTTTTTTTTTTTTTTTTAAAGAAAGTTAGTACCAATGTGAAGTGATTGATTCCTTCTGAATGAAAGCATGGCATGGCAAAAAATGAATAAATCAAAAATTCAAAGGAAGAATCAGAAAGTGGAGCATAAACGGGTTCACCACTAACCACCGTACTGCGCTTCTTAACAATCTAGTAATCAGCGCAGGGATCGGCACCAAAAACTCCGCCTTGGCCCGTTCCCAACCATACCACAAAGCTTTGTAAAAATAAATCGCACAATACTTTCTGTGTAATCCAAACAAATGGACAAACATGCGGTGATGAAAACATCACCTCCTCGGTGGAAGTGATAACAGATGGAGAGGTAGAGTAAATGTTGAAGACAAAAAAAAAGTAGGAGGACGTTTGGAAAATCTGACTTTTTTTTTTTTTTTTTTTAACAGGGGTTGACAAGAGGAGAAAAAAAAAGAAAATAAGAGGACGTTGTGAGCCACGAGTCACGCTCGGCAACAAAAACAGGCCTTGGTACGCTGCGAGCCCGCGGCGAATGATGGAGCTCTGGCGGTGACGTGGGTCGCGGCGTCAACGCAAACAAGCGCAGAAAAAGGAAACGCAAGAGACACAAACAGTGCGCGGTCGCCAAGGGGATGCTGCGAGCAACCCTGCTTTCACTCAAAGGTGACGGTCTGTTTTCCAGCACGCCTATATTTTCTCGGGATTAAAACCCACCGAATGCGCTCGTCCCGTCTGTGTTCGTCATCACAAAATGTCATCAAATCAACCCCATCGGCAGTCGAGGGAGCGCGACGATTGCACACAAATGCAAAATGAAAGCACTCACAAGGAGCAATATTCATCTCATCACCTGACAAAGAGATGACACACAAACAAAATCCTAGAGAAGCTCAATATATTCTCATGTGCGGATCGCCAGTCAAACAGTTTTCCTCTGACCAACCAATCAGAGGATGGAAAAGTTGTGATGTCATCATCTGAGGTGAATTCGAAAATGGTCGCAATCACAGCCCCGCTGCTGATGGAGTTGAAGTTGCACCGGCCGGCACGACAGATTCTGAAGTCCCGGGGCAGATTAGACTGACATGGCAACACAGAGAGGCTGAAATGTGATTGGACAAAAAATAAATAAAAAATATCCGCATCCACTTACTGGAAGCAGTTTGCAGAAATGCAACGAAATGAGGAGACTCGACCTTTGGGAATAATTGAAAATAATTCAGTGGAGTGGTTTGATTTTATTTATGCACAGTCAACTTGAGACTTGAGTAAACCAAAAACATACAATACACAGTGGCCATGGGAAAATGGTGTGATTATTATTTTTTGAATGGGGGGGGAAAATGCATGTCGTTGAAAATCTCATGTCATCTTTTGATGTTATTTTACGTCAGATGCAAACCGACTCAATGGTTGCTTTGATGAGTGCGATGTTGATTTATTTTTTCTCATTTTTCCTCTGCGTCGTGTCGTAAAAGTCACGTTGTGATGACGTGAAGAGTGTTTTGTGATGAAGGTCCCGATTGCACCCGCCCCCCGTTGTGCGACGGTGGGTGATTTACACTCTCGCTTAACGGAATCGGTTCTGCTCGAGAAATCTTGCGGCTCAAACATATGCCGGCTCGGATTGGACCCAGAAGTAATTTTGGACTGAATGAGCCGTGGAAATTGAACGTTGGGTATTTTAGATGAGCGTTGCACGCTCGCCTTCGGTCAGGAAGCCGAAGTCAAATGGAGCATCGAGGGACGGCGGCGCGAAATAGCCGTCGCGGAGGAAGCGCTGTGGCTTCGGTTGACTCGGTCAAGCTCGACTGATTTGAAGACTCCCATAATTTGAGCGGAACAATATCGTGGGGGCTTCTGTTCAATGTGCATTGGGCTGCTCCTGCTGGCGTGCGCGCCTTGGCCACGTGGGGTCAGTATAATACCGACATACGGTTACGCAGGACTGTACACGGAGACGGTCGCCGGCTCCTTAATAAGGCAGAAATATGACTTGCTCTTCGCAGAGGATAATGAATACATGCATGTTATGTATGCCGATGCTTGTTATCCGATTCCCAGCAAGAAGGTTTAGATATTTGTTGCGTAAAGGAACCTACACCATAAAAAAAGGGTGGTATTCAATAGCCCGTCGGTGGCGTTTTGCGTTGTTTGTTAGCATGAAGCTAAACAAACTTTATTCAAGCAAAGTTGAGTCGTTTTAAACACACAACTTGTTATTTTCGTTGTTTTATGTTCAGTTTGAAAATAAACATCGACTGGGAGTGGCAATAAACAGCTTGAAGCCTCTTTTTGGAAGATTTGCTACACAAACCGCCGCTTGCTGTGAAGCGACTCGATTTGAGTTCCCCGCCGCCATGGAGCAGTCTTCTCTCAAGGCGCCATTGTAGTAGAGGAGAAACTCAACAAATTACACGTTCGGTGGTTCGTCCGGGCGTGAACAAGGACCACAGAAGAAGACCCGTCCGTGTTTCTTACGAGAAAAATTAGCAACAACGGCACAGAGGGGATGGAAATTGTCGACAGACATTGGAGGAAAAACAGAGGCAGGACACTGTCCAGAGACACCTGGTGCAAATTCAGCACACATGTGTTGGCCCATCTAGCCAAACAGCCACTGATGTCAGCATTACTAACAAAGAAAAAAAAAAAAGAAAACGAAAGAAGGCCTCTATTGTTTTCGACTTCTCGCGCCTCCTCCCCGCCACACTTCAACGTACAACAAAACTCTCAAAAGAACGGAGGCGAGAAACAGCCGCTGCTGATAACAGCAAAGTCTAATAATATCCTCTGCTACGTCTTAAGTGGCATCTTCCGTTCCTTAAATGTCCTCAAGCGTTGCTCGCCCTGCCGCTTCGCCTGCGTAATTGGCACGCGGGGAGCAGAAGTTGGAAGAGGAAAGCAAAGGGTGGTTCATCCAAGCAGGCCACACCCCTTAAAGGCGCACATCCAGTGCGTGCAAATCCTTGAACCCGACCAATACGCTCGGGTCATTTGAGAAGCAGTTTCCAGGTGCGTATGATTGCTTTTGACAATCCTGCTACCATAAGCCTGCTCTGATGTCACCAATTTGTCATCGGCGACTTCCCCTTTTTTTTTTTTTTGGGGGTCCAAATCCTTCGGGAAGGCAAGCCCAACGCAGCTGTAAAAGCACAAGGCTGAAAACTACAGAAGGGAAGAAATGAATGAGCGTGAAACGTTTTAAAACGCCGTCCGGGGCGTCTGTGATATGCGGGTACACGGGATATGTGGTAGGCGGGGGACACCCTGAACCGGTTGCCAGCCAATCGCAGGGCACGCAGAGACGAACAATCATCCGCGCTCACAATCAATTCAAGGGACAATTTTTGAGTGTTCAATCAGCATCTCACGCATGTTTTTGGAAGGTGGGAGGAAACCGGAGTACCCGGAGAAAACCCACGCAGGCACAGGGACAGCATGCAAACTCCACACAAGAAGGCCGGAGCTGGAATCGAACCTCTGCACTGTGAGGTCGATGCGCCAACCATCAACATACTCTACTCCGAATAGTCCCATCATGAGAGCAACATCCGAGTTCCTCTATTAGGATGCTAAATTGTCCGACTAGTAAGAACGGATCATAGCAATATGTGAACCTTAAGATGGATATCAAGGATAAAGCATTGACTGCATTTGAAATCCATCAGAAGGTCCAGGTACTCGTGCCCAAGAATAACTTTGGCGTACGAGTGGGACAACGAGATGCGAATCAAATCCCGTTCCGTAAATCGCGGTCTCCCGCAACTTTCTGCCGCGTCATAATTCCACGCACAGACGACAGCAGCGCTCCATCCGATCGACACAATGCCTGGACGCTATTATAGCCTGTGATTGCTGGTAATCTGTTTCTCTTTTTTTTTTTTTTTTTTTTTTTTTTTTTTGAAAGCTTACCGCGACGGTTCATTTTCGATAATTCCTGCCGCTTCCTTTTAAGTCACCAAAGAATCGTGTTAAGTGGCCGGAGTGAGAGCGCTTGTGTTGGCGTTTAAAGCGTCCGAGTATTTGGAGACGTACGGTTGAAATGAAAAGCAGATGTGCTGATGGATAGGTGCTTTTGAGGAGAGGAAAAGTGTGTGTGTGTGTGTGTGTGTGGGGGGCGTAGACCCCCCCCCCGCTTCTTTTTTTGAGGAAAGGGGATGTCACGGGTTTGATGCAAACATCTGTACCTGAAGTGCAACAAGCTGCCAAAACCGCAAGACGAATGCCTCTGGAAATCCAACGCGACACCTCAAACGTTCCCACTTTGGCTCCACAAATCACAACATTCAGCACGTAAGCGGCTCATAATAACCCGTCGGCGTCATAATTGATATCACAGATACCGCTCCGGCGCAAAATTCCATTCAAACGCTTCACAACATTCAGGAGGTGAGCGGTACTCTTGTTTTTTTTTTTTCAGATTTCAAGAAAGGGAAAGCGATGTTACACCTTTCGCTTTTTTTTTTCCTCCATCGCGCGCGAGTCCCACAAAAATGGCACTTTCTGTTTTCGTATTTCTTTGCAGTCTGATTGTCTCTCGCGTTTCATCCAGAGGCTACAAGTGTGCGACAACGCCAGAGAGAGAGAGAGAGAGAGAGGGTCACTTGTCCGCTACAGATGTTGCGTATTAAGGTCCAAAGCCCTTCCCGGCTTTTTCTGAATTTCATAACTCGTGTCTGTATTTGTGTCTGCGGCAAAAAAAAGGCCCGGAACTTATTTGTTGGCTTTGTCATGGATGTATGATTGAAAAAGCTCGGGGGCACAAGTAAATGAAAAATAACAACGTCTAGAGAGAGAGAGAGAGAGAGAGAGAGAGAGAGAGGGTGCTTCTTTCAAGCAGGTGCCGAATGAGGGGAAGGGGGGGAAAACTCAATTAAATGATTACACGTGCACAAAAATGTTTTTTTTTTTTTTTGCAGCCGGATTATTGGCAACGGCAGACATGAGAACTTCCATGGGGATAAAATTCAATTTGTTGTTTTTAGCCGCTCTCAAGCGGGCGTCTTAACTTGCTCGATTTTTCTCATGGTCGCTTGACCAAAAAAAAAGAAAAAAAATTTGCAAATTATTTGTTAATATGAAAGATAAAACTTCTTAAGTCGTCCAGCAGCAAGTAGAATAATTGTTAGACATACAGCCAAAAACATGGAACAATACAGTGGTACCTGGAGACGTCACCCGGGTGGGTTTTTTTTGTTTGTTTTGTTTTGTTTTTTTGCTTTGAGAACAAAAAAAAAAAATGGATGTAAAGTGCTGTCCGGCAGCGCTGAACTCAACTCAACTGATATTAAGCAGCAGTTTGGAAGATAGTGAGCTGTCAAACTAAACATATAACAAATAGAATTACGCGATGTGTATTTAAAACACCCACAAAATCAATTTAGCTTCATGCTAACACCGAATGGGAAATGCCATAGCTGAACTAACAAACGCAACAAAAGCGCCACAACTTAGACCTACTCTGAGCTGGTCTAAAGTCAATGCATAATCAGCTTTATGGGTGAACTTCATTTGACTCTGCAATTACAATTTTAGTTATTGATACAATTGTCTTCATCACACTGTTTGCATTTTGACAACTTGAAATCTACCGACTGGTCGAAAGTACCTTGCCATCAAATAGTAAGTGCCCGCTGAGCTTCAAGTGTCACAGCGAAACACAGATTTACTCGCTATATTCATCAATTTTGCTACCTACCCGAGTCACTACATTTTAAAAAAAAGCTACTTGCAAGTTCAATTAGAGAAAGACAGAAAATTATTAAGAGACTCCAGCCCCTGTCGTTACTCACTAAGCCACGCCTCCAAAAGTTCCATGTTAAAAAAAACATTTATTTGCCTACAATCTCAGGTGTTTTTTTTTAGGTGATAGATTAAATTTTTTTTCTATTTTTTTTTCTTTTGATTTTTTGGGGGGTGTCTGGAATTAATTAATGGCATTTCAAATCAGCTCTATGGGGAGATGTATTTGAAATCGTAACGCTAAGCACCACATCAGTAACATAAGCACTTGAAAACATTTTTGCAGCCGTATAGGGGCTTTACTGCACTCGCACAAAAAAAAAAAAAGCGGCAATAAAAACAAGATGATTATTACCGTAATCACAAAAATCGAGATTATTTTACAATATGCACAGTCCACAAACCACATAAAAAGGTCACCACTTGGACAATTACTATCAAAACAAGGATTTTGTCCAGAAACCAAGATGTTGCCAAGATTAATCAGAAAAGCATCACAAAGCGTTTTGTCATCAGCCAAACCACATCCCATAAGTGGACAGAAAAGAGACTCTGAGTGGTGGCGGAATGCGAGGCGGTCAGAAACGGACACCTTTTATAGTTACTTTTGGTACATTTGTCAGCAAAAAGTGCCAGGGTAGGAAGAAAAGTGATTGACTACTGTTAACATACCGATTACATGAATGTTTTGTGTTTCTGCTCGCGCTGCCGGATAGTCTCCAAACAATTACGATTTTTTTTTAAAAATCTAAATTGGTCCAGCAGAATCTCCAATCAGCTTTTCCCAATTGACATGCCATTAATCCATTCCAGCCGCCCTCTCAAAAAATGCAATCCGCTTTTTAATAAGGATAATAATACTATCACTCTATACTATGCCCCCCCCAAAGAAAATAAATAAATAAATAAATAAATAAATAAAAGAAATGCATAAATCCGCAGATGCCCAACAGTAAGTCACAGTAATTGTAGTCATTCTTTGCAGAGGATAAAGAACATACGCCTATGACTATTGTTATTTGATAAGTGAGTTGAGTTGCTACCATATTTATACTACTGATATTTGCTCGCGGAGCTATGGCTCATATCATGAAACCGTTTGAGCGTCTGCCATCAGGAAGTGTGTGGGAAATCCTGGTGAAAAGGTTTGTTGGACCGGTGCGTCACACAGCTCCAGAACCGGGCCAGAATTCAGCACGGGTGCTTCAAAGTCAGACCGTTGGCTTATGAGGTGATCCGTTGACAAACTCCAACCCTCGTATGAGGTTTTGAGGCCCCACCTACACTATACTGTATTTTTCTTTTTTTTTAATGGAACCATAAAATCATTGTGCAATTGTCAGGGTAGAAGCAGATGCGCACAAGCGTCCCATTTACTGACTACACTGGCACATTTTGACAACAGAGACTCTCCACACTTGGCTTTTTAACTACGGGTAAGAAATACTGTAACAAAACTAGTTCAATATGACTGTAAAACACCCCAAAAATACCCATTTTATATACAGTTAGACAGCTGGGTCTCGTCTTGTGTTATGTTTTATACAACACAGTGCTATCTTCGATCACTTTCATTATTTTACTTCGGGAAAATTAGTTCTGAAAGGAATCGAGCTCGACCTTGGAGGTTCCACCGTAAAAGTCATCTCACATAGGGGATACGTCTTCTCTGGATTGGACGTGTATCGTTCTGTCTTGAGTTCATCCCTGCATCGGGGGGCCCGTTCATTGCGGTCTGAGAAGCTGTCAGTGCAAAACTCACAGCGCGCCTTCAGTTTTCTTCAGCCGTCACCCAATATTTACACGCAAAGCCCAAGTTGTGAGAGAATCCGATTGAACACAGATGTCGGGGAAATTCTTGTGAAATGACAGTGGCCAAAACACAACCGCAAAACATGAGAGTATGCTGGTACCGAAGACGCAAGGAGGATCACGGAGCATTAGCAACCCGCCGACGCTTGCAATTTGACAAGCGGACTTCTGTAAAACAAGTGACCGATTCGCAGCAATTACTGCATCCAGTCAACTCCCGTTTTTCGTGGGGGGATATGTTCCAGATCCGCATGCGATAGGTGGAAATCCACAATGTCGGGACCACAAGAGAAACACTTTCAAGTTTTACCACTCCTTTGCAGTTTTGGTTTGATATATGATCTTGTCCTATTTATCTCATCTGCCTGCACCTTTATCAAATCCACCAAAATTGCTTTACACCACCTGCGCCACAATTTAGACCTGCTCCTACTTTCTGTCACCAAGTCATCACGTGCGCCGCAGGCGTGTAAAAAGAAAGACTCTCAGTTAGCCAGAACGCCCAGCTTGGTCTGCCAAATTCCCAAAGACGGTAAGCTAGTAAGCTAGCTAGTAAGCTAGCAGTTTTTACACTGAGCGCACCAGCCCAAAATGTTAACCCAAACTCAGCGTTAGCTTAATTCTTCGAGGGGAAGCTTGTTGTTTAAAAGCGGGCCCAAAAACCAGATGTTTTGAGAGCCAAAAGGGGGACGACTCCGATTTCACTTCCTACTTCTTTGTTATATCAGCAAAAAATAACCAGATCTTATCTTTGAAATGGATACCCCCAAAGCACGCGTAACAGCTTGAACTTTTTATGTTTCCTTTTTCCGTTAAAGTACTTAGTCATTGCTTGGAATATTAGCTTGTGGGGATCATGTGAGGTTAACTGTGCCTGAAAATGTTGCTGTTTGAGGATATGTACCAGAGGTGAATTCGGACGTCTTGCTACACTAACCCTGACCTATTTATTAGATTACGTAAACACTTGTCATTTGCACAATCACAGTGCTGTTTTAACCTGCTCAACTTTGGGGGATTTTACGGTAGTTTTATGTTAACCTCGGCAGCTTTTGGTGTATTTATGGTAGTCTTAAGTTTTACCTGTACAATTTGTGTGTGTTTGTGTACTTTTTTTTTGTTTTTTTACAGGAGGTTTATTTTTGCCAATGTAATATTGGGGGGAATTACGGCAGTTTTTTTGACCTGCGCAATTTGTGGGGATTGTGGTAGATTTACGGTAGTGTTGATTACTTGGTCAACTTTTGGAGACATTGTGGTCTTTTTTTTTTCTTTCTTTGTTTTTTTTTCAATGTCATTTTATTTTACCTGTACACCTCTGGGAGTGGGGGGATTTGTTCCTAACGCTCTGGAGGGAATGACAGAGTTTGGTTTTCATCTCTGCAATTTTCGAGAAATTACGGTAATCCCTTTTGAACCGACATTTTTTTTTAACTATTTCTTTGAAACCGGTACCATATGAAGTTCACAAACCTCTTTCACCAATCGTATCTGTACTGCTGAGCAACCCCCACCCCACATCCCTTTGTAACCTTCAGATGAGCCCGTTGTTAGCCACACTATTGGCCTGAGCAGGCATAGCAAGGCTTGCGAGCTCCCGCAGTTCCAATGACTAAGGCACAGCGGGACCCCGTTAAAAATCCCCAAATGGTACCAAGTGACACCTATGGAAACACATTCAATCTTGTGCGGTAGGAGGTCAATATACAGCTATTTACACAGACAGGGCCACCATCCAAGAGATTTATGGCCAAATATATTCTCAGAGTGTAAGCATTTTAGCTATGCGGGCATTAAAAACCCTCCTGTGTTTTGCCGTCTCTTATTTAATGGTTGTAATAAGATTCTCTTTGTTATGATTTCGCCGCTGGCTGTGCGAGGCGGCCCGGGGTTTTACGGCCGACGCAGGACACGGGTTTTGTCCTTGCGGCGAAAATGTTTCAAGATACCGCCGCGTCCAACCAAGGGCGGACCGGGGCGAACTCACTTGGGGTCGTCACAATAGAACGCAGACAGCTCTGGATGCTTGGAACCGCTTGACGGCATAACCACGCGAAATCCTGTCAAAGGGAAAGAACCATGGCAAGTGCAAAAGGGCAGACCCAGTGCTACATTTCGAGGACAGTAAATCTTAGGGGGATGGAGATAGAACCCAGATGCAAACAGCAAAGAGTAACAGTAATTTCTGGCCCCCCGTCTCCTAAATATGCAGTGGTACCTTGATAAATATAAATCCAGGTTAAAAACTAGTAGCCCCCCCACCCCCACATTCCTTAGTTTGAAGTCTTTGAGTCATTTTAAAAATCAATTTCACTCTATGGTCTTTTAGTCATTTCAGAAATCGACATTTTATGTCCTTCTTTTGCTTTTGAATGTCTTTTAGGTTAAATGTTGTCAATGTACATTCATTCAATAGTTTGAATAAGCAACTTCTGTTCTCTATGCTTTGCGAATGTCTTCAGTTCTTCTGTTCGTTAATGTTTTTAGATGCTGAGCTTTTGGTTGTGTGAAGCACGTTGAATTGCCTTGTGTATGAAACGTGCTTTATAAATAAAGTTACCTTCTATTGCCTTGCCTATAAAACGTATTGTTTGTTCACGTTTGTGAGTGTCTGGCCGGAACAGATTCCTTGGATTCACTTTTTTTTTTCTCCATTTGGAAATATTGCTTTGGCTTTCATTTGATCCCATTTTAGTCGGACTTTTTGAAACGGATTTATCATGAAAACTGAGGTCCCACAATCTGCACTTTTTTTCTGGCATTTACATTTGGGGGTGTGCTGTGAGATTTTTTTTTTTTCAAATGTAAAATATGCGCCTTGGCACAATGGAAGCTGGGGAAACACTGCTCTGGAGTACCGCTACGCTAATCTGCCAAACATCGTCAACGTCGTTGATGTCGTGTTGATGGAATTCTGGAGCGCACACGTGGCGAGAACAAGCCTAATCAGATGATAACAAGCAGAAAATGAAGAAATCCCCCTCACTCAATCTGCCTTTTTCGTGTGTGTGTGTGTGTGTGTGTGTGTGTGTGTGTGTGTGTGTGTGTTGCTTGGCTTCGCCGAGCCCACGAACGTCGGGGCTAAATGACGTGTCATGCCGTTCACATAACCTGGCATTCATTTGTGAGGCACCATCAACAAAATATTCATGGTAACCCTGACCTCCTTTCCAACATGGCCTTCCAAAACCATAAAAGGGTTCGCTCCTCATTTATTTATTTTTAGGGGCGGGGAGGGGGGGTCCAACAGCTTTGAAATGCTAATGTTTGTTTCCTCGCATGTAGAAAAAAAGCCTTCTTAAAAGCAATTTGATGTGAAATATGGATTCCGGCCATTTGACATCATCCCTAAAATAAACACGCGGGTTCTCAGTGCGCGCTGTTAAATAAGTGTACCTTGGCAGCTCGCGTGTACATACGCTAATGGCGCACCGCTTCACGGCTCGTAGCTCTCGAGGCTTCCAGACGACTGGCATTTTTACAGTGGCCAACGCTGGCAGTAATTCCTTGTCAAATGACAGGTCTGGCACGACAAAATTGGCGAATGTGGTCAACCGTGCATTTACTGTACGTTTAGAGCGAAAAAAAAGCTGTCAAGGACGTGGCTTTATCAAGGCCTGTTGACTTTTGCTGGATTGTGGTTGGAAGAACATTAAATAGTTCATAAACTCTCAACGCCTTGAATGGATGCGCGTCCTTGCAAAGAAAAATCAGACAATCCACTTTTGATTGCTGGAACAGGGATGTCCAAACTATGGCCCGTTATTTTTTTTTTTTAATGCATACCAGTAACTCGCAAGTGTTAAGTTTTTCTTTTTAGTTTAAAATGGATTACCTTAAACAGAATCGTGCGTCGCATTCTAGCCAAAGGTACAATCCGGGTTGGTCAAAGCGCTTTTTGGCGTTGTAAATGATCGTCGTGGGAACCGAAAGCTAGTTGCCATGACAACTGTTGTTTTCTTCTAAATGCAACACTTGAACGACCAAATATGTAAAAATCAAAAGAGAAATGCTTGACGGATCCCTTTTAGCGTGCATCCTTCTATTTTTATGTAGCGGCCCTTTGCGGGAAAAGTTTGGACCCCCACCTTCCTTGGAACAACAATGACTGATTGGAAAAGTGCAGAATATTTATGCTTCCTATCAGATCATTGTCGAACCTTTGCAAATAATAATACGAGCACAAATGCTGGCGGCGGGGCGACAAAGCACGCTCCTGCAATCAGATACGAGCGGAGAGATAAGGAACGTGGCACGTATTGCGCATGCACGTCATTCAAAGCGAACATTATTCATCCATTTTTTTTTCAAGTCACTGCTGAGAGTATTTGAGCCGTGTTGAAAACACATACTTGGCTCCACATCTGTCTGATGCTAAACACTTGGGGCCGTTTTGGACATTTCTCCAAGATGACAAGCAGTGATGTTTTATTCAGCGTGTCAGGTGGGCCAAGTGATCTTGTCCAAACTTTTTGGACTTTGAGCTTCATGTGGAGTACGCGCGCAGCCAGGATTTGGTGGTGTTGATACAAAAGTCCAGCAAATGTGGCTCGGCCATGACGGTGCTGAGGAAATATAGGCATGTTGATACCGCGAGGGGGACATGAGGGAGTTTTGGATTGCTTTATTTATTTGAAATGGATGATTGCCAGTGGTGGGAAGTAAACAAGTACAAATACTTTGTTACTCTTCTGGAATTAAGTCGATTTCTGGACTTGAGTATTTATTTTTAATGACAACTTGTTACTTTTAAAGTTTTAATTTAATACACCAGCCTTCGGATTTTATTTATTAATTTATTGTATTTCGGTATTACGACACGCCCATTGCGTCGAAAAGTCGTCCGCGAGTCGCGGTCCTTTGACTGCGTGTTGCCGAAAAGCGACGTCATCGAGCGGCAGGACCCCCCCCCCCTGCCCCCCCAAAAAAATGACGTCGCTTCACGGCGACGAGCTTACATGTTTGCTTTTGTCACTGAACTCAGCTCCAACCGCGATGCTGTATGAACTTTTGTTGGAGGTTCAAGTAGGAAAATAATATCTACAGTCAAGCCCGAAATTATTCATACCCCAAGGGTGATGTTTCGCAGCAACTCGCTTGAGGACAACGTCATGACAGGGGTGCGGCACCCTCATGGGGAGAGGAGGAGTTTTCGTGAACCGGGTGTCTTACTTCCGGGTTAGAAAAGTAGCCACTCGTATTTCAGAAGAGACTAGATTGCCATTGTGCCAAAGATAATACAGTAAATAATCACACATATACCGTAGTTAACTGTGGAACATACAAAAAAAAACCCGAAAACTAATACTGAAACTCACCCTGAAAACGAATTAAAACAAATTAAATATAAGTGTAAGCTTATGTTAAATTATTAATTATTTTCATTTTATATTTGAGCATTATATTTCTTTTGTGTTACAGTTACCGAGGTTAAATTCCGTTTAATAATTGCTTAAACAAGTTTATGTTGATATTGTCTGATTGGCTGAAGTAAACCAGGAAGTGTTTGAGTTACCGGAAAGAGGTGTGTTCTCGTTCGTTCGGGAGTTGCGGAGCAGACGTTGAAAAATAAAAGCTGTGTTCAAAGGATTCCATCTCTCCTTTTGCCCATTCTTAAAGTAGAGCTATCCACTAAAAACCTACGAATCCCTCAACTTACATAAGAAACAAACCTCAAAACGAAATGAAACTAACCAATAAAATTCCCAAACATTTATAACCCCTGGACCACAAGCACAATACGACCAAAACGGTTGATTGCCTGAATTCATATCTTTATGTGTGGAGTCTGTCACAGATTATTAAAAAAAAAAATCTTGGACAATTTCAAGAATCCTCATCTGCGTGCCAGGCTTTAGCGCTTCACATATCATCTCAGCAACCAATTGTGAAAAGCCCATAACACAGTATGTCTGTCTGTCCCAGAGCGGAATGACAAACCACGCTGTCAAACTCGATGTAACGTCGCAAAAGGCAGCGGTCTGTGTAATGCTGTGCAACAAGCAGCAGGTACTTGTTAGTTAATCAGCCTTTAAATTAAGCCGGGGGACGGACGGGGGTTGCGTTCGGGAGCAGAAGGGGCTTGGGGTGGGGTGGGTTGGGGTGGGGGGGCTGCTGTTTTGACTAAGCCATCTCAGCGAGGGCCCTGTCATAGAGACTCGTAGCATTTGCAAAAGATTAGCCCGCTAGTCCTGATGTAGCGAGCGCAGGTCAGGTAGGGTGCAGGGCTCGGACGGCGGGCGGGTTTCGCCCTATCGCTCCCATCTGCCGCTCATCTCGCAACAGAATGCCCGCTTGTGCGGGTACATGAGACACGGCCGGATAATCAGATTAAAAAGGTTTCAAAGTTCACTTAGTCAAGCTTTTGCTTCATAAAGCAGCGTGATCCCGCCTGACGAGAGACTATTCTGGTCTCATCAAGAGCAATAAGTCAAACGTTGCCAAGTTTTGCTTTGTTGTGTACAAGGAACGTTCTGTTTTATGTGGTCTCCAGTGCCTGTATCTACGCTAAATAAAGGAACAACAATAGTCCACATGGTCGGAACCTAGCACTCTAATGAAAACCAACTGTGAGGGAACAATAAAATCATTTGTCATGGGAGAAGGGTGCAGATAAATTCTGAGAAGCTTTTTTTTTCCACTTGGCCCAGGCACGAGTGCGCTGGGCCAAGTGCTCAGCACCTGGTTGTCACGGCTTTGACGCGTCCTAATTTATTTTAACCTTCAAAGCAATTAGATCGGACTCCAAACCAGCTGAAAGGGCCTGATTGGGCTTTTCATACGAGTTAATCAATAACGTCCGGCGAGAAGTGAAATGACACGAGATGACTAAAGAAAGCCATCTTGAATGCCTCTAAATGGACAACAGATTCTACAACACACTTCCTGCCATTTATTGTTTGTGAAAACAATGCTGTTTTTATGTGACGAGACAACAATTTTGGTGCATTCATTTAAAACGAAAGAAGTTGTTGGAGATGGCTTTGGATTTTGTAGTACAATGATTCCTCCCTCAATTGAAAGGTTTACGTTCCAGATCACAGTAAGGGCAAGAACGTGTTGAAATAGTCTGGCATGTGTTGATAGCAAACAGGAGCTTTCTGTCGGCGTAAAAAGCAGGATTACAGCAGACGACGGTCAATCATTTTGATCCAAAACTCGGCTGTGCTGACATAGTTCCTGTTTTGTTCTTCTTCTTTGAAATTGATGTCTCAAACTAAATAAGTCTCCCACCATCTAGTGGTTGAGAGTGGAATTACACCTGTTATAAACAAGAGTTAGACCACAACACTGTATCAGAAAAAGAAATGTAAAAATCAATCAAAATAATCATCATTATGATTTTTTTCCCCATAATCGCCCAGACTTATGTTGTGGGTGTAGTCCTGAGGTACTGCCACACCGGCTCGCCAAAGCTAGCAATTGAAACCGCTCGGTTCTTCCACGGTTTTTCATTGCAAAGTGCTTGGACGGAACTTAATTAATGACGAACAGCAGTGCGTGGGTGTGAGTGTGCTTGCAGCTGACAAGTCAAAAAAAAAAGACAAAAGGACTGCGTGTCCCATTTGGGACAGGCAAGTGATCATGTGACATACAAGTGTTGCAACAAAAAAAAAGTCGTCGCCACGCCAGGAAATCAAAACTGCAAAGTATTAACTCCATAATTCGACTTCGCTGTTGAACTTTTTGGGTCCATTGTCTTGATCTTTTGCATAAACGCTCACAGCTCATTAAGTGGCTTGAAAATGACACGCACGTTTTACGCGCACACACTTTTTAAATTCTTTTGGGATCGTTCGTCCCCTACATCATGTTTGCGTTAGGCGCCGCATTTGGAAGCTGACTTGTCGGTCTTGAGGGGAATGTAAAGCATGCATATTAAAACTGTCGCTCCATATAACGTTAAGTTCCCCAATATGTTTTAAAAAAATACTGAGAAAAAAAAAAATCCGTGAAAAGGCGAATTTATTTTTGTTTGCTTCTCACTACCAAAACGGGTTTCAAAAAAGAAACGGGTGACTTTTTTTTTTTTTAATCTTTGCCGCTGTAAATCAAAGAATACTGCAAGAGGGAAAGAAACGGAATGATTTCCTCATTCACGAGGAGAGGAAAACATTGCCAAAAGAAAGTGATTCTTTTCGATACGATTAGATGTGGGTCGTATAAAGCAGGCGTACGCAACGACGAGAAGAGAGCAGATGTCTCCGGTGTTGCCAGTGGAAACTCTGGAGCAACAAACTCACCCGCGGGTTGTGTTTCTCCACATCCAGCAGGTGAAACAAAGCAGAGAGCTCGAGAAGTCATCGTCATCTTTGATTCCTTCAGCTTTTCCACTTGGCATGCGCGCAGCCGACGAGATGATATATAGCTTTGAGAATTCAGAATACTGTGCTGTATGGAGTTTCTTTCGCTCAATCAAGTACGGTCTCGAGATACGAGTGAGGGTTTTTTTTTTCAAGCTGCTTATTGCCACCGCTAGCACAAGTTTTCTGTCAAAGTAAACATAGAACAAAGAGGATCACACTTTTTGTATTTCAAACAACCATGAAACTCGGCCTTAGTCCGTTTAGCTTAATGCTAACATACAATGTAAAACACCCTAAACGGGCTAACCAATAGCAACACTTTCAGCAGGGGAGATTTGGAAACATACGGTGGAGCAACACAGGTAGACAGGCAATACCAATACTCACAGGCTAATATTTTTTACGTTCTACAAAAAAGAAAGACTAATATTACTGCCGCTTGCTGAGCTGTACAGTAATATACTGCTCCTAGGTGGCCAAGGAGCAGCACAATGTCCAATGAAGTGAAGCAAAATCTGCTTAAAAAAAGAGTTTAGAGTCTTGATATTCTATTGAATGCTGTCATCATGGTATGTTTTTGTACTCGAGTACAGTATGGCAGGGTGCTACATCTCTCATTAAAAACACATTACAAACACATTTATTTTGTCTTTTTTTCTACTCTAATAGCATTTCTATTCATTAGAATAGAAAAGATCATGATGCTGATGCTTTCTATTGGCATCACGACATGTCAAGTGTGTGTGTGTGTGTGTGTGTGTGTGTGTGTGTGTGTGTCAAATTTTATGAGATATAAAATAGAGCTAATCTGAGCATCATCGTAGTACAAGGTGAGGAAGTAGAGAATTTGGAGGTGCCCCAGTCAGGTTAATACTTGATTCCTGTATGTCAATGTTACCAGGAGCTGGACGAGTGGCCAGGCCCAAAACTATGGACCTTAATAAAGTTCAGAGGATCCCTGGCAGCTCTGCGAGCTGCGTTGCTTGAGGTTATTTTCACAGACGACAATATTTGAAAAGCAAGGAGTGAGTTTCAGTGAGCAAGGAGATAATGTGATGATAAGAAGATCCAATTTCCCACGATGTGATGTTGTTTTTATTGTGTGGGAACATTTGTTCTCCACGAGAACGTGTTGTTTTGTTGAATTTGCCAGTTTTCCAATTTATGACAATACTTGTCATGGGGAGTGGGAACTAGGGATGGATGGAACAATAAAACATTTCCATTTTAAGACGTTCACTTAATTCAGGCCAAAAACAGAACGATATTTAAAGTTCCTCCAAATTGCTTCATCTTCCCAATACAATTCTCAAACGTTTGACATGTTTACCTCCTCCTTCAACATTTATGGAATGACTCAAACTAGTCCGACATCAAACTGTTCAACTGGTTCAACTTTTTCCGCATCTGGCAAAGAACGGCTCCGCGGCCGCGCGTCGATCTTTCTGGTGTCCGTTAAAATGGGGTCAACTGTGAAAACACACTCTGTCAATTGATAAGATAAGAAAACCTTTAATAGTCTCACAATGGAGAAATTCCCAATTCACAGCAGCAAAGTTATGAGAGGAAGAAGTAAAAGAACAAAATAAATAGGAGCTGCTGGAAAGGCAGCCACTCTCACGGCGCCATCTTGAATTGGTTGTTATTGTTAGCATAGCGGCCGCTGTTTAGCACGTCGGCATCACAGTGCAGAGGTGTACGGTTCGATTCCGGCTACGGCCTTCCTGTGTGGAGTTTGCATGTTCTCCCCGTGCCTGCGTGGGTTTTTTCCGGGTACTCCGGTTTCCTCCCACATTCCCAAAACATGCATCATGCATGGCAGGTTAATGGAGCATTCTAAATTGTCACTAGGTGTGACTGCGAGTGCGAATAGTTATTCGTCTATGTGTGCCCTGCGATTGGCTGGCAACCCGTTCAGGGTGTCCCCCGCCTAATTCCCAAAGACGGATGGGATAGGCTCCAGTGCGCCCGCGACCCTCGAAGTCATTCCTCCGCAACGCTGGCTTTCCATTAACAACCTCTAATAAACTATATAAACTGTATTCATGGACTATATAATGTTTTTCACGGTCCTTCTGTGGCAGCGGTAGCCAATGGCATCGTGCCCCCCCCCCCTCAACCCCCGCCGGGCTCGACCCCGTGGTAGCTTCCTGGTAGAGAGAAAGCGTGAACAAGAGTCAGGAATTAAAACTGGAGATTCCTGGTCGAATGAAGACATAAAAGTACCTCGGGCTCACGTCGCGTTTGCCCGTTTGTTTGTGACCACTCACTTGAAACCCGAGTTGGAATTAATGAAAAACATGAGTGGCCTTTGTAAAAAGCGACGTCAAATAGAATTACATCACATTCGAGTAGTGAGATTCAAAAACTGTTGCAATTTTTAATGGGGACCAGCAGACAAAGGACAAGCCAAATTTGGTGAGGCAACGAGCACTTTTTGTGCGCCAAGCAATGACTATTTTTATTCAAATTTCTTCTGCGCTGCTACGCACAACTGAAAAAGTACACGTTATCCGTGTAGGTTTTGTCAGATTATACTGGGAATTTTTAATATCTTTTATATAAGGTCATGGATGGGGAATATCTTGCTTTCCCATTTTCTGAGGCATCATTGTCGTTACCACTCGCTAATGAAGTCCTTTTAAAAAAATGTTTTAACATCGTGTCATTCTCCGTGGAGGGTGAGAAAAGTAACAAGCCTATTTTGACAAATGGAACTTGAGACATGAGCTTTTGTTTTCAAATGTAAGGAGTAAACGGACAAAGTATTTCTACTTTGTGACTTGCCCCCCCCCCACCCCACGAGAGCTGCATGAAAGCGCCGTCGCAAGTGCCACAATTCGGATTCTTCCTTGATGAAACACGGCAACGGCGGAGCCAAGAAAAGCAAGTGGCACTGGCCAGATGGAAATCCAAAAGCCAGTCGAGCGGCTGCCGTCTGAAAAATGCGTGAGTCATGCGGCCACTATAGACATGCAGTCAGTGCGGGGGTGGGAGGTTTAGTGGATTGGGGGGGAAGAGGGGGGCAATAACCGAGTACTGGCACAAATACTTTTTAACTACATTTTTGTATTGTTTAATTGTGCCGTCGAGAAACGTCCAAATTTGAAGCCAGTCGTGGCCCCTGTTAGTATAGTGGTTCACATCATCAATGACCAGTCATTGATTCACATCAGGATAAACAAATCAAATGAACCCAACATGAGCAGAGAGAAGAACGGGCACAACAAAAGTCGAATCAACAATAGTAACAGTCCTACTACATTAGCAACAACAACAATAACGGCGGCGACTGCATTTCAGGAGATTTTTCCGGTGCCTGTTTTGCCAAAATTGGATTGTTGGTGTTTTCAAACTCCGCAGACAACAACGTGACATTGTATCTGGACTTAAGCGCAGCATGTGAGTATTTTTGCCGCCTCCACATGCGGTGCACTGAGTCACGCAACAGTGTCCGAAAGATAAAAAAAAAAAAAAAAAGTCTCGATTTGGGTTAAACACATCTGTGCAATTCACGGGCCCTGGCAGCTTGATCCTCTCATCAGTGAAAAGTGGAGTGCACCAAGCTTGAGTAAGCACTTTCTTTTCGGCCTGGTGTGGACTAAAAATAAATCTTTTACGACGCACATTCAAGCCAACTGTGCAGCTTTTCCTTGATTAGACTCGAAGCCTCCAGCATTTTTTTTTTCTCCAGAAATATTTCGACACTTATTCAAAACCCGATTGGGTCTTTTTCCTCTGATTGACTGGCTGAGAATGACAAAGCTTTTAGTTAACCGTACCGCACTGTAGAGATAAGATATATAAAAAACAGTTGTGATGATTGGTAGGTACCGAGAAGTGGTTAAGCATGACTGCCGAACAGTTTGTTTCTTTGTTAATTTAATTTTAAAACGTAATAGTAATCCAGTAAAAACCTGTTGTAAGAGATCAAGAGCAGCGAATCACACAAAAATATTCTACAGCATAACAGTAAATAAATCTTTTTTTTTCCAAAACTAACAAACCTAACTGATCATCTCACAATATGGATCAATAACCTGCCCAAAGATGTATATTAGAAAACTAACCTAAAGTCATCACTGAATCAAAGGATTACAACAGATGCCATTGAAAGAACTTTCAACTTAAACTAGGCTGTGCTGAAATACTTCCTGTTTTGTTCTTCTTCTCTCCTGTAACACCTGAAATTAAATAAGTGAGCCACATAGTGGTCAAGAGTAGAATTACACCCAATAGGAATGAGAGGGAGACCAAAATACGGTTACCAATTTTACAAAAAAAAAGGTTCTGGATGAAAAAGCTGGAACCTGTGATGGAAGGGGCTTTAATGTCGAAGAAGAATTCTAAAACGTCAGACCGACAACCAAACATTCATCAGTGAGTTTGTGAAAGGGATTTACCCTCGCATAAGTACAAAATGTTTGCTACGGTTATGTTTGAATAATTTAGCAAAACAAAAGGTTAGCCTGCTAGCTAACGTCAGCGCTATAGCGCGATCTCCATTTTGCCATAAAAACAGCGGCTAATCCGAGCAACAGAAACGTTAATTCATTGGCCAGTCCCTCAATGATCATGTTAACTATCTGTGATTTATTTTTATTTATTTCTTTAATCAACTCACAATTATTGGCAAAGAAACGGGCTAGCAATTTCTATAAATCGGAAGAGCCATCGCGCATCTACGTAGTGGTCGAATTGCAGATTCCCTTTCCTCGACTTATTGACATCAAAATTCGTGGACGGTGAGAAAACGACAGTACGAAAGAAGGCGGCTAATATCATCACTCCGGCCATTTACCGTTTCCCGAAACGGTCTGGTCAAATGACATCAACGTTTTTGTTTACAGTGGTGCAATCTGAGGTATTTGCCACCCGGAAGTACGCATGACATCATGCTGAAAAAAGGTCTTTTGGGTATTATGTTGCGAAATGGACGGGAATGTGCTCAAGTATAGGTGCCTCATCTGTAGATGTCGTGGATCGGGGGTGAGTCAAGCAAGCGTTTGGGTCAGCGGTCTTTCCTCTCTCTTGCCATCTGCTCCGACTCAGGGATCCTTCTCGAGACTTTCCATGACCTGGCATCTCCTCCTCATCTGCCTCACCAGACGTGAGCTTTTTACGGGAATGCCGCTGAGGAATCATCAGCGCGTCTCAGCCTTTATGAATCAGCGGAACATACTGCAAACATTTGCACTCTTAACACGCTTTCCCAGGCAGTGGCAGCGGCGCCCTCGTGTTTTAAGCGTAAATCTTTGCTGAGCTCATTCTTGACTTGAAGAATGAGACGGTGGTTGGCAATTGGGATAAAGCGAGGCCTTCCCTGCTGGCACACACACGACGCACTATTAGAAGCGCTCATTTATTTTCTTTACAACCTAAATTCTAATACAGTAGCGCCTTGAGCTACCAGTGAGCCGACTTCCGATTTTTTTGCTTTGACGCGCTAGCAATTTGACACGCCATGAAATTTTGAGGGGCAAAGGGGCTCCGAGCCCATTTTTGCCAATTCTACATGAACACAGGTGTCAAAGTCAAGGCCCGGGGACCAGATCCGGCCCGCTAGCTCATTTTATGTGGCCCGCAAAAGCAATTCATGTGTCAACTTGACTACAGATTGTTAACTTGAGTGATTAAAAAACTACTAATCCATCAATTTGTTGTGTACAAGTAATAATACAATGAGATGATTACGTAAACATTTCTTCGTAACGGCCCTGTGAGGGAAGACGTAACTCCAAAGTGGCCCGCGACAAAAACGAGTTTGACACCGCTATACTAGAAGAATGGATTAATGCCATTTCCATTTCTTTGATTGGGAGAAGAGGATTTGAGAATGGAATGTTGTGAGTTACGAGGTTGGTCGCAGAATGAAATCAACTCATGTGTCAAGGCACCAGCCAATCATGAAAACCTGCATGCTGCCATATGGCCTGCATTCACTGCAAACTTAAAGACATGCAAGGAGAATGATAATACATCGCGAGTAATAGTGGATGGGAAACAGGAAGCGTAAACTGTCGGAAGATGGGAAAAGCCAACAACGATCCAATCCAAAAAAGATCCATTCGTCATCCTCTCATAAGTTGAGTCAATAGACAGACAGAGCAGAATGTAGCCGAGAGAAAAAGTCGAGCCAATGGCCGTTTTCCACAAAAACTCTAGCAAGGTATCAAATGATGCGAGAATGCACGCTTCACTCAAAACCAGATATTCTTTTTTTCAGGGAGTAGAGGGGTCAATTATTACTACTTTTTTTTTTTTTTTTTTTGTCTATGAATAACTGCTAATATTTATAGCTCAATGTTGGGGAAAGCAATGTTGGGCAATTCCACAGGAAAAAAGACACAAATGGACGTCCATATCATGAAATTCCACATGCGTCAACAGATTAATATAAAAAGAAAATCAACAGCGAAGCATTAGCAATCTTTTTTTTTTTTTTTTGCCATTCAAGCTTGTAAAACCCAGAATAAGGAAGTGGGGGCGTTGATGTATATTCCCAATCGGAAACTAAACGGCAATTGTGGACCTTTGGCACTGCCGTGTATTCCCTACCAGGGTCGCGATCGAGTTTGGAGTGAAGTGAGTAAGTCCCCACGGAAAGGCCCGGCGACCGTACCGCATATCTGGTAATGGCGTACGGGTCACCATCACCGTTTCAGAGTTGAGTGGTCTTCTGTTGGACATGAATGGCGGTAAAGCCGATCCCGCTGCTCATCAGTCTTTTGTGCCATGCCTCATTTCACATTGATCATGTTACATTTTTCCCTTCAGGGGAGACGGAGCTGGAATTTTAAACTGCAGCCCGGCGGCCGTTTGTTTTTCGACTCATACAGACAGGAAACGCTGAACAAACTTGGGTTGTCATCGTTATCCCGATGGAAGTGAGGCAGTGGGATTCAAAGGCTTTACTGTCATGTGGAGACATAAATCAAGGGTCAAGGAATTCCGACTTTCTGCTCGCTTTATGCCGAGGTCATCACTTATTACATCCGGTAGAAGTAAATGAAGTACAAATATTTGGTTACTGTGGCCAGGTAGATTTTTATGTGTATCTGTCGTACAATATTGGGAAGATTACTCAGGACATGTAATTGGTGATAGTTACCCTGTAACGATTTCAATTACTTTCTCAATATATAACTAATTACGCGCGATTATATTTTGATGACATTTTTTTATACACACATTTTTTTTCACGTCAAAAAAATATTCAACCGCTTTTGCCTTGGAGAGCCACAAAATCAAACAGACATGCACATGTCTTGCTTAGTGTCAATCCGCGAGGCATAATTGATCTCCGGTTCAAAAGCGGCGGCGGCGGTGGCGGCGGCCGCCGGGACAATGGAACGATTCATTCCAGGAGCTGGATACTCGGAACGGAGCGCCCGGGGCACGCCGTGGCTCTCGTAATAAACGCGAAGACACGTCGGGAGGACATATGGTTTGTGTTTGGCAAGAAGAAACAACAATCAAATACGTTGATCCTCCCCTTCTTGCTGCAAGGATGACTGCTAATATAAAAGTCTGTTCTGTCTAATCATGATTTAGGACTGGGTAATTACCTCCGCTTTCTCAGGATGGAGCAGCATGCACAGAATGCGCGTTTTCCACAAGGCTAGCCTACCCCCCCCCGCACCCCCCAAAACATATATATATCCACTTCATCTGCGAAACATATTCATTTTAACTGTAGCTACAGAAACTGGTTGACAAAAACATTCATTCATTCATTCATTCATTCTGTCATTCAAGTGCTCACCCACAAAGATCTCTTAAATTCACCAAATAAATAACCGAAGCTTCACAAAGAAAACCCCTTTTCGAAACAGTTCATCCAAATGATTCAGTGTTTCATGAAAGCTTCATTTGTGGCTCATTCAACCTTAGCAAAAGCACATTCAAGCACTTGACCTGCACGCTGGCTAACGGTTAGCCATTTAACAGCCAGCCGCTAACCGCAGCCAACAACAGCTCTCATTCGCCGACGCCCACGTCACTCCCCGGGCCCGGTTTTCGTCTTTTTAGGCGACACACATTTAAAAGTCACAGATACTACAATGTCAAATGTGAAAACGGCAACGGCCAAGCGGACAAAAATAACACCTACAGCTTTCATGCAATTTCTTATCAGTTTCTGGTATGTGCAACATGCGCGGCCCAAAAAGGAAATGGCTCTCTATTGGCATCACGACATGTCAAGTGTGTGTGTGTGTGTGTGTGTGTGTGTGTGTGTGTGTTTAGGGGTTTCGCACTAAGGGACAGTTGACACAAGGTTGTTTTGAATTTTTTTTTTTAAATACAAATGCTATTTTGGAAAGCACTGATTTGATTCAGGTTAACGTCTCTGTGTGTCGCGCGTGCTGCGGCACAGGACACTTGCAATAATAACCAGAGGTGATGTTTATTATTGTAGTTGTACACCTGCACTGCACCCCGCAAAGAGTTTTTTATTCGCATTTACAATAAATTAAGAGCAGGACGACATGGCCTGAGAATTAAAAAAAATAAAAAATTTAATCTGATTGTTGTCTCAAAAATCTGATTTCAAATGTGAAGTATTTTCCACTTTATAGAAAATACAAATGGTCCATGAGAGCGGATCCAAAGAATGTTAGCAGTAATTGAAAAGTCAGATTCACAATTTTTTTACAGGATTATGTAAAGTGTAGATTTAAAGGAAATGACCGCCTACTGAGTTGCATAACTTCCACAGTAATGACATAATGTATGTCACCTCGCAGTACAATATAGAATTGTTGTTTTAGCACAATTTATTGTGAAAATGTTGACAGTAAAAATGCCATTAAAGACGTACAACTAGGTAAAGCCAGTAATTTATTGTGAATTTACAGTCAAAAATTTAAGAGTGACAAGTTGATCTCTTTTTGGGGTACTTTAAACCATTTTCTGCAAATAAATGCCCTAAATGACAGCACTTCTATTTGGCATTTCGCAGTTACTGTAAGTTGTAGTTTGTATATCATAAATGAAAAATGTTCAATGTACCTGTTAATTGCCGAATTGTAGAAACTATTTTCAGAGCCGTATAGTTAAAAATATATATTTGCACCTACCTTGGGTCAAATTTATTCAACATGACAATAAATGACAATTTCCGGGTGGGGTGGCGGTGGTGGTAAATGTTCAGCGCATTTGTCTCCTTGATTGCCTTCTCACAAAACAATGTGAAAATTATTACCCTTGACTTTTTTTCTTTTTTTTTTTTTTGTCACTACTCAAGGGGTTGTCAAAGCAGCTGAATATGGCGATAAAATCTCTACAATGGCAACACGGACTGTGCTTAATTTAGTAAACCTGTTCCTTTCTGTTCACAGCCATGTTGTTAGTGGAAGTCAGTCGACTTTGAGTCACAAATCAATCCGACTTAATCGATAAAGTAAAATGTTAGATTTTAATAAACCAACATTTGCAGTTTGTACATTTTTGTACATTTAATTTTTACTTAAGCACAGCAGTTGGGCACTACTTTTATCAGTTTTTTTTTTTTTTTTAAACATGTAGTCCTATGTGTGCTTGTACTTAAGTACAGATTACTTTCCGTCTCAGTTTCCTACCTTGCATCGGAGGGAACGTGAAGCAGGAGCGTGGAGCTTTAGCGGCCACATGCGTTTTTACGCCCGGCGTGGCGGCGCAGTCACCCGGCAGCTTAGCGCTGGCGTTCTCCTGGTGGTGGTGGTGGTGGTGGTGGTAAACTTGACCTCCTCCGAAGCCGGTGGCTACGCCACGCCGCGCCCACGTGTCCGCTCTGCCGACGCCGTGCACGGCCGCGAAGTCGCCGAACGTCGGCTGACAGTGGCTCACCATCCCGGAGTGCGCTGGTGCGGAGTTCTGCATCGGAAACGTTTCCAAAACGGGCGCTACCTGCGAGGTGCAAAAGCGGTTACTTTCGGGTGAGCTTTTTTGGCGCGGTGGGATGTATTGATCGGCGCCACATCTTCGGCGTTGAAGGAGGTGGGGGACTTTTTACGCGCGTACGTGCATTGGCCGCTAAATTGCGAGGATGTATGAGGCTGATCGATAGCATCCTCTGTGTTGCGTGAAGAGATCAGCATCATTCCTCTCTCTTTCGCTCCCCCTCCTCTCGCTCTCTCTCTTTCGTTTTTCCTGTCTTTTTTTCCTCGGTTCTGATTGGCATCAGATATGGACCAGGCTGCATCATTCGGACGCACCAATGACGACGGAGGCTCAGATTTATTTGTGTGCGTGCCTGCTTTAAAAACAAAATCGATACTGTACATTTGAATTCATCCATTTTAGGGGTAAAATGCGAAATAAATGAACAAATATTATGATTCTTATATGTAAATGCAAAATAAATGTAAATGTTCAAGTTATTAGGAGCGTGATTTTCATAAAAGCGGCACTTTTTGGATTGTAATATGAAGGTTTACCTACAATGGCGTATGTCTGTGTCTCAATATTTATTGTTTACGTTGGCTTTCTGGTCAATTACGTCATTCCTTCAAAGTGATGTGTCTGAATAAATTCACAGATTTTATGATAAAAGCAACATTTTTAAACACAAGCTTTTTGTTTTCTTAAAATGACTCTAAATTAGTTTCCGTGTGATGATTGTTGTTATGTTTAGCATTACTAAATGACAAGCGCAGTCTTGAGTGAGAGACTCGTTCACACTTTGGATTTCTCCATCATCCGTTGTCATGCAGCGCCATCTAGCGGCTTCTGCACCAAGGACACAGGACATAGACTGGAATTGATGCTGCATTTAGGTGCTGTGGGAAATCTGAATACACTTCAAATTGTGTCGGTATCACTTTTATTTATTTTGACTGTATTCGATTTTTTTCCCATTTATCTTTTTTTATATCGTTACTTATTTTGCGTTTATTTTATTTTAATAATTATGAACTCCATGTTCATTAGTAATGATTACATGTTGTTGCTTGTTTCATGTAAACTTATGCTATTTCCAAGTGGCAATTTTGGCCTTTTACAAACAACCAAAACTGGTCCACACACACTAGGAACACCAGGCAAAAAAGGTTGCTTTTTTTTCAGGGGTCAATTTTTGACAATTTAGACAGCTGTTGGGTGTTCAGTAAATTGATTTTCAGTCCTGGACTGCCAGGAAACGCTCCTTGTTGGTATTTTATGGTATGCGTTAGCATTAAATTAGCTTTTGTTAAATGAAATGACATGGTCTGGTTCAGCAATTTGGTCTTTAAAAATACGACTACTTCTCAGTTGTGTATGTTGTCCTTGTATGTGTTAAATAAGCAATGGTTGACATGTTTCAAACTCCCACAAGATATGCAAATTTAATTTCCATAAACAAGTCAATAGCAATTCACATTTCATGTCAGCATCAAGCTAGCGGAAATTTGTTTAATGTGGTTTGTGTTAACATTTGTTTTTTTAAATATTCAACATTTACCGGAATTTGTCTGTTATTTTATTCGTCAAATGGCTGAGAGAAATAAACAGCTTGAAGCAAGCACGCTAAGAGTTGTCTTTTCCTTAGTGTTGTGATATGAAATTTCCCCATTTCTTGACAACCAGCCAGAGTGAAAACAGGCCCCAAGGAATACGTTTCATTAAAAAAGTATGTTTTAAATCACATGAGCACACCCAGCCTACAGGAGCATACACTGGTACTTGCAATCTGCTCCTGATAAAGTACGATACATTGAGGCGAGGGGGAAAAAAGTGATTTTTTTACATTTTATTATCTTTGCAATATAGTTCTTCTTCTTTGCAACTGCGTAATTTCACTACGTCAAACATTTGTTATTCACCTGAGAAATCTGACCAAAAAAAGAGGGTTTTTTTGTTTTGTTTTTTTGCTTAGGTGGGCTCTTTTTCTTCTCCTTTTGTATGTGTAGTTCCCTTCACATTTCATCACAAACCAACAAACAGAAAGATGTGAAAGGTTACCATCTCCTCTCACTCGCACACGCACACACATTAGCAGAAAAATGTACTACTTCACTTCAAAATATCAGAAATCCATAAATACACTGTACTGAAATTGACTTTCCACTAAGTGACATGGGAGCATAGCGTTAGCATTTTGAGCTAACAACATTGTAATGTGCTTTTTCAAAATACAAATACAAAGCTTAGCTTAGACTCTAAAAAAACAAAAACATTAAGATTGATTTTCAACCTCTTTGGTTAACGTGATTTTGGTAGCACAGCGTAATCATTCTGGCCACCTAAATTTGTCCCAAGTTTATCTTCCGTGACTTTAGTAGCATAGCTTGAGCCTTTTGGACAGGACTTTTCATGCTGGTGGTATGCAGGCTCCATATTTTTCAATATGCAGGCTCCATATTTTTCAATATGGAGCCTGCATTGATCTGGACTAACTTGGGGATATAGATAGAAGACGGTGGAGGAAAAAAAAATCCCTTTAACTTATCAGGAAAACATGCGACGTCAGTAGCATAGCATTAGCGTTATGATGCAAAATAAAAATCATCATGCTTGGCCGTCTAGCTTTGTTAGCCTTTGAAGAGAGCCAAACTCTAACTCATATCGTTGAATTCAACAGATCTTTTGTCTACGCTGCGCTGTGATTCGCCAGACTGGCGGTTTAGGGTGTGTGGCTTGGCGAAGGATCAATTCATGTCACATTTATAAGTCCACTTTCACAGCTTTTCAAAAACAGAAGAAAAGAACACACTTGGAAATCAAAGTTCCACCGTTGTGATGCTTGCTGAGTTATTTGTGGAGGCACATGTTTGCAGCAGGGTTAACCCTCACTGTGTAAAAGGTATACTCGGTTGCTACCCCCAAAACAAAACCTCGACGGCGGGCACGTCACAGCATTCCAAAGCCTTTAGCGTAAGTGATGGCCTTGAGGAGTCGCTCCTGCAGTTTCTCCTTGGAAGAATATTCCGGAAGGAGCAGCGCATTGAAACAGGTGTGCGAAGTCGGCAACCTGCGAGACAAAATAGATCCGTGGACGGGATGTGTGATGCGGGCTGCTTTGGAACAGGAGATGCTTCTTTCCAAAAATGGAGAGATGCTGGGGGTGGAATGTGCTATGCTTTGGTCCATGACCTGTTCCTTTACCGTTATTACTTTACTTCACTAACAGACTCGGAGGTTGGTTTGACCTGTCATTTAAAAATAATAATAATTGTAAAAAAGACACTGGTCCGTACCTTTCGGTGTCTGAGCCATTTTTGACGATGATCATTTTGAGCTTGCCGAGCCCGCCGACCGGCGCTCTGTCCGTGCCAGTGGTGAATTGAAGGAATAGCCTCTTCTGCTCCTCTCCAAATGAGTGCAGTGTTCCCCAAAAATCTCTATAAAAGAACAACAATCATCGACGTTATTACAATTGTATTTCTAGGAAAGTACGCTGGCTTCACGCTAACACATCGACATGCTCACGAATAGCATCTATGTCCCCAGTGTTATAACGCTTTAAGGAACCGATATTTGAACACCACCGGTGGAGCAACACATAGACAAGCAATATAACAACATCTACAGGCATATATTCTCAATCCTCTGTGTAAAACAACTACCATAATGCAACTCAATACCACATGGGAAAATGGCGGGGGAAAAAAACTGATTTTTTTTTTTTTTTTTAAACTTTCAAATACCCTGTGGCATTATGGGCAAAAATTATCCGTTCAAACGTCAGTCAAAAATGTTTACTCCATATTTGGCAGTTCATCACTTCTATATCTCTGACTTTGGAAATTATGATAATAAGACTGCATTTTACTGAGGTGTTGTGATTGTCTGCTTGTATTATACTGCCCCCAGGTGGGCAATGCATGCTAACCAAATCACACCATGCACAAACTGATTCCTCTTTCCATTCTACTAAATTACATTATAACTTTGTTTGTACAATATTACAGAGCGCAGATTTCCTTTTCAAACCCACAATTTTTTGTTGGATGAATGAAGTCAAACTTACTTGATAATTTGCGTGTCTTTGCTATAACCTCCGTCGTATTCGACCGTCTTCTCCAGGGCTTCAAAGTCAAGTTTCTGTTTGGCCATGAGAAAAGTCGTTTGTCAAACGAAAGACACCAACAACAAAACTAAATTGCTTGACAAAAGCATGCTTCCTCACCCTGCTTCCACAGATAAGCAGCTCCACTTCCTCGGGCCTGAACAAGTATTTCATTGGGGACTCACTGGTAACCATGAGGAAACCTTTCTTGAACGCCCGGAACTGCCTTTCCACGCTCGTGTTCAGAATGTAGTCAGTGTACAGGTCCACAAATTCCTGCCCAAAAAAACAAACAAAAAACATATCTTTGTAGGTGTTGCTGATGGGTGTGTGTAGCAGGTGCTTCAAGGTTTATATGAGAGTCTTATGTTAGCATAAAGCGAGTGGATCTTCGACAAAAAAAATATATACTGTGCCCAAGGGTGGAGTGTCCTGTCTTTTGCTATTTTTGTAGATGCGCGCAGGTAGAAGCAGGTGTTTGCGCCGTTGTGGGCGTGAATAGAACCGACTTGCTTCCTGGCTAACGGAAGCGGCACCTCTCATTCCCTTTAAATTCAGCGTTGGAGAGGCGCAGCATTAACATGGAGGAAGCAGGGAAGCATACAGTAAACTGACTCGCTGGAATCCATCCAGCAGGTCGACGTGTCCAAAGTATGTTGCTAAGGAACTGCAAGATCTCCACTTGAGGATGATATAAAGTTGGCTTCTATGAAGCGGGTACTTGTGGGAGTTTTTAAGTTTGTTTTATATGGTATCTCCTTATCTAACTTTGTGCAGGCAGGTCTAGAATGAATATCCCCGGCCACGATGAAGGGAGTTTCCCTGTATTTCTTGTTACCTGTCTGTTCTCCTTGGAAACAGGAATGTCTTCTGCCTTCTCCTTCAAGTCGTGCAGCACAGGGCTTCCAAAAAGGTCTGCGTGGGAGATCTGGAAGGTAAGCGCCATGTCCGCCTCCACATCGCCATTGTAGTCTAACAACTCCTTCAGACTCTGGTAAAGACCCTGTAACACAAAGAGTCTATTGATGACTCTTAAGAAAGTGAGTGCAATCGGAAGTCAAGTCTACGCAACCGTACTGGATGCGAGTCAGGGAGGTCGCAGAAGGTCCCCCTCTTGCCCATGAGCTTCCTGTAGACCACCATGGGGAAGTGCACATCCAGGATGCAGTTGTTGTAGATGGCGAGGCCAAGCACGATGCCCACAAGGGTGTACTGGGCTTCGTTCTCCAGGGAAGACGAGTTGAACCAGAAGAGCTTGGTGTCGTCATCGTAGGTGAACATCCCTATGTGCAGAGTCACAAAGTCAACACATGGATTGACTAAATCACAGGAGCAGACAGATAAGAGCAATAGTCTTTGGTGTTTTCAAACATCGACATTTTCTCCAGTGAAGACTCGAAATGAAAATCAAGTGTTCTGTTGCCCGAGTGCGTCTCTATGTCTCAGTCCAGTGACTGAGATTGTAGGCTCCCCTGTGATCCTCTCACCTATGTCGGGATTGAAGATTTCCTCCAGGACCAACTGGAAGAATTCCTTTGAAACGCCGCCCTCGTCCACGCCTTGCTCGCCCTCGAACTCGACAAAGAGTTGCTTCTTCAGGTCGGATGGGTTCTCCATGGAGATCATCTCCAGCTGCGTCGATGGCGGCAAACGGAGACCAAAACAGTTGAATGCCACTTTCAACAATCTTTTCCGTGGGTAATCGTAGAGGAAATTAAAATAGTAAATTAAGATACTACTGTATGCTGTCTAAATCCATACGTGGTCTCGCAGTGACTCACCCTGACGAGCGCGTCATCGATAATGTGATCCCGCCGCACTTTGAGCTTGAGGTAAGGGCTGGGCTGCTGCCCCTGTGCCGCGCTGTACAGGGCAGTGAGGCGACGCTCGCTGTACATCCTGATCCGGTTGTCATAGTACAGCCCCTGGTTCTTGGTGAAGACATTGAGGACGAAGGGGCAAGTCTGGAAGGAGAACTTGGTTTCCGCGTCGACCTTGAAAAAGGTGAAGTCCTTGTCCATCTCCACCACGTCATTCAGAGACTCATTGACAAAGTCCTCAAATGGGATGAGGGGCTTCCTGCTGTCGATTGGTCGGACCCCGAGTTCTTTCTCCAGCAGGTCTATCTGAGGACCCTTCTTGTAGAGCCGCTCCTCACCCAGAAGCTCGTGCAGGCTCAGCTCGTCCGAGTCGGCCGCGCCACCGTCGTCGTCATCGTTGTGCTCCGTATCCACGTCGCCGCCCAATATGTTGGCATAGAAGACGAGCTTCAGGCACTTGCAGGCGGCCACGACTGTGTCATCTTCATTGACCAGGTGCTCGCCGCTGTACTCCCGGCTGACCACAGTGTAGGTGATGAGCTGCTGGAAGGTCTCCATCATGCGGCGAATGTGCGGGAGATCATACCCGGACCACAGCTTGCAAAGCCGAGTCAGGGCGGCCACTGGTAGCTTGCTCATGGTCTTGCACAACTGCGGCAGTGCCAGTTCCAGGTACTCGGGACTGTGTAGGTTCCCATTTTCCATCAGGATGACAAAGATGTTCAGGTAGTCCGGATTGGCCTCGTACACCTCCAGGTACTCCAGATCCAGCTCCACGTTGGGAGTGAGGTAGACCAGTGCGTTGAGCAGAGCCGATTCAGCCTGCTCGATCGTCTGAAGTCGCTCGTAGACACGGCGCACCGAGTCAATGTCCACAGTGACATCAAGGGAGGCGCCCGGCTGTTCAGAAGCACCGTCCCTGGGCTCGGAAGAGTTGATTTCATCCTTACGGAAGCTTTTTATCAAGGCGTTGGCGTTGGAGAAAATTCGACCAATGACCCGGATAAGGGCGGAGTAGTCACCTTCCTCTTCGCACACACTTACAATCATACAAACTGTGTTCTCTGTGAGGTAATGGACATCTGGAGAAATACGAAAAAGAGAACACTAAATTAGCAAAATCTTTCTTCATCGAGGTTTTTTCATGACTGAAATTGAGGCAGACAAAAATGTTAACATTTCGGAAAACGTGTGGGAATGTTCAATGAAGACTTTAAAAAAACAAATATTGAAATCAAAATCAACTTCACAATACCTGAGAAGTCCTCCTTGAGACCCGGAGGCTGAATGTCAGATCCTGTCTGGGAAGTTTTGAGATCACAAAGTTTGGCATTGATCTTACACAGCTCCAGCGCTCTGACCGCCGCCGCGTTTCTATCCAGCGGTTGGAAATGGCGACACGAGGCGCAGAACTCGTTGTCACAGTCGTCATTGCCACAGCCATCGGTTAACTGCCAAAAGTAGCGCTCGATGAGATTCTTTGCTGCTGATCTGTTCCTGTGGCCGAAGATATTGAGTACCATAATTTAGTCTGATTGGCATAAATCTGATGATTCAGAAGTGGCGCATTGATTAGAACGTGACAAAACTTACATTCGGCTGGATCACGAAACCTTCTGCAGGTCCAGAGGACAATAGCCCTGAAAGAAAAATGATACATCACGCGTTCCGTTGGCGGGCTGTGTATTTGGTATCTGGGCGTTCAATGGGGACTTTACCTGACATCTCTTCATACCACCTCTACCACATTGCGATTATAGAAACCATTAAAACGATACCCAAAAAATGCAATATAACCGAATATAAAGAACCATTATTTTAGTGCAGTTGAGTAGGACTTAACTTTTAACTGTAAATTTTATACAATTGTATTTCACCTTGACAAGCTTTCTGATTTTAAACTTTATTTAGGTACAATATTCATCTAACTTTTTTATCCAACACATTTCAGTTGGAGAGTCACTGGTTGAAGTTCCTTAGGGTACTGAAGCCTGGGTGGATTAGATTGACAAGGCGCAAATCAAAAAAATCAATCTCCATAACGAGGCGAGGCTTAGCTGTAATTCTATTTCTTATGTAGATTACTTTTTCAAGATAGCACGAACATAAAATGGGAGAGCTATAAATATAAATGTCTGTGTATTATTACGGTTGTCATTAACCTTTTGTGCTCTTTGCTAGCTATTTCTGTCCAACTTCCTTCGTTTTTATGAACCATTTTAGCTTTAGTGTTAATTCAAATGTAATGAAACGTCCCAAGGTTGGGGATTTTAGTCTGAGTTTGTCCTTTTCAAGTTAAACTTTTTAAATTAATCAATAATTTACTGCCGGCAGCAAATTTCACCTTCTCGCTTTGTTGTTGACATTTTCCAAATCCTTATAAATTGTACTGAATCACACAATTTCATTCTTGACTCCAAACTTGAAAATGTTTCAAGCAGATTACATCATTTATTAATTTCTGGACTGGGATCGATATTTTGTAATGTTAAAGATGACCACAAACAAACTGAAAGGGTTCAATTTTACGAAAAAAGGCCCTTTTTTGAAACCGCTGTAAAACGAATGTTTGTCAACAACACGCTCTCCTTGACGCCCCCCCCCCCCATCCCACTGCGTGACGTCATGCTGGCAAGTTGACATTTTTCATCGACTTTCTGCCGGCACAAACGCGAGGAAATATATGAAAAGTAACCAGGGGTTAACAATAGTTCGACACACACATTTAAAAACCTATACGCAGTGACAAAGCAATTATTAAAGTGAGCAGACAATAAGTGCGCGTGTGTGTCCGTGACACTGCAAAAACACACAATTCAAAGGCATGCCGTCCACTCACTGTTTATTTTCGTCGCTACGTTTTGGAAACAAAACTTATTTCTGCGTAAATAAAGGTAAATATAAACCAATGGATAAAAAAGTGACAACAACTTTAAGGTGAGCGACTCTTTAACAAATCACAACAAAAATCTCTACCATCTTGTCCGAGTAAGCGTGACATTATCCCAACATGCAACGCGCAGACCATGTACCCTCCCTCCCCCCGTAGCCACGAACCAGGAGGAGTTTCACAATTTATTGGTGTTGTTTATTCGCGATTAATATTTAATTCCCAAATTGACATGTATATCTCATTAATTTTAATGCATAATATTTACGTGATTTATTTTCATTTTTTTAACTCAGCTGACAAAACTCTAACCTATGTTAAAATACTATAAATTCTGTCTTTTTTGTTTGATTATATATTTTTTACGATCATTACTATTATTATCATTATTTTATGATTTTGGGTCGTAATACATTTATTTTCATGCTGACACAAGCTAAAAAAAAAATGCCAAAACATATTTTATAGTGTGGCCACTTTTGCAGTTCTCTTTATGAACACGTGGGGTCACTGTAAGGACACATTTTGTTTATCATGAAATACTGTACTGTAGTGCGAAAAACAAACGCCAGAGAAATGATGGCCCACACTGCATACTATGATTAGACCTCAGTGAATCTTACAGCAACACAGTATACGCATTCAAATCTGATCATTCATACAGTGAAACATTAATATATTCTCCTCATGACTGCAAAGGGGGCACACATCAATCTCCCTACGCCCTGCTGCGCCTTTCATCATGTTTTCTCTTCATTGCTTGATTAGACGGTATTGGAAGTCATTAGGCCGCCATTTCACCCCCAATTAAAGTGGATTCAATATCATTCGAGGCTGTCCCAGATGGTCCCAGAGAAACTGAACTATCAGCTATGTGTCATGATATTACTGTTGCCAAAATAGAGTTAGTGGTTTCTTTGTTTTCATCTTTTCACCAATTTGAAATTGTTATCATCCATAAAGATTGTGATTATATTTTAGTATGAATTAGCTGATTATGTTTTGATTAGGTGAGTGTTTCTCATATTTTTTCCATTTTCCACTTACACTGATGTTACAATTTAATGGAGATGTCTTGCCCCAAACAAATTATTATTCATGCAGGGTGTCTCTGCTTGTTTAAACACTATCAGGAGCACTGACCTACATTTACAATCTGAGTTTTAATTTGTGAAATTCATTTTGTCCAGCGGTCTATTCCTTTCATTTTCTCTCTGCTGGCCGTCAATGAGGTCAGAGCGAAACGTGTTCACTTCGACCAGCGAAACACATCTCTAGCAATGTGCATAGATTAACACTTTTAATAATCAGTATGTCTGGTGAGTATGATTTGTAGTTGATTTATATATATTTTTCCCTTATCTTATTTTCAAATGCAGCAACTTGACTATTTTTTCCCTTCCTGACATTTCAAGGCCGGAATCCTAACTCACATGTGCCTCACTCCTCACTCATCCATCTTGGGAATATTTGGAATTCTTCTTCACGCCAACAAGACTCATCCATTTTTATTATTTGTGTTTTATAGGAATCAGTTTTGATGGATCAGGCCTTGGAAAAGCTGATGGCTTTTTATAATCTCATGGCTTTATTGAATTCATTCCATGTTGTCTTTTCGGGATGAATTCCAACTGCATCAGGCTGCATTATTACAACATGCTGTTGTTGCATATTGGGGAAATACCTGGAATAGTCGAGCCTTATTTGATGGCATAGACGCCCAGGAGACTCTTATTTTTATTCTGTTTTATTATTCCAGCTGTGCACAAGTGTTGAAGCAAGCAGCCAGCAACCCAAAGTCCTCAGGTTTGATTTTTCACCTGGACAAATTTTCATTGGGGAAATAGTTGCATAGAACATCACAGTTTACGGTCATGTCAGACGTCAGCGAAGCTCCTGAGGATTCAGCAGGTTTGGTTTTTTTGTTTTCTTGTGCGACACCCACAACAAAAGGTTTGAACAATTCCAAAGAAATAAAACCATGTAGTTTTTGTAATTGCAAGAACTCATATTGTGTATTTTTTCACAAAAATCAACTCACTCAATTAAAAAAAATATTTTTGGCTACTGTTTCTCTTGTATGTTTTTCCAATAGTCCAGAATCTGCAAAAATTAGGCCTCCTTACCTTGTAATATAGGACAGTATGATGTGCATGTGCAACCAAGCCGTGTCTGCCATCTGGTATTGAATGGTGATATTACAACTTAAAACTCAACTCATATTTATTTTCAGTTTTTTCACATCTGTAGAGACCTGCTATGTGAGTAGAGTTCATTGACAATATAGAGTACCGAAAACGTTTGCTCCCAAATCAAAGCAATCAACTCACGTCACGAAAAATTCGTAAGTCGGGTGTCTCGTATCTCAAGGCACTTGCCTTCCGACCACTTATCTCAATGTTTCCTCCCAAATTTAATCAGCATTTTTGTTCTTCTACCTCATTCCTTCCCTCCTGCAACGGAAAATGAGCTCCTGTTCCCCGGCCCGCTAACTTCCTGGGGACAGGAACACAACTCCGGGAATACCGCGTGGCAGTCGCGGGGGCAGCCGGGCTGGGCTCCGGGGCGGGCGGCTGTGCTTGAGTGTCACGTTTCCAGTCAAGAGCGCCGATCTACACAAGCTAATGCTAGCCGGTTAGCTCATTGTGGTTTATGGGTTATGCTAGCTAGTTAGCCGCATCCTGGTAGCTTTTAGATCGACATGCTGGGGCGGGCCCAAGTCAGCATCCTTCCCGAAGTGGAAAAAAAAGGAGACGAGCTCCAAACAAGCTAAAAGTTGTCCTCCGGGCGGGCGGAGTGAGGACATGGATGAAAAGGAATTATTTTCGCGAGGAAACTAAAACGCCTCACCAGGGAAGGGAAAAGAATGATCACCTAGCCGCTAGTTTGAGCTGTTTTTCCCCGCCGTGCAAGAGAAAAGTTGTGGCGTCGCTTCCCGCCCCTTCCCCAAAATAAGAAGTCTTCGTCGGCCATGGCGAGCCCCGAAGGAGCCGCCGCCGCCAAAGTCAAACTGAGGCCACGGAAGAAGAAGAAGAGCAAAAAGGAGAGTAAAACCAGGAGCGTTTACGCCAACATCCTCGGCGAGGAGGACGACAACAACCCCAACCGACACTACGCCGACAACAAAATCAAGACCACCAAGTACACGGTGCTCTCCTTCTTGCCCAAGAATCTCTTCGAGCAGTTCCACCGCTTCGCCAATGTTTACTTTGTCTTTATCGCGCTGCTCAACTTCGTGCCGGTGGTCAACGCCTTCCAACCCGAGCTCGCCCTTGCCCCCGTGGTCTTCATCCTGTCCGTCACGGCTATCAAAGACCTGTGGGAGGACTACCGCAGACACAGGTCCGACAAGGAGATCAACCACATGGACTGTCTTGTCTACAGCAGGCGAGTAACATAAGTCCACTGACCAAAACACACTTTTGTAAAACACATTTCATGTGCAAGTTAGCTCAATGTGCCTCACACAAGCAACTCATTTCCAAACACAACAGCTCCGAAGCAAAGCAGAGAAAACAAAGGTTGCTTACGAAAATTACTAAAACGAGCATATATTGACAAGATTTAACGGAAGAGTTTAAAATTATTTAAAAGTCAAGTGAAGAAAAAAAAAGTAGGTTCCTAAAATTGCAAGAGAGGGAGAAATAATTTAAAAATGTTTAGAAGACCTTCTGGATTTAAAACTATTTACACTCTGGGCTGACTTCACTTCTGTTGGCAGCTTATTCCATTTGCATGCAGCATAACAGCAAAGTGCCCATTCACCATGTTTACTTGAAACTCTGGGCTCCACTAATTGACCGACGTCTGAAAGCAGGTAAATGTGTTACATAAGTATATGCATGAGGCCAATGAGTTCTAACCAACACTTGTTGCGTGAACGAATGAAACTTTCTCAGATGAGAGGCAAAACGTCTCTTAAAAAAAAAACTGAGCAGTCCAGTGGTGATCAATTCAATGGCCTGATAAAGATAAAGAAGTGACTTGGATGAATGAGAATATGCACACGTAAGTACATGTATGAAATACCGGTAACGCAGGAAGTCATCATAACACCCAAACTGAGTTAGCAAATGGACATTTACATTTTAATAGCAATACACTCATTCTAAATCTGAGCCGATCTGTCAGGCATGCGTGACATTTACTTCTTGATAATAGAACAATCACAAGAGAGTGTATAGGCAGTCTTTGCGAGTACTCTATAGATCCAAATAAAGCCGATATCGTTCTGATATGATACCTGTATCGGTACTCTTACATCCCTAATTTCCAACATGTATTTTTTTGGAGGTACATTTAGAGAAATTAACGATTTGAACGCCATTTCTAGTTGGCACGTTCTTCACCTGTTATTCGCATCAGTCAAAAATAAATAAATAACATCAATTTCTTGTTTTCTAATGATAACTTGTGACTTATATGTCTTATTGTGTGTGCCAAATAAAGCGTCCGGTGTTCTCGCGGGTCCTCCGCCTGTGTTTGTGGGGTGTTCCTGCCCTAATGAAAAGCGTGGCTGTGACGCACGTGTACAGAGGATAATTCACACCAGTCAAAAGGCTCTGTGTTTTGAACTTTTTTATTTTTTTCTCAGCCTTAAGTCCTTCTCGCATGCAACTCCATCCAGGTGATGCCGTCGCCTACGTGGCAACCAGCGCGCGGGAAGTTCCTGCTTCTGTCCCGAAATGCTAATATTTACAAAAAGTTTAGATAATGGAAGCATTGATGTTTGCGCTCGTCCTCCCGTTTGAGAAATTTAGCCCGGCAGGGCTTGTGGGTAAACGTGAACTTGAAGCATGCAGTCAAGTTTACAATGAGTTATCACTTTGCTCTTGTTGATGCCACTCCAGTGTCAGCTAAACAAACTCTTGCTTTGGCTCCACCTGGAAGACAAGTGTTTGGTCTTTGGAATGGGCTGGTTTCGCAGTTAACTCAGTTTCAACCTTCACACATTCCTCATTTTATTTGTCAATGTGGCAGGATTATAATCGTGATTTTTTTTTTCACTACAATATTGATCACTGACATTAACACTACTGCTAAAAGAAATGAACATAATGTACATAAAGCATTGCTGTTTTGATTTTGATTACAAACATCTATTTAAGCAGCAGTGTAGTTTTATATATGTTTTTTTTTCCCCAATTAAAAAAAAGCATCCTATAATAGTGTGACAACAGTACGAGTGGCATCTGTTCCCGGTGCCCATAACACACTGTAGAGTACGTCAAGAGTGAATACTCATACTGATATGTGACTGAAAAATAAATGATATCGAACTTCGCTCGTATTTACAATCAAAAATCCTTTTCCGTAGACTTGCCGTTTGTTTCCTCAAAGTCATTCGCTACCACAAACATGACAAAGCAGCAAAGAGTTATGTGAGCTTTTGACACTGTGACTTGCTTTGTGGTAGCGGTGACCGGCGCGGTTACACTGGTCCAAGATGACCAAAGTCATGTGCTCTTTTGATCAACACGCCTAAATTCATTGGTCACACTGCATTTTTCTCAGCTGAGGGCAACGCTAAGCTAACTGTGTAAATTGCAAGAGTACAGTCGAAAGGAAATTTCCTTTGTCGAAATTCCTCATGGAGTTGGGAATCAGCAACTGTCGGGCGTGTTAAGCAAGAAACACAAAAGAATCCTAACGCCAAGGTTATACACAGCTTTTTTTCAAAGCCCAAAAACTTTCACCAAAGATTAAAAACAAAAAGTAGGGTAGCAGTTGGTGTCAAGGATTTATGTTGAGGTGGCACACCTCTCGTCTGTCTCGAATTTTCTGTACCTGTCCGTGGCAAAAGCCTGAAATTCGCGTTCCTGAACGGTCATAAATAGTTGATATCATATTTATGGAAGAAGTCTTTCTAAAGAATTGTTGACACGTAGTGCTGGCGATAGAGCAACATCATGTCTCGATCACTATTTGAAAACATGAAATCGGTGTAGATGAAAAAGTGTATTCTTCTCCCGTCAGAACACCGTGAACTCATTTTATTATAATGAAGGCTAAAAATAGAAAAACCCCGCTGAGTTTTTTTTCTCGTGTCGTCCTCGTGATATAAAGACGTCTCGCTAAAGCTACGTCAAGGTGTCCACTAAGGTTTTACTCACCATTGATCATTGTTGTTGTTTTTTTTTTTTACATCACACGTGCGTTTTGAGGAATGCTGAGCACCATTGTTAGCTTATATCATCCAGCCACGGAATCATACCAACTTTGCCCGCTGCAGAAGACGACGTAGTAATCTTAAAAAAAAAAATCTGAATTAAGGTTTAAAAACAAGCAGTTTTTAAATATTAAATTCAATTGTATCATAATTTAAAAAACATGTTTTACCCAATTGAACACAATCTCTTGGCCAACTTCCTATTCAATTTTGTTCATGGATCTTGGTGACTTATTCGTGCGTCCTCTTATGAAAGACATGTCCACCTAACGTTATGCCAATCGGTGAAACTCATTTCTCGGGGGCCAATTTTTTTCTTGCTCCCGCCCGGTCATCAGGACAGAGCGGCGCTATGTGGAGAAGTTCTGGAAGGAGGTGCACGTGGGCGATTTTATCCGCCTGCGCTGCAACGAGATCCTGCCGGCCGACGTCCTGCTACTGAGCTCCAGCGACCCCGACCGCCTGTGTCACATCGAGACGGCCACTCTGGATGGCGAGACCAATCTCAAGCAGCGGCAGGTGGTGCGCAGCTTCTTCGACCTGGTGAGCCGACATCACTTCCCGTCGCCATGGTAAGACGATGGTACTGATGTGCCTAATAAAGTGGCTGTGGCGCGGCTGGTTTTGCAGGACTGCGACTTTGACCCGTCCAAGTACAACAGCGTCATCGAGTGCGAGAAGCCCAACAATGACTTGAACCGATTCCGAGGGTACATGTGAGTGTCGTAGCTTGGCGCCATGCAATGAAAAAAAATGACTGAACTTTATTTTGTCAAGTGGTTGCACAAAATAAAATGATCCAGATCCAATTGGTTAAAATTGTGTGAATTCAACCAAAACGTTTTTCAATGTGGTGTGTATGCTTCATGATTGTTTTGTTATTAACTTTTATTTTGTCGGAGCATTTTCCTGAGTCAGAGTACAAGTACAGATGTATAATATAATACTGTATCGGACTGTTTTGAGACTTGGGGGGAAGGGTCCTATCTTCCATTCTTCTTTCAAAGCGTGACCTTTGATTTCATCGCCATTGACTTTGATTCATTGGGGCAGAATCCACCGGAGTGGCAGACGAGACGCACTTTACAAAGACAACCTGCTGCTGAGGGGCTGCACCATCCGCAACACGGAGGAGGCAGTGGGCATCGTCATTTACGCAGGTGAGCGTCACGCCCATGACGGCGCCTCGGAACGCCCGCGCGTACGTGACCGAGCGTGCGCGTATGCGTGTCTGCAGGTCACGAGACCAAAGCCATGCTCAACAACAACGGGCCTCGCTACAAGCGCAGCAAACTGGAGCGACAGATGAATGTGGATGTCTTCTGGTGCGTCATCATCCTGCTGGTCATGTGCTCCTTTGCTGCTGTTGGTGCGTGACAGTGCATTGCCACATGCACACACACCCCATTTATGTTATCCAAATGAATCTTTTGTTGACCAAAATGGTCTGCATCTGTGAGTCATATACAACCGATGGGATTGGAGACCCGAACCAGGAAATAGAAACCTAACACATTAAAACAGGTTACAGAATCAATAATTATTCACAACACCAGTTACTGCAGATCCAAATCTAAGTCCTTTGAAAAGCTGGTCAATATCAGCCTCTGTCAAGCCAACAAGAGAAAAAGAAACAAAAAAACTGGAAGTAGAAACTAACAAAATAGAGCTAGCAAGACAACCAACGCTGATGCATGACACTAATCATGGGAGGTCCAAATCAAAGTCCTGAAGGAGGTGGGGGGGCACAGGAATTGGAAACCCATTCAAAATAAAACCGGTAGCAGAAGCAAAAACACTAGTTACTGAAAGACCCAAACCAAAGTTGTTCACGTGTGACATTATGTTCTTATTAATGCAGGTCACGGGCTGTGGATGTTTCAGTACGGCGATAAGAGGCCCGTTTTTGACGTCCTCAGTCCGGAGGGAACAGACTTGTCGCCCGTCTTGTCGGCCATCTATCTCTTCCTCACCATGATTATCGTCTTTCAGGTATGAAAGGCCCGACCTTTTGTTCACTAGCATACAGAGGGTAGCCAGCATGAGAAGCTAACCTAGCAGTCAACATCTATGATCGAACAGCATTTGTCAACAGAGGACTCAAATGATTCAAATTAAAGTCCATTGCCAACAAAAGCTGGTCAGTATCAATTGTAGTTCAGCGTTCAATCACGACAAGTGATGAGCATACGGCAGCTAACCGGTTGGTGACTAGCTAGCTAGCGGCTAATTGGGAAAAAACAGCTCTGTGTACTGTTTCTGTTTCAGGGTCAGTTTGTATTGATTTATTTCTGTTTGTCCGATTGCTGACACCCCAACCAAGCAAAAAATGTCACCCTGTGCTCGTCAGATGTGAAGTTTGTGTCAGTATGCCCAAACAAATATTTGTGGATGGGGACTTTCCATTTAGCCCGCAAAATCTGCTTGTTTTCCCTCAGGTGCTGATCCCCATCTCGCTGTTCGTGTCCATCGAAATCGTGAAGATCTGCCAGGTTTACTTCATCCACCAGGACGCCGAGCTGTACGATGAGGAGAGCGACTCCCACCTTCAGTGTCGTGCGCTCAACATCACCGAGGACCTCGGGCAGATGCAGTACATCTTCTCCGACAAGACCGGCACGCTCACGGATAACAAGATGGTGTTCCGCCGCTGCACCGTGGCGGGCGTGGAGTACTCGCACGATGCCAACGGTCAGACTGACATTCTTCCAAAACAATTATTGTAGCAGTGTTAATTTTAATAATAATTACACATTTTTTGTTTCTATGTTTCAATAAAGTAATCAATTAGTCATTAAATCCATTGACCCTGTTTTCCGAACCCTTAGTCAAATAACATGCGGGTGTGGTTACTCGTGGTGCCATTCAAGCTTTTGCTACCCGAAAGAAGGTGTGACATCATCGTAAATTGTCCTGTTCTGTGTCTTTGTTGTCCTCCAGCAAGGAGACTTGCCATGTACCAGGAGATGGACTCGGAGGAGGAGGAGTGTCCGTCCCGCGGCGGGACGCTGCCTAGGCGAGACAGCGTGGGCAGCCACCACAGCGTCAAAGTGGTGCTGCGCTCCCACAGCACCAAATCCCACCGCAGGACGGGCAGCAGGGCCGAGGCCAAGAGGGCCAGCATCCTGTCCAAGCACACGGCCTTCAGCAGTCCAATGGTCTGTGTGGCCCCTGTTCTCCCCTGATTGTCTTTACATTTCTCCCGCTGTCCTTCACCTTCCTCCGTATTTTGTCCTCTTATTGACCATGAGTGTCTCTTAAAGCCTCCACTCTCCAACGGTGTCCCCTGATGTCCTCCATTGATCTCTGTCCTCCACTGTTTTGCTTTCACTATATCTCACCGCCCCCTGTGTCTTCAATCCGTGTCCTCCAAAGTTTGTCCTGCCTTGTCCTTCGTCAACCTTCACGTTCCCCCAGTTCCCCTGTTTCTTTGCACCGTTCTCCTCAACCGTCTGCTCCCACACTCACGGCTAAACGTTCCTCCGCGGCGTAGGAGAAGGACATCACGCCCGACCCTCAGCTGATGGACAAAGTCAATGAATGCGGCAGTCAGATGGACTTCATGCGCTTCCACAGCCAGCCTATGTCCCAGCTGCCCTCCGACCTTGGCGACATCATGGATTTCTTTATCGCGCTGACCCTCTGCAATACGGTGGTGGTGTCCTCCCCCGACCAGCCTCGTCACAAGGTAACCTTTGCAAATATGTCCACGATACCGCACCCGTCTTTGGGGTAACGTGCCCTTTTGTCCCGAGTCTTTGTCCTTCATGTCCCTCCCATGCTCTGCTGCAGTGGCGTCTAAACTATGGCCACCGTATCCGTTTTCAGCAGCTTGTGGCATTTACTAAAAATGCGATTTTACACAATCAGAAAATGCTAATAGAAAAGGAAAAACGAAAAACAAAAGTGGAGGTTGTATCTTGTAGAACAGACCTCATCAAGATGGTGCAATCGGTAGGGCCCCACGGACCGCATGATTAGCTCACGGGCCGGTTCCAAAATTAGATCACCACTGATGGGACAGTGTGAATTTCAAGGAATGTTGTGTAAGTGATCACTTGATTATGTATACACTCTCGTAGATTTATAAAAAAAAAGTGTTGCATTTTACTATTTGTGCTTCCTCGTTATCGTGTGAAAAATTGAATGTGATCAGCGTCTTCACATAAAAGAATATCCTTCATTTTTGTTTTTTTTTTTCAACATAATTTGAACGATTTGTTATAACAGAAGCGTGTGTCAAGCCATTAGCCCTTGGCACTAATCAGTAGTCAAACAGTAGCTTCAGTTTCAAAATGGTTGGCGGCCCCTGTTGTCGAGCTTTTCTAGAAACGCAAACACATTATCTAAGACTAAAATAGAAACAGAATGTCTTTTCATAACAACGCGGTGAATAACGGAAATCCTTTTTTTAGAAGGAGAAATGGTTTCCTTCACTTTCTTCTCTCTGTCATGATGCAATCGGTGACCATGTCACATTGTTGATTCACAAGTTGCTGCTTTAAAGAATGGTCAGCAAACCACTGATTGCTCTTGTTTAGTTTTTTTCTGGTGTGGAGATGGGATTTAATTGATGTTCACAGTCACCATATATACGGGAGTAACTCCGTCCGCTCACGCATGTAAACGTGAGCGTTTCAAAACCGTAATTTTGACATTAACCTGAATATTAACTTTATGAAAAACGTAGTGAATGTCACCCCCTTGCCCTCCGCCGTATCCCCACCCTCACTGTCCTCAACGGTGCCCTATTGTCTTCCACTGTCCTCCATTGTCCCCATTATCCCTCAGCCTCCTCCACATCCCCTCCTTGCCCTTGATAGCCTGCCAATTCCTTTTCATCACGGAAGGAGAGGGTGTACAAACTGCTTTTAAAAAAAAAATACTGTACAAAAGAAAGAAATGCCAAACAATTGAATCACATTGATTTTTTTTTTTCTTCTTTGCAACACCGCAGACGTGTCCGTCTATTGACCGAAGAAGCATGTACAGGTATTTTAGTTTCCAGAGTTTTCTCAGAGCGCTCGGTTTTATTTCATGTGCTTTTTAAGCCTGCTCTCAGTTGTATATCCGTGTTTTGTTTTCTGTGGGTGTGGTCGTCCCGGTCAGAGGTGATATCCTCTTCTCCCAACGGCGTGCACTAGCTTGCTTGTCTCGCCATCTAATCAGAGTCTTGATAGTCTACGGAAATATCACCCGCACGGATTTGTTTGCTTGCTTTGTGCTTTTTTTTTTTATATGCCACTGTGATTGTCCACCTTTATGTTAGTACACCCTTGTGGCTTCACCTGAATGATTTATAGGTTCAAGATGCATGCATGTGATAAGGCTGGATGCCAAGAGGCACACGGTTCATCACTTGGCTCCACTATTGTACTGCGCTGCCCCAAAAAGGGAAAAGGGACCGACAAAAAAGGTCATATGCAAATGTTGTGTGGCACTGACCGTACAAAATTGTGTCGCTTTGTTATTTCTCTGATGGAAAAAAACAACCAAAAATCGTTGAATGCACACTGATGAAAATGTATGTGTCACGCTCTAAAGCTCACGCTGTCGCACGCATGGAGCCATGCCCAAAATTGAACAGGAAGTCCTCCATTTTGGTTTGAAGCAGCTATTTGTCGCTTGGAAATTTGCCTCCAACAATAGTTTCATCAGTCAACACAGATTTTGGTGGACATATCTGTCACAACCGGATGTATAAAAAAAGTCTCATGGACCCATTCACAAAATTGAACAGGAAGTAGGAAGCAGCCATTTCTCAGTCAGTAACGCCCACTGGAAAATGAAAAAAAAATCCCTTAACTCCTGTTTCCCTAATAAACACAAATTTCGATTTCCTTAATTATCACGACACCCATTCACAAAATTGAACAGGAAGTAGGAAGCAGCATTTCTCAGTCAGTAACGCCTACTGGAAAAACAAAAAAAAATCCCTTAACTCCTGTTTCCCTAATAAACACAAATTTCGATTTCCTTAATTATCACGACAGGACTCATAAAAAGGTCTCAAGGGTCCATGCCTGCAATCGGGCAGGATGCCGGCCATTTTGATTTCAAGCGACTATTATTTAACTCCTGTTTCCCTAATAAACACAAATTTCGATTTCACGACAGGACTCATAAAAAGGTCTCAAAGGTCCATGCCTGCAATCGGACAGGATGCCGGCCATTTTGATTTCAAGCAACTATTATTTTCATCTCCCCTAGAAAGTTAGAAAATATTTTCCAGCGATACTTGTTTCACTAATCGACATGAAATTGGTTGGATAAGTCTGTCCTAACAGGGATTATGAAATATCGCAAGCCTGAAATTGAACAAGAAGTCACCCATTTTGGTTTCAAGCATCCATTTTGGGTCAAATTCCCCTTCCCAGACAGATGGGTGAAACTAAATTACTCCCCTTTTTTTTCCCACCCCATCTAATATGGGTGGAGTGTGACGTTCCTCGTCAAGCATCCATTTTGGGTCAAATTCCCCTTCCCAGACAGATGGGTGAAGCTAAATGACTCCCCTTTTTTTTGCCTACCCCATCTAATATGGGTGGAGTGTGACGTTCGTCATATTCCGTTGTGTGTCCTCCAGGTCCGAATGCGGTTCGAACTCAAATCCCCGGTCAAAACCATCGAAGATTTCATCAAACGCTTCACGCCGAGCCGCCTGACCTCAGGCTCCAACAGCAGCAGCTCGTCGAGCCTCGCCACCAACCGCTCCTCCACCAAGGGCTGCTCCAGCACGCTGTCCTCTCCTTCGGCAGAGAGCACCCTAAAC
>NW_017806175.1:7617064-7666903 GCF_001891065.2 Hippocampus comes | reverse complement strand
AAAAAAAAAAAGAATGAGTAAAAATGCAAGGGTGGTGGCCCTTGAATCGATCAATTCAAAATTCTGAGAACAAAATTAAAAGTGAAAGATGGAAGTAAATCACGGGAAAGGGGGAAAAAAATTACAAATTGAAAACAGGGCAAATAAAATCAAGGAAAGTCTATAAAGAGGAAAATCAATTTTGGAAACTGGGAAATGAAGCTGAAACCACAACTGTCCGCCCCAAGTCAAGGCTTTCCACTCAAGTTATGCACGCCATTTTAAAATCGTGCCATTCCAAAACAGCTCAGTGCTTACCTTGAACCTATAAACTAAAAAAAAAAAAAAAACGCAACCTGCTTGTGCAGTTTATTCCCCCCCTGTGGTGTCAAATCATTGTTCTATTTATCGTCCTATTGGGGACGTTATTATTCCAGGCATACAAAAGCGACCTCGCACGCAGTTGCGCACAACACTTGGCCACTTCCCAGGATGCCATTTGACAATCACTGGCAAACATGCCGATGTTATAATGTGATATGAAACCACTGATATTGCAGGTCGAGCCATAAATCAAAAAAATATGTCCGGCAGAATGCAACCCATACATTCCGTATTCCCACGTTAAGACCAACCTATCTAAATGGAAATAGATATTTTGGAGCTTCGGGCACTTCGCAACGAGTTGGTGGCAGCTAACTTAGCAACATCCAGCCACATCTTTGAGTTTGGATTGGAGACTTTATGATTTTAAAGCAGAGGTCCTCAACCTTTTTTGCCCTACGGACCGGTTTCATGTCAGTCAATATTTTCAGAGGCCGGCCTTTAAGGCCGGATAGATACAACATTATAATATGATATGACCTGCATTAAAAGTGTGGTATTTTCGAAACATAATTAGAAACATGAATCATGTCATCATCTGGCCGCAACATTCACTGGTCGCTATGGTAACGTTTAAACGTGCCTTCAAAATAAGATACGCCGCAAATAAAAAGTGCATGAAAAATATGACTCACCACTTGAAATAGGACTCCTGATACTGTCTATTAAATGTAGCCTTGTTTTTCTTGAAAGTAGAAGGCTCCTCTTCTGTCTCCTGGCTGGGCCTTTTCCCTTTCACGAAAAAACTTTTCAGACGTTTGTTTTTTTTATGCGAGAATTTATCGTGTGCCCGAGAAGTGCGCATTCACCTGAGTGACATACTGTAGACTGATATAACAGAGAATCCGGTAATTTTTCAAAATAAAACATCTTTCAGATTCCGAAATGAATAAAACAGAAGGAATGCAAGTTATTTATTCTTTCTGTGCGGCCCGGCACCAAATGACCCGCGAACCGGCGGTTGGGGACCCCTGTTTTAAAGAGGCCATAATGTAATGTGCCTGACGCACGTGGATTTTTGTTGTTGTTGTTGTTTTTTTTGGTGGGGTGGTGTAAATATTCGACAGAATAACATTCAGATAACTGATTAATTGTGCGATTAATTATAAAACAAAAAGGGATTGCTTGATTGATCACTTAACGCTTCCAACAATAATGACATGAATTATAGGCCAGCCATTTGACTGTTTTGCATGACTTTGTACCTGAGTATTAAACTTTGCAGAGACAAATTTGCAGGGTTTTTTGGGGGGTTTTGTTTTTTTGTTTTTTTTTTGTGAGGTGCCAGTGTTTGAAAGTCATTCTCGGCAAAAAAGTAGGCTGGTCTGTTGTTGGCTCAGGCTAATGGCTGAATGTCGAGCTTGGGAAAGAGGAGAAACTGAGGAACTGCTGCCAGGAACTGTCAGATGCTCAGGTCATTGTGAACAGGTGCATTGTCATGGTGAAGCAGCCATGAAGTATTCTGCCAAAACTCTTTTTTTTTTTTGTAGTGTGGGTTATAAATATCTCAAGTGACACCAGCCCTGCAACTTTTCTGACACACCTCATGTTTTGGTTGTGCATGAAGTGCAATCGGGTCCAGGTGACATCATTTCCCCCCGCCCCCCTACAATAAAAGCCCTCAGGGGTGATCCCACCATCCGCCCAGCTCCTCCCCCGTCCGGAGACCTTCATGGGCGTGACGCACAACACTGACTACTGTGTTTCACCGTCGGGTGCTGGCAGCCAATCCGAACGGCGAGCCAGTGCAACCTCATGGCAAGGCGGAGCCTTCATAATGGCTCCATTCACACGACCAGGGGGAGTTGTTCTGTGTCGCTATGCTTGCCCAGTGCGTGCATTGACGTCAGCTCGGTGGTGATCTCTGCCGGCCTAAACATGATCAGAACCCCCCCCATCAACATTTGCAGGCTGAATTTGAAAATTTGTATCCATTTATATTCCCAGCGATCGATTTTTTTTTTTTTTTTTTTTAAATCTTGTAGTGTTTCTCCTGGCTGGGCTGCTTCTATGACATATTTTATTGTTTTTTGGCTCCCTTCGTTGTTCTTCCAATTAGTGATCTGTAGGGTTTAGGTCTGGAACATCGAAAACCTTCGATTTGTCGTGCCAGTGTTGTTTTAAATCAACACTCCATCTGGAAAATTGACTTCTCCACTCCAAAAGCTTTGACAATGTGTTTTAAATCCGTGCTTGACTTGGTTTAAGTCTGTGGATTGTTTTAAATGCATGCTCGATAAGATTTAAGTCTGGGGACAGACTTAGTTGCTCTAAAACTTTCTACTTCTTGCCCCTTGATGGTGTTTTGACAGGGTGTTTTAAATGTGTGGGTTCAAAGCGGGACATTTTCTTGACCTTTGTGTTAAATAAACGCTCTTTAGGGTTTAAGTCTGGAGATTGGCCTCGCCAGTCAAGAAGTCTTCTACTTCTCACCTCTGATATCGTTTCAACAGTATGTTTTAGACGCGTGCGTGACAGGTTTCAAGTCAGGAGACTGATTTGGGAAGGTCTCAAAACGGTCCACTTCCTGCCTCTAGTTGAGGTCTGGAGATTGATCTTGTTTTGGTGTCCCCAGGTTAGTATGGTCGCATCTTTCTTTTAATAGCGAGAGCAAATATGTCTGTTGACTTCTGAGTCATTTCCTGTTTGACAGTTGCGCTCGCGTGGACGGTCTGTTCTTCCTCCCTCGAAGCGCTATCTTTTCTGTCGGTCCGTTAAACGTCGTCTAAATGTTTTCAAGCAAACGTTTAGACAAAAGTTAATCAAGATAACGAGAGTGAGTATGCTCATCACTCTTACAGTAAGATGGCTGACAGCTTATCGGTGCCTGCAAGCTGTGCTGTTATTGCATTACCGCCTGGCAAGCTCTCTGGTTGTTTGGCCGGGGAGACACGAGACCAGTGATCATGTGCAGCCTTCCGCGAGGAAAACGCACACAATATTGGATCGTATTAAAACCGCTTAGAGAGTAATTGAGAGGAAATCTTGTTGGGTGTTTGGGCCGTGAAGCGAGATGAGCCGTTAAAGCAAGAGAAAGGGCCACATTTTGTGCTCGGGAGCCTCGTGCGAATCGTACAACACGAAACAGCGATTCGAGGAGTCTGGATCATGTTTCTGAGTTGCATTGTATGGCGGCTGCCGTTTTGAGGTGTGAACGCAGATGGCGGCGCTGAGCATCCAAACGCCGCCGCGACGTGTCAACCCTCTTCTGCCAATCACATCGCCGTCTTCCTTCCCGTCCCATTCTGTCGTGCGTGTTTCCAAGGTAACTCCAAGGGAAAACGGCAGAAAAAGATCATCTACAGGACCCAGAACTACCTGAACCAGTACGCCGCCGACGGCCTGCGCACACTTTGCATTGCCAAAAAGGTAATTCGGTGAGCTCGGACAAGCTCCGATTTGGAAGCTAGAAGCGGATGATCCCGCCTGTGCAAAGCCGTGGCATTCCTCATGACTCACCCGCGATTCTCGACCACTATCCCACATGGCTGATTTACGCCTGTGCGAAAACCGTCACCACCGTGTGGCCATAAAACATGTCGCTGGAAAACTATTTCAGTATTTATTTGATAACCTTGCTATTCAGCTTAAGGTCCACGTACTCGTCTCCTCTTTCTCTTCACGAGTAGGACAACTCGACCCGACTCAACTTTATACATAAGAGTACTTTAAAATTACCTTTGGCGCGAACAAATTGCTTTTCATCGGGTAAAAAATATATTGCTCTAGGGTGCCTCGTTGTTGGCCATAAGTGTGAGCACATCACAGAGGGAAGGGAAAAGAGTTTAAAGTCGCAAACATTTTTAAAAGGGTGTGACAGCCAGCATGACAACAAGGTCGATATACAGTAGAGTGCCTCATTGTTGTGACATGGAAAAGCCCCGCGATAAGTTCTTCCAGCATCTTGAAGGCTTTCGGCAGATCTACTGCGTTGCCACAGGTCAATCATACAGTTCCGCATGTTGGTTCACAACGTTCTACTTTGTGGCAGGTCAAATTTACAGCACATTCAGTTTCACTTTACAGGGGCTTTAAAATGGATATCACGGATATCCAATAAATACTCAAATGATTTTCCATAAAGCCACTTTTTATATTACCGTTGAGGCAAAACTGCGCACGAGTTGACAACCGCTATTACGCTACTAGTACTACCAATAACATTACACGATTCTGCTGGCACTTTGCTAGTTGTGCCGATGTCAATGAGTGCACCATTTTGCCGAGCAGTTGAGAATAGTAACGCTACTTGTGCAGCAAATTGTTTTGTTTTCTACTAGTAGGCTGAAAGGCACTAGTACAGGAAAAAAACCGCCCGTCATTGGGTTCAAGACGCCAGGGCCTTGCCCGGATCAAATTCTTTGCTCTAATTTGCAACCCCCGTGTCCGCCAGGTTCTGAGCAAGGAGGAATACGCCTGCTGGCTGCAGCGCCACCTGGAGGCAGAGACAGCCATCCAAGGTCGGGAGGAGCTGCTCTTCGAGTCGGCCCTGCGTCTGGAGACCAACCTCCAGCTCCTGGGTAAACTCGTACTCAGTCGAGGCCGTATTTACCCGAATGGTGGCCTTTGTACTGAGTGGAGATGGATGGACAATTTATTACAACATGACATGTATTTATTTATACATTATTTTATATTTTTATATTTTTTGGTGCCAAAAAATGCCCAAAAAAATACAAATGTGTTTGTGATATATGATTTTGAATACAAATCCTTATTTCATTCATTCATCTATTTATTTATTTATTTTTGTGGGCGAAATATTTTCCTCACAGGTGCGACGGGAATCGAGGACCGGCTGCAGGACGGCGTGCCCGAAACCATCGACGCCCTGCGGAAGGCCGGCTTGCAGATCTGGGTGCTGACGGGCGACAAGCAGGAAACGGCCGTCAACATCGCATACGCCTGCAAGCTGCTGGACCCCGAGGAGGAGATCTTGACTCTCAATGCCGACTCCATGGTGAGCCAGACGGGGATCTCGGAAAAGTCTTTTCGTCTTTCAAAGTTGCAAACTGACACCTGGAGAAACAAAAATCAAATTGGGTGGAAACATCCAACAGCAAGTCACGAAATCAAAAACAAAATTGAAAATGATATATTTATGTAATTATTCATTTGTGATGTTTTTTTAATTGCGATGACACTGTTGTTGATGTTGGCTTCAATTCCTTCAAAACTTTTTTTTTAACTTTTTGACTCAATTTTGTTTTTCCTTTTAATGTATTTAAAAAATATATTTTCTTTCCCTTTCGTAATGTTTCCTATGGTGACTTTATCGTTTCCTTCATTTTTGTAACATTGTTCTTGTTTCCTTTCAATTCTTCAACCCTTCCTTTATTTTGACTTTTTTTTTTAATGGAATTGGCACCTTTCCTTGGAATTTCATTCATTTTTACTTGGTGATTTTTCAAAAAATATTTCCTTTAGGTCTTGATGGTTCTTTTTGTGTGTGAAATGATCTTATCTTTCCTTTCAACCCTCTTCATCATCCTTTAAGCTCTTTTCGGCTTATTAAAAGCAAACCAACACTGTCTCTTTTTTTGTCCCATGCTCATTTTTTTTTTTTTTTTTTTTAGTACTTGTGAAGCAGCTTCATGTTGCTCCAGCTTTTGATCCAAGCCGTGCCTGTTTCTTTTGAACTAGGAGGCTTGTTCCCTGCTCCTTGAGGAGAGTTTACACTACATCCAGGCCAAATTCCTGTGCGGCTCGGCCAAGGCCTTCCATGCCGACTTCGCCCCCTTCCACATCTATCCGTCTTCTCCTCCTCCTCCTCCGCACTGGTCGTCCTCTCACGCCGCCGTCCACCGGCTGGGTTTGGTGATCGACGGCCGCACCCTGGCCTACGCCCTGGACCGCAGCCTGGAGGACAAGTTCCTGGCGGTGGCGCGCAGTTGCCGCTCGGTGCTGTGCTGCCGATCCACGCCACTGCAAAAGAGCATGGTGGTCAAGCTGGTGCGCAACAAGCTGAAAGTCATGACTCTGGCCATTGGTAAGTAGCTGCAGACAAGTCTTTGAATGCAGTCATTCCATATTCTTGATATCCACTCTAAGGTCCGTATACGAGTACGCTTTTTTTTTTTCCTCTTCACTGGTAAGCAAAAGTGGGTCGAGTAGCCATTAGTTGTAATGAGAGAACTGTTACTTTACAATAATATGACTCAAGTAAAAATCTCAGGAATCACCATCAAAAGCAAAAAATGAAGTCACCAAAAATATATTTAAAAAAAACCCTGTTATTTATTCAATGATCATATTTCCTAGGCGACGGAGCCAATGATGTCAGTATGATCCAGGTAGCTGACGTTGGCGTGGGCATATCGGGACAGGAGGGCATGCAGGTGAGTCCTTCTGTTTATTTCTGTCGTGCAAGGTGGCGGCCATCATGAACGCTTGGAACAGCGCTGACGTGAAATAATAACGGCAATATTAACCAAGAGTGCCAATGATGGCAATTGCTGCCAACTATGGATTTTTTTGGGGGGGATGGGTGGAGAAGAGTCTTGGCCAATTGTAGTTACTCCTTCAGCTGGGAAAGGAAGAGAAACAAACTAATAAGCAAAAAAAAATATTATCATGAACGTCCTTGTTCTGCTTGAAAACTCATTTTCTCTGCTTTTTAGTCAGAAACCCATGTTCTACTCCTGATTACGACAGAATGGAAAAAAGCTTTTTGACTGTGGACTATTTCCAGTCATCGTGCTCACTGCTATTTGTTCAAGGTGGCTGAAGGACGCCTTTAATGGCTGTTAACGGTGTGTTTTACAAACCTGGCGGGCCCCTTTATTTGGTCGGCGCTCGTTTACAGTGTCCACATCCATGCTAATATCACACGGAGGTTACAGCCATCGTAATCATCATCGTCATCCTCGTATATTCCTGCTTAGCTCGCCTTTCCAGGAAGGTGATCTTGCATAGCAATAACGGAGACTCCCAATTAACTCTCAGGGGCATAGCGCATCTGTTAAAGACTCCCATCTGTAACGGTGGGGGTGTGGGGGGTGCGCCGGATTAATCACCGTTAGCCACAGGCGCTCTTAAAGGGATAGCGCTGACTCCCACGTGTGGTCAGACGCCTGTTTCACCGCCATAGACTTACTCGCTATCACCCTATGATGAACCTGCTCCCCGTCCGCCCATTGAGACGGCGCTTATTAGAGATCAGCAGAAAGCCAGGAGAGCTACGCTACCAGGTTGCTAACGCTTGACCATGTCACCAAGGGTTAGCGCCGCCAATTACAGTGTGGGCCTTTGAGGGAGCGTTTTGATGAAAGGATAGTTTCAAGCTAACGTAGGTAAGTATAGAGAGATAATATTGATTCCCACCCCTCCTATCGATACGCTGATTGCCAGCTAAAGAATCCAACAAACGAAAATAATTCTGTCATGCGTCACCGTATCTAGTATGTATAACTGAGGAAAGGCGTTAATAAATCCAGTGGGATATCAAACAGCCAAAATACCGAAGCAGTGGCGCCTTGAGATACAAGAACCCAATGTTGAAGTTTTACGAGGTGCTAGCCGTTGTTTGTCCGAAAAGTACACCGTTTGTAATCGTATTTAAAACAACCACATAGGTTTGCTTGACGTAAGTCCGTTTAGCTTGATGCTAACAAACAATGCAAAACCCCAAAGGCGGGTTGACGAATGACGACTTTATCGCGGTATTATTACACTTTAAGCAACAGATACTGTATTGGAACGCAAACGGTGGCGCGACACATGAAGACAGACGAAATGAAAATACCTACAGGCATATATTTTTCATCCTTTGCAAAAAAAAAAGAAAAAAAAACACAAATATTAGTGCAGCTTACTGACTCAGTTGTGAAAACTCTTGAGATATAGGTGTCTGAGTTACGAGCTTGGCTTTGGATGTGAGCAAGAGGCTCTTGTACCGTTTGCGAGGGAAGTCTCTCCAGAGCATGTGCGATGTGACTTGTGTGTTGTCTCGCAGGCGGTGATGGCGAGCGATTTTGCCCTGCCACGGTTCCGCAACCTCCAAAAGCTTCTGCTGGTGCACGGCCACTGGTGCTACTCACGCTTGGCCAACATGATCCTCTACTTCTTCTACAAGAACGCCGTACGTCGACGTCACTACACACGAACCGCACATGCTCTCTTTGCCCTTAAAGAGCAGCTTAAAAAGAAGAACAACAACTGTGTCTTAGTTATATATATTTTTTTTTTCCTCCATTGTTTGATTCTTGGCTCAGATGTTCGTGGCGCTCATCTTCTGGTATCAGTTCTACTGCGGCTTCTCGGGCTCGGCCATGATCGACCAGTGGTATCTGATCTTCTTCAACCTGATGTTCTCCGCCTTCCCGCAACTCATCACCGGCACGCTCGACAAGGACGTGTCGGCCCAGACGCTGCAGCAACTACCTCAGCTTTACATCAACGGACAGAACTCGGAGGTGGGTGTCTTTCCACTACTTCACCCCTTGAATCGTTGTCCTTTTTAAGTGACTTTTGCTGGTTAAAAGATTTTTTTTTTTTTTTTTTTGGTCAAAAGATGCAAAAGCCTGGCATGGCCTAAGGAATCAATACCGTTATTTATATATACATTTTTTTTTTTAATTGTGAAATTGTTAAAAATTAGCGTTTTGGGAAAATTCAGAAAAAAAAACTGAAAATTGGTGGGTATGTCAAACAGGAGTCGACCCACAAAAAGTTGCGGGAAGCTACATCCGTAAAAACTTGCAAAGTGTGCCATTTTGGTGGTCACAAACAATTCAGTTTTTATTGTGAAAATGTCCAGCCTCTTAAAACAGTTTAAATTAGCAGGAAAAAAAATCTCAAAAATGAATGCATCAAAAAACATACAGAATCTGCTATTTTGGCTCAAAACTGTCATTTCAGGCCTAAGGAAACAATTATAGATTTTTTTTGGGGGGGGGGGCGGTTAAAAATGTAACCCAAAAAATCATTTGAGGCAAATTCAACCACCCAAGCCAGCTTAATTTCGCAACATGAAATTTGCTGGATATGTCTATGAGACGTAGACCCACCAAAAAAGTCTCAAGAGGACATGGCTGAAAAAACACACAAATTCTGGCCTTCTAGTTGGAAACTGGCCTGCAGATTGAGGGGAACTGTCAATTTATGGACGCTTTTGTTCACTTTCAAGGAATACAAGCCATACATGTTCTGGATGAACATGATTGACGCTTTCTACCAAAGTCTGGTCTGCTTCTTCATTCCTTACTTTGTGAGTGTCCCCGCCGCCAGTCTCATTTCTCCATCGTCGACCTTCCTGCTTTTAAAGTCATCCCTCGTTTCCTCCCCAGGCTTACGCCGACTCAGATGTCGACCTGTTTACATGGGGGACCCCCGTCACGACCATCGCTGTGTTCACCATTCTGCTGCACTTAGGGGTGGAGACCAAAACTTGGGTGAGAAAACTCAGTCCCGGGGGAAGACTCGTCATGTGCATCGTGTCTAAGCAATGCCTCTCGTTCCAGACGTGGATGAACTGGCTATCCATCTGCTTCAGCGTGGCTCTCTTCTTCACGGTGGCGCTGTGCTACAACGCCTCATGCCCCACCTGCTACTCCCCCTCCAACCCCTACTGGACCATGCAGAGGCTGCTGCAGGACCCCACGTTTTACCTGCTCTGCCTCATCACGCCAGCGGCCGCACTGCTGCCCAGGTACGGAGCACCCGACAGCTTTGTTAAACAGATTTCAAAAAATAAAATAGCAGTGTGTCCTGTAGGAATGAATATATAACGTCATCAAAGGCAATGCAGAGAAATAAAACGCTCTTATGAAGTCACACTTACACGGTAGCACAGTTTTCCTGACGCATTTACGGTCTACGGTGCAGAAAATCTTTCCCCATCGACTCTCAACGAAAATTTGACATGTGCGGTCGCACCTCTTCAATACAATAGCTTGGGCCAAGGTGGGGCGCGACATTCCAGCGCCGTGAACGTTTTGACGCTCCAGTCTGATCTCCATCGGTCGCCTAAGCGTCGGCATGGCTCTCCGGATGTCTGCAGACAGTTTGTCTTTGTCTCTTACACACGCAGCGCTTCCACATTCTGTGTGGACTCTCGGCCGAATCCTCAATTCGCTCGCTGCATGCCAGCACCGCTATTTATTTCTTTCAAGTTTCACGTCTCATTGTACCTCTCCCAACGTTGAAGGTAAGTTTGATCACTATCTTACTCTCGTGACTTGTTGTGGTCGTGCTGACGCAACTCGTGCAGAAAGAGTGAAGACTTAAAATCATGAAAACGTGGGTGTCAAACTCATTTTTGTCGTGGGCCACATTTTACTTTCCATTTCCCTTGGAGGGCCGTTATCACTGGAACCACATGTTAATAATAACGGTTTCTTCAACTATAGTTTCAGTTCCTGTCAAGAGGTTTTCGGTAACAAGAAAATGCTTACAATATGTCTCTTATTTATTACATTACATATGAGACTTTTAAATTTTGGTGGAGATTTTAGCAAGCATCGTGGAAGTTGACATGTTTGATTTGCTTTCGCGGGCCACATAAAATGATGTGGCGGGCCAGATCTGACCCCCGGACCTTGAGTTTGACACCTATGCATTATAACGTATTTGAGAAAGGATCAAAATAAGAGTGACGTCTATCTCTGTTTCCTGTAAAACTAACATATACATGTAGTGTGTGTGTGTGTGTGTGTGTGTGTGTGTGTGTGTGTGTGTGTGTGTGTGTGTGTGTGTGTGTGTGTGATTGAGAAAGTCCTAATTTGCTAGAAAAGTCGGGAATTGTAACAACATTTTAATGTTTTAAGCGTAATATATGTACCGTACCATGCTCCTTGTGGGTGTTTTCATTTTGTGTTTGGCTGAAAGTGCATCAGCGACCGCAGCTTTGCATTTGTTCTCTCGTCGCACAACCCGTGGCTTATCCAGCGCTCACCTGTCAAAAAAAATTTGGGGCTCGGGGTGTGAAGTCGAAAAACTGACCAAGCGTGTGCGTTGCAGATATTTCTACCGGGCGTGTCAAGGCACGATCTTTCCCAGCCCGGTGCAAGTGGGGCGGCAGTTGGACCGGCTCCCCGCCAAAGACCCGCACGGGAACATCCTGAGCTTGAGCGGAATCCAGACGGGCGCGCGGCCCGATCCCGAGAGAAAATCCTCCGTCGCCAAAGACCCCCGCCGCCCTCGTGAGGAATCGCAGCGTCCCGACGCCAGTTTGTCGGTCCGGATCGACCTCCCCGCCGAAGGAGGCGTCAAGTACACCAAGAACTCACAGGAGAGACTCAGCGTCGGGTGAAGTGCCATCCCTCCCCCGCCCCTTTGTCCAATTTGCACGTTTTTTTATGACATGTTTCCAAAGAGCTTCTTTTATAAAGGATGCAAATAGGTACTTTATTTTATCTAATGTTATTTAGGGGGGCGGTGGGCGGAGTTAGAAGAAGAACTGGATGTTCTTTTTATTTGCCGGGAAAGCTTCATTTTTCACAGAAGATGCATCTCAGTACTGGCTGGGTCTGAAACGATGAACATATTTCCTTTTTTTTTTTTTTTTTTTTTAAACGTACAAAGTGCTTTGACGCAACAGTGGCCTTGATTGCGTCTTTCTAAGAGGACTTCTTTTCAGCACACAGTGACCTCGGTTCATTGCAGTGTTAGTGCCGCACTGAAAAGAAAGAAAAATACTGAAATGATGAGGCGGAAAAAAAGTCATAAAAGGGCAAGTTAAAAAAATATATATATCTTACACGATAAGAACAAGAGGGTTGAGGTTTGAAGAAAAAGTCGTATTATGTCGAATTTTGTTGTAAAGCCCCCCCCAAACAAAAAGTTTTGAAAGAAGTCAAATTTCAAGAATAAAGTGACGACAGTTGTTAATCGCTTTCACTAAAAGTTGTAAATTGAGTAAAAGTCATAACTTGTGTAAAATTACACTGATTATTATTTTTTAATTTTTTTTTTTGAACAAAAGTCCTATATTCCCAGAAAAGTCATAAATTGTTGAACAATTTTTAATTGGCTAGAAAAGTCTTAAATTACAACACTAAAATACAAAGTCGCAAACTGAAGAAAGTTAAATTTTATTCAACTAATTTTGCAAATTACAGGAAAAAGTCAAAAGGAAAAAAAAACAAAACAAGAATAGTCACATTCAAAGAACAAAGTCATGAATAAAATGCTACATTTTAAAGTTGTTAAATATTAGGGCACATTTGTACAACTTCAAAATCAACCCCCCCAAAAAAGTGAAGTTATTTCATTGTGAATTTTTTCTCGGATTGGTTCCACTTCATTTTCTGACTTTATTCTCCTCATTTTTTTTTTCCTTTGTAGTGCGGCACTAATACTCGCTCATGTACAATTTGTCCGATCATTTTACTGGATGTATGCTAACGCTAATGTCTCTTCTATGCATTCCAGTGAGAAATCCAAAGACATTCCAGCCAAATCTTGCGGGACTGATGCTTATTGTTTCATTGTGTTTTAACAGTGTTTACCAAAGATGCCTTGACCGCCGCAACTTGCGGCCGGGAGACTTAGCGTAGACTAGCCTAGCTTAGCCTCGCTTCATTTAGTTACGCAACTCTTCCCAGCTGCGTCTTCATATCTTATTTTTTTTTCATATCCAATTAAGCTGGGAATGAAGGCAACTGCCTCGTTTTGCCCCAAAAAACAAATCACGTTAAGCTGGCAAACAATTTTACTTGAAAGTTTCAAAAACATATTTTCTGTGCTCTTGTTCAGCTGGAAAAAACAAAACAAAACAAAAAAAACAACAACAACAAAAAAAAAACTAAACCATTTGACTGGCCAAAGAGAAAAAAAAAAAGTTAAATGCACTTTGACATTTTCAGACGTTCCGTTTGGTTCCCAGGAAGAAACGACGTGGTCGTTGAATACATCATTGTTCATGTATGTTGTATTTTCCACATATGTGCCTTAACACTGGATAATAAATGTTATCGTTCCCCGTTGAGGAAAGCTGTTTTTGCATACAATGTTTTTTGAAGTCTTTTTCCTTTTTGGACTTTTCCATCTATGTGTAATTGACACGCACCCAACACGGTTGGCAAATGCCGTTATGGGTTACTACATGGTGACAAAGCATTTTTTTGTTTAATTAGACAAGGCTATGGTCTGACCAAATGAAGCGCCTCCCCTGAGTGCAACAGTATCCATTGGCCACAAGATGGCACCAAAACTATATTTATTACATTATACGTTCGTCTAATAATTAGACGAATGTATAATATAATAAGAATTTCAATAATGTATTTTTATATAGACAAAATCTGGCCTGTGGTGGGGGTCAGGGGGAATGGGGGCACAATTTTGTACTCAAACATTAATAACATTGACAACTAATGATTGAACCAGTCACTGTTCAAACTCGTCAAATGGGAGTCAGCACACCATCATTTACGTGCCTCCGATTAACCCCAGATAAAAGCCAGATGTTCTAGTAGGCTTTTCCTGACATTGTTTGACCTTCTACGCTGCAGTGAAACCAAGACTTAAATCTTTGGCTCTAATTTCAAAAAGTGTCTGTCATTTTGATTCGTGTCTTCTGGCTTTCGGCGGCCAGGCTGCTACTTATCACTTTGTCGCATTTAGAGAAGGACAAGAGCAAACCTTGACACATAAAGATTGAATCGCGCTCACACAAAGGCATCTTCCTGTTGCCTAGCAACCAGTCACGATTACCACCGCCGTCTCTGGCCTTCGGTAGGTGCTCAGAAACAGCACGAACAAAACAGATCTCTCGTGTAGCATCGCAACAGTGAGTTAGCGGCTAAAGTTAGCCTCCAATAACAGCTCTGCAAACAAACGTACCACGATGAGGGCCCACCGGGGACGGTAGTCACGATTACCTCTTACACAAGCAATGGAAAAGCGCTCATACACAATGACTGTTTCGTCCCTAAACAAGAGGAGTACTAGTTAAAGTAACTGTAATATTCGTAAATGTATAGAGGTAACATAAGTAATCGTACTGTAAGTAATAGTAGTCGTTTTACTATTAGACAAACAGTAAAAGCGGCAGTAGTTGTAGTAGCCGTAAACTAAGCAATAGTAAGATAAGTAGTTGTAGGAAAAGTAGTAGCAGTAATGGTACTCGTAGTCAAATAAGAGACAGGAGTAAAATAATTAGCGCTGCTATAAGTAGTGACGGAAGTACAATAATAGAGGGAAGATCAGTAGTAGAGGGCGATTTGTTTTATAAATTGAAAAAATCGGTAGTTGTAGTAAAAGTAGTAGTACTGGTATTTAAGTAAGTGAGAGTAGGAAAATGTGCAGCAGTACAAGAGCACGCGTGTGCCATTAATCCCAGTAACTGAGATGAATTGGAGTCAACTTACCTGTTGAAGCATAAACGTCGTACAGCTGACTTGGCGTCTCGCAATCGAGCAAAGTTGCTCACGTTCACATCTTCGTTTCAGATGACAACGTCAAACTTGGCCAGTGGATAAGACTCAAATCGTCTCTTGCGCAATACTAATTGTCGACACGTACACGTGTTTGATAACGTGATCTGTGATGTGGTTGAGAAGGAACATTACTGATTTTTATTTTGTCAACTACCAATTCAAAACTAAAGTAAAAGTCAACAACAACATTTTCCGTTGTTACGAGTGGCTTGCGCCACGTGAGCGCGCCGCCATGTTGTGGCAGGTGGCGTCCACTCCTACGCGTGGCCGGCCGCAGATGGCGAGAACACTTGCGACAAGAACAGCACACACACCAGCTGGAATTTGTCTGCGTGTTTTTATAAAGTCAACACAAAATGAAAACAATGAAAAGTCCTGTGGTCAGTCTGGGGGGAAAAAAAAACAAAAACATCAAAGACGCACACGCCAAATTTATCTTAGCATCCATGCTAACTTCGGCGTTGCAGAATGCAGTGGAACCTCTAATGGTGAACGACCTCTCCCGACGCCCATACCCGAGATGAATTTTGGCGAAAGAAGTGGGGTGCACCCAAGACTGGTCACCAGCCAATTGAAAAACAACCATTCACAGTCAACCCTTTGGACATTTTGGAGCCTGTAATTTAAAAAAGAGGACTTTTGAGAAGTTAAGCGGTACACGTCCTGGACTGATCATTGGCCAATCGCACGAACGACCATTCACATTTAGACCATTTTGAATCTGATGACTTTGGCAAAAGAAGCACGATGCACCTTGGAGTGGTCACCGATTATTCTCAGGGCACATATAGACAAACGACAGTCACATTCACACCTATGGGCAATTTAGTTTTATGGATCAATTTATTAATTTATAACTAATGATTTATGGCAAGAGAAATGTGATACACCTTGGATTGGTCGGCAGTCAATCTCAGGGCATACATATACAAATGACCACTCGCACTTACCCCCTTGTACTATTTAAAGACCTTAAATAACCTTAGATTAATTTTGGCGAGAGACGTGTGATACACCCTGGACTGGTCGCTGTCCTGACATCATTTCCGATGAGAAAAACATTACTTTGATGTGGCGTTTGACCTTAGAGACTCCACTGTACGTGGCATCGTAGCGACTGTACGCCGAGGACGATCTGGCGGCCGTGCCGTTGACATGGGTGCTCGCGCGTCTGCAACGTGACCCGTGTCCGAGCGTCTCACACACACATACACACACACACACACACGTTAATTGACGTAGTAGAGCCAGTAGACAACGTTAAAGAAGGAGAAGGAGAAGGGGAAGATGAAGCGGGACCACCGGTCAATGGCATTGACGTCCGTCAGGTCGGGGATTTTAATCTTCAACTGCGATGATCGCCTTCTCAGGCGGCTCCTCCTCCCGTCCGGGCCGGGGGGACGCGCAGCCCGCCCGCCGCGCCTGTACTGCACTCCGGAGGAGTTGTCCAGCGGGACCGGGGTGGAGTTTGCCGTGGCATCGTACAGGCTGCTGGTGGTGCTGCTGCGGGTGCTGCTGGTGGTGACGGTGTGGACGCCCACCTCGTTGCGGATCTCCAGTGTTGTCAGCAAGATGTTGCCCTGACAGTCGGCCTGGGGGTGGAACACACCAAAATTACCCTCAAACTTGGATAAGACTATATCTACCTATCTATCTACCTACTTACCCAGTCTATCTAGCTAGCTAGCCATGTAAGATAGACAGATAGCTAGCTAGCTATAGTGATCCAGCTATTTTATATACCTCCCTAGCTAGAAAGCTATCTTGTCTGTCTGTCTAGCTAGCTACCTACCTAGTTAGATTATCTACCTATTTTATGTAGCTAGCTAGCTACCTAGCTAACTAGATTATCAACCTATTTTATGTAGCTCGCTAGCTATAAGTGTCACGCTATCTCATCTTGCTTTCTATCCATCCATCCATCCATTTAATGGCAGAGGTCTTCACCTTGGGGCGGTCAAAAGAGGCGCGGTCGTTGTTGGCCTTCTGCGCCCGCTCGGCCAGCTTCTTCTGCATGCGCGGGCCACGCCCGAAGAAGATGTAGTTGACGAAGGCGTACTCCAACAGGGCCAGGAAGACGAAGACGAAGCAGCCCATCAGGTACATGTCGATGGCCTTGACGTACGGGATCTTGGGCAGCGTCTCCCTCAGGTGCGTGTTGATGGTGGTCATGGTCAGCACCGTGGTGATGCCTGCCAACGCAAACGGGGCCCCCGTTGACTCTTCCTTACTGCTGCCTTTTCCAGCGAGACATATTAACAATGCGGACAAGACAAAATGTTCCTTACATGTGTTTTAAAGCGACTGTTTTGCCAGTGTTGCTTCTCGACGTGATTAAAACAATCCACTTATGACTTACTGCTGCTTTATTAGTGCTGCTTGAAGACGTGTCATAAAGCAGATTTGTCCAACTATTCCTTCCTATGCTTTATCAGAGCCGTTTCTAAACATGACGCTGTCAGAATACAACAGTTTATTTCCCGTTGCTTTACTTGTGCTGATTAAAGACATCATGAAGCGGAGCTGTCTTCCTATTCGAAACCGCGCTTTATCAGTGCAGCTTCTGGACGTGTTATGCGACTAAACCAATCCCATTTTTTTTTTCTCATTGCTGCTTTACGAGTGCAGTTCCGCCGCTTGTTCAACTCCAGACTCGTCCAACTGTTTCTTATTGTTCCTTGAAGGTGTTCGTACCAGGCTATGAAGTAATCTAAAAATATATCGATCCACCATTTTAGAAATGTTTCTCTGCGTCTCCTGCCTGGACCGCGATTCCATTTCTGTGTCTGGAGTGCTGTTGTGTTCGTGGGCCCAAAATGTAGCGCTTGAACAGTGTGTGAGGGGGTGGGAGTGGAGAGCCGTGTGGGTCCATGCCATCGATTCCCGCTTGAGAGCCAAGAACAAGAACAGTGGCGCAAGATTGACACAGATTAAAGCAGCAGTACGAAATAATGATTAAAAAAAAAAAGATTTGGAGTGGCTCTGTAATGTTGGAGCGGCCAGGGATATCTTTTGTGTTTTCACTTTCCGCTGTAGCACTTATGTTGTTGTTCTGATGTTTTTCGGCAGACGATCACCGTTAGCGTATCGCATGCGCGCTCATTCGTTTGAAAGCGTTGACCTAATGCGACTCTGGCGGCCGAGGCGTCGTAGTTGATCCAGAAGGAGACCCAGGACAGGATGGTGATCAGGATGGAGGGCATGTACGTCTGCAGGATGAAGTAGCCGATGTTCCTCTTCAGCTTGAAGCTCAGAGACAGACGAGGGTAGGCACCTGCACACGCACACGCGCACACACACACACACACACACACACACACACACACACACACACACACACACACACCCCATTGACTCTCATTTAAGTTGTACATATACAAGAGATAGGAGCATGGTGGGGCGCAGCTCCCTTTACGTATGACAATCCTCCCCACTGAAAAATATTATAGATTAGAATTTTATATTTCCAAGCGTTTACCAGTGGAAAAGACCACGTTCCTGGAAACCAGCTTGTAGTCCACGATGGAGAACTGCGGGAGCTCGATGCGCGTCACCCCCGTCACGGCCGTGTCACCTCCTTTCCAGTAGAACTCGATGTCATCCGTCGTGTATCCGTCTGTCACGTGTGTGTGTGTGGGGGAAGAAAAAAAAAGGCAACATCAAGACAATGCTCATTTTTCTAAAACTACATTTATACTGTACCATGTACTCAGGTGTCATGATTTTGAAAAATAATCGAATGCGGTTCACAAACACAATATTGATGGAGAAAAACTCCATCAATATTGTGTTTGTGATTTAATATGCAAATTTTTCACTTTTTTTTTTTAACAAACAAGCAATAAGTGAATCGTTATTAATTCGATTAATTGATCAGTTCGACCATGTGTTTAAGGTGTTCATTTACTTAAAATGACATTGTTGACTCTCAGCGCGGCGCGCATCATTTTTCTGCATCACACGACCGCCCGGTCGGTTGGTTTTATTGAACAGGGCGGTGAACTTACGAACGAATCGCGCGCGATGCACTTTACGTTTGCCGGAGGGGCCTGCGACCGGGCAACAAAAAAAAAAAAAGGGCTGATTTACAAGCCGCGTCCGCCGCGCCAGCGCTGACTGCAGCACATGTAAATCTTACACGCTTTTACACGTGATTCCGCATGAATGGCGAGCGCAGGGGCACATATCATCAAGACTAATGAGGGTGCGCTATCCCTTCCGCTTTGCGCGCGCATGTGTGTGTGTGTGTGTGTGTGTGTGTGTGTGTGTGTGTGGGTGTGTGGGAGTGGTTGCGTCGTCATCACGGATACGCCCATCTTGCTTTGGAAGCTGTCCTAAACCGCACGAAATACCAAGGTTCCATCTATTTTTGATGAGTGCATAAAGGTGACAAACAGACGCCGATTGTACTGGCATGTGCCTCGAGATGCCATTCAAATGAATGGAAATGCCAATAATCCGTTCTCGCAACCTTGAAAATTGGAACGCTTTTTTTTTTTTTTTTGTAAAAGGAAAGTAACACTCGATGATATTGTACCTGAAGTAGAATGGAAGACAATTTGACAGTTTGTCCATCATGATTTAGGGGCATGTTCTCCCTCTCAAAATCAAGTCTCATGCGCAGTCAAAAGCCAAAGAAGACGAGTTTGAAAGCTGGCCGGCGAGGGGGGCTGGCCAGTGTGAGGGGGGGGTGTGTCTTGCTGGTTGTGTGTGTGTGTGTGTGTGTGTGTGTGTGTGTGTGTGTGTGTGTGTGTGTGTGTGTGAACTCACAGCTCTCAATCTCCAGTGTACAGTTCTGTTCATCCAACGGGTATCGCCTCAGGTCCATCATGCAGGCGGCCGTCGTCGTGATTCTGAGTCCAAAGGCCAGCCCCCCCACACCCCAATAAAAAAAAAACATATTTATTGGTTGGTGTCAATGCTGCATTGCAGTATGAAGAGGAAAGACCGTCGAGTAAAAGAGCAGATGTACAGGATTACGGTATACTCACACCAGGCCACATAAACTGTCGTGCATTATTTTATATCAGAAATTAGCCGATGATGTTTACGTGACCTTTGCCGTAGCAATGACGTGACGCAATCATTTTTGTTTCTGGCATTTCAAAAATGCGGACCTCAGTAGAAAATCTCAATTCTCCCGAAAACTTCAGTAAATCAGGCCCTGACGTGCCCACGCGTGGCACACCCGTGTAACTGAAAAGGTATCAGACCCGACGAAGCGGCGCCGCTTTACCTGAGGCCGTAGAGGACGGTGCCGTCCGGGTGCAGCCGGATCATGCGGTTCTTGACGGTGACGCCGTGCACGAAGGACTTCTTGTCATTGAGGAAGTAGGTGTCGGGCACCCACAGCTGGTCCGCCACCCGATTATCCAGGGTGAGGTTGAGGGGGATGCCCAAGTAGGCCAGCCGCTTGTCCCGCCAGTACTGCTGGAAGTACATGGTCAGCGTGTAGTCCTGCAGAGGGAGAATTGCGCGCAGCTACCATTAGCAATTCTACCGCGGTAGACGTTCACATTGCTTGTCGTGGTTTCACACAGCCTATCAAATGGAAAGACAGCAGCGTGACATTTCATCATTTCATACCCGTCACCAGTTCTGCGTAAAAAGTATACAAATGGAAATTCTGTTTGGGCTCCCGTATTTTTTTTTTTTTTTTGCAAGAAGGCTTTGTGAAAGGGTTTGATGGATGGATTGATAGATCCTTATAGATGGATGGATCAATAATTAATAAAGGCCCTCATTGACTCATTGGCTGCATTCCACCACTGATCCAGCGCAAACACAAAAGCTTTTGCAGCCTTTTAATGGAGCCGACTGGACTTGATTCTGCTGACTAATATTCTCTTAAATAAATAAGCAGGTCACAGGAAATAAACAAGCCTCCGCTTCAGTGACTCTTCACGTTGGGAACGAGCGTGCATGCATGTTCAGCATGCTGTGCCGTGTACGGGCGGTCTTGGCTGCATGACCTCCCCGTGTAGGAAGGTTGGAACGGCGGTCTGTTGGCAGGGCCGGCTGCAACCCATCTAAACTAATAAATATTACTCGTACACTCGCCGCCGTGTAAAAGTGCTGACCTGACGCAGATGAAATGATGGAAATGCAGTTTTTGTTTTTGGTTTTTTTTCCCCGTGGAGGGAGAGTGTAAGACTGCCGCAACGTGTAACAACTGCAACATTCTCTGAGTTAGGAGTGAATTACTGTACACTCACATAGGGAACTGATTTCTTGCTGCGGATTTCATGTGAATGGCCCGACTGTTTACAGGAAGCGCATACGCGAAAGGACATACCATTACTTTCCCCGCCCCCCCAAATGCTTTAAACATATTAAGACACGCTTTTTAACGCAGTCCTTATTTTCACTCTCCCTATGCCAGGAAATGGGAGACAATCATCTGACATCACTTTGAGGGAATGAAAAGCAGACTCTCTCTCAGTTCTACAAAAAAAGAGACAAAGCATTTTTGCTTTAAGCTTGGTCACTGCCCGGTGAAGTAAAACTGACAAATGAAACAAAACAGAATCAAACATTGTATATTTAAACACCAAAACGTTCAAGCAAACCATATAACTTCATCTAACAATAGTCTGCTAGCTTAATGCTAACATCACGACGCGGTCATACACTCGAGGCGCGCGACTTGAAATTCAGACTTGTCTATCGACTGAACAAATTGTACGATGCGGTAAAATGTGGCAATATAGCGCTAGCCACAACAATGAACCGCAATACAATGGGGGTTTACTGTACTTTCTTTTTAAAGTTAGCTATGAATATTTATATATATAATATATATCTAAAAGCGGCAGTGGTGCAGAGGAGAGCTGCTGACGAGAATCGAGTGAGATGAAAAGCAGGTGTTGTTGTGAGACGTGAAGTCCGCCCACATGCAGCAGCACCGGCAGAGTGGGTCGGCTGAATCAGCTTTTTACACAACAACGCAAACTCCCACCGCACGGAAGCGGCTCGGTGTCTGGAGCGCCAAGCGTTTGAAATCTTTCAGCATCTTCACGTTGTGACCTCTTGCTGTATATGGAACCTGACCGGCCTGACAGGCTTCGATGACGTACAGTCGTACCTCAATTTCCTTTCGTTACCAAGATCTGAAGCTTGGTTTCACATTTGTCACACAGCAATTCATATTTTAACTCACGACACAAAACAAAACAAACAAAAAATAAATAAATCCACCAAGCGGTGGATCATACCGGGAAAAACGTATATTTTGACAAGGAAGCACCCTAGTCCAGATGCTCACTTTTGGATCTGTGTGGGTGCTGATTGTTGTCAGACAATTTGGACCTCGGGAGAGAGACAAAGAAAGGTTTTCACTCTCTGATAAATGAGGCCCGGTGGGAAGACGGCAGCGCCTTGCCATACCGGGGCAAAGACACGTGTCAGACGTGCGACCTGTCACGCTAACACCTGCCTATCTCCTGGGGATGGCAGAGAGGAGCTCGAGTGGAGTGAGAGGCTCCAACCCAGACACAAGGGGAGGGTGGTTAAGGTTCATGAGAGACTTCCCCAGTGAAATAAATGTGTGCCATGTTGTTCAACAAACCAGATGTTGAATTCATAGGGCATTAATAAAAATGGGCTCATTATAAATGTGTGTGTATGTGTGTGTGTGTGTGTGTGTATGTGTGTGTATATATATATATATTATTTTTTTTGTTGCGTGGAACTTACCATATTCACTTCGGAGACCATGTCTATGCTCGCCACGTCTATGCTCATGCCAACAGCCACAGGGGCACCTTCAAAAATAACACAACTAAGCGTGTATGTTATTGCATACAAATTAATACAATTATTATAATTAGTCATGAATTATTCTTACCTCCAAAGTCTGGCCTGAGACGAATGTCATATCCTTTTAAAAGTTTGTCCACTGTGTCTTTGACGAAAGACATGTTGCCAGGCTCTTTGACGCTAAAAGAGAAAATGACGGCCATTTTAAAAATATTGGAATATAAGAATAGTTGAAGAAGAAGAAGAAGAAGAAGAAGAAGACGAATACAAAGCATTAAAAGAAGTCATCCTTGGCGCCAAGAAGCTCACCTGGCGCATGCGCACATCGCGGCTATGACCAGTAGCCAGGAGTGCCACCAGCACGCTGCCCGGGGTACCGTCATACTCCCAGTTAAGGTGAGCTATGTGGCGCGCTGCAAGTCGGCGCTTCGCCCCGTCGCCTCGCGGCGGTCGGTCGTTCCCTGCCTTCCCTCCCTGCTTCCTTCCCACTCTTCCTCTCTCTCTCTCTCCCCGTCGATAACCGCCTAAGTCAGGTGAGACTTCACCCACACGACGACACACGCTTGAACGCGCCATCAATCCACCGCGTGACGTCCCACGCAGTACCTCTTGCTCCTTTTTGGCAGCTTGTCACGTCAAATCACGTCCTTGCGTGCTTTAGATTCATTTGTGTGCATGTGGAGCGCTAATGAGAGAGGCAGGGGTGGGCAAGCTGGGGGTTCCCAGCTGCCAGTGGCGGGAAATAACCAAGTACAAGCAAGTACAGTACTGCATTTATTTTTCTTGATGACTCGACTCAAACTCCCTCCATTTGAAATCTATACTTTAGACGCCATACTTGGTCCAAATACGTTTTTCATCCAAAGTGCAAAATATGTCACTCGAGAAAGTCAACCGAGTCTCTGATCTTGATCACTTGAGAGCTTTGGAGACTTATGTGGCATATAGAAATAGGGACAGCTGTGGCATGGAGAACGGTGAATCAAGAATTATTATCGACAACGGCAACATTTGGTGAAGCAAGATATTCCCTATCCGTGACCATGGACTTGGTAGCAGTAGTGTTCAAAAAACAATTTCAGATGTCAAAAATAGTCAAATCTGCAACAAAAAAAAAGCTATGGTGTTTGTTGTTGTTGTTATTATTAGCTATTTGAGCTTTTTTTGTGTGTGTTAGTTTGCAATGTTTGCAAAAGAGGTCCATGACAAATTTAACATCTGAGCCAATGCTGACTCATGATAAAAAATATAAAACAAATATCATCTTGCTAAATTATCTGAACTATAAAACTGACAGTTTTAAAAAAATGCTTAGTTAATACAAAACAGAGTTTGTGCTTTTTTGGGGGTGTTGTTTCTTAAGGCAATTTTCGGATCAAAAGAAAGCCAATCGACATAAAATGACACTCACCTGGTATCGTAGATGGCATGCAGCTTTTTGTTGCCATCAACGGCGTTCCTGTAAATAAAATAAAAAAAAATGCAGTTGGAACCTGTTCAGAAACGGATTCCAATTTACAATGTAAAATATTCATATTTATATCAAGGAGCCTCCTGAAACAGTGGAAAGACAGATGGCGCGTGGGGCCACTCAACTAGGGACAGCGGTAAAAGTAAATAGCGAGCTTGTTTTTGAAGGGAAAAAAAGCACGTAAAGCGAGTTGACAGCCTCCCCAAAAATATCATTGCCCTGATCGATTCAGGTGGTTCATTTGCCTCTAATTTAGCAAAAGTCGACACTGTGAGCCAAACATTTAGGTATAAAAAAAAAAATCTGTACACCCGCCACCCTAGTAAGCATAAGCGGTACAGAAAATGGATTGAAAAATTCATTTACTGCTTGTGTTTGTTTAAAAAAAAAAAACTACATAGGAAGAGGACATTGAAAATTAATCGCAGATTAAATCGTAATCGCAATTTCAAGGGGAAAAATAACGCAATTGTAAAATGCTTCCCGCATCTCAAGGCGCCACCTGTGTTCATTCAAGTACAATTTCTTGCCACTGGAATTTCAACACGTCACCCAACTACAAACCATGAACATGTCATCATTAGTATTATTTGTGGAACATAGCGGTCAGAAGCGTGGGAACAATAAGAAATAGATCCAGTCGCCTTATCAAACCTCTCTCTCTCTCTCTCTCTCTCTCTCTCTCTCGCCCCCCCCCTCCCTCCAAGCATCTTCACTCCTCCGCCACTGCGCACATCCACCAGTGCTGCTTCCCGCCCTCTCCTCTCGTCCTCTCATTTGCCTCCTCATCATATTTTATACCTTTTTTTTTCCTCCCCTTGTTTTTTCCGCGACGCCTAAGCTGGAATGATACTGATGCTTTTCTAATTATTTTTCTATTTGAACGCCACGTCTTTTTTGGGGGGGGGTTCTTTTTTCAACCCCCATTCTCCCCGTCTACCAGATCGTTGACGGCAAATTTGGAGTGCCGCTCCGGGAGAGCCTGCTGACGGGCAACGCTGGAGGACGAGAGGTAGTCGTCGTCGTCTTCTTCTTGAAGGTAAGGGGTCGGGGGGGTTGGACTTGGTGTGGGGAGGCGGGGGGTGGGTGCTGTTTTACTGTGTGGAGAGGCTCATGTGTGGTGCAGGGATGCAGGTGGAACACTTCCAGTAGGTTGTGTTGTTTTTAACCAGTTCAATTCATGTAGCTTAATAACTGAAATATTACAATCAATAAACACTTGAATACACTTGAATTCATACATGTAAAAAAAAAAATACTAAATCATGAAATAACCAATTTATGATAAATAGTCATGAAAGAAATGCAACATTGATACGAAAGAATAATACCCAAAATAAATATAGAATGTTCATATCACAATCACATCACACCGATTGAAAATATTGAATCGCAACAATTAAATATCATCAGGTATCACAATACAAATATTCATATCAATGATATGATACCATAATAAATATTAAAAAACAAACTAAAGAACCTTGAAGATTTTCAGTTATTAAATTGCAATTGGACAAATTAGAAATACCCAAAATTTATATTGAATAATAAATAGAACGTGGAAATATAATTTGAAGAATAATTATTGCAACAGTAGAAATATAAAGAATACCTCACATAAATAATATGACTCAATAACAATTAAGTGACAAAAGAATGAACCTTGCAAAATGAAACACATTTTAAATTAATGCAATAATAAATACCTCTTTAAATATTAAATACATTTATATAACAAATAAATATTAAGTAATAAATAAAAAGAAAACATATTAAACCATTTAAATGAATGCTTCGGGAGAATAAAAATACCAAAAATATTGACGAAAATGGATACCAACAATGAAAATATCTTTGTCAAACACAGTTTTTAATCAACATAGTGATAACACATAACACCAAAAGTGGTGCAGAAAAAAAAAATGCCCAGCTTCTTTCTGACTTGTTTCTGTCACAAAGAAGCACAGTGATGTCTGCAACGGCAGAGCATTTGACAGCGCTTGTGCTTGATATCTTGTGCCCGTCTCCGTTTTTTGGAGCACAACTCCTAACGTACCCTTGTTTCGCTCGAGATGATCAGGAGTGCGTTTTGGCCGCAGGAATGGGCGATGGAATGCACCGCAGCTTTGCAATGAGATGCACGTGGCTCTGCTTCTTGCTCGCCAGCCTCACCTGCCGCCCGTGGTGAGTGTGTCGCATCATCATCATCATCATTATCATCATATGTGATGAAAATAATACCGGGTATTTGACATATGATTGTCGTTGTCCAGCCTCCAGCAGGAGGCGACGGGGACGCCCACCGAGGCAGAATTAATTAACAACATCACCGTGTTCACGCGTATCCTGGACGGACTGCTGGACGGCTACGACAACAGGCTGCGCCCCGGATTGGGAGGTAACAAATTATGTTCACAATACACGCATTAAATAATAATACAGTGGAGCCTCGATGGGTGAATTTAATTTATTTATATATCAAATCAATTTTCCCCATTGGAATGAATTGGACTGCCATTAATCCGTTCCAAACTTTCTTTTTCACATTTTTGCTAAAGAAAAATATCACTGTATAGTGAAATATAAAACTGAACATAAAGAAAGTGGTTTAATGAACTGTATTTTTCACTTTAGTCCAACGGCAGCGTCTCTAAAGCGCATACATGACTAAAATTTTCACCCACATCACAAAGCAAAACAAAAAAAACAACTGAGCCACGGCCCGTTAACCTGAAACGCTCTAAGTTGGAACACTCGTAAGTCAAGGCACCATGGTAGCTATGTTGATTCATTTGATTTGAAATTGGATGACATCATTGCCAGTTACACAGCTTGGCGGGATGTCAAGGAGGCGTTAAGCCCCATCTAGTGGTGAAGACTTGTTAGTCCATGTTTGTCAACTTTTCAATGAAATGGATGACTTTTCTTACGAGGGCTGGCCGATATAACCTTAAAATGAAATCTCCCCACCTCAGGTAGTTTTTTCATTAAAAAAAAAGCACTTAAATCCAATAACATTTCTTCTTCTTTTTTTAAAATGGAGGCAAAAGCTTCTTAAAATAAATAAACAAATGAATAAACAATAATCATCTTAATTCTGGCAGGACTGTTTTTTCGATTGAGAATTTTTTTTTGAACTTGGAAAAAAGATGACTACTTTCGTTAGACTACTACTTTTTTCTGAAGAATCTGACTTTTGAAAATGTTTTTTTAACCTAATTTAGAGAAAATACTACTCTCAGGATCACTGTTAAAAATGTTTTTTTCATTAAAATATTCAAATTCACAACAACAACAAAAATTCTCCTAATGGCTTGCTTTTTTCCTCAAAAAAGACAAGTGTATCCTAGTCAGTTGATTTGGACTTTTTTCTTAGCATGTTATTCCCCCCATTGTGTCATTCCTTTGTAAATGTTCACAAATGTTAACTGTTGACAACTGCTCTAATGTTGTCTCTCACTCCAATTCCAATTGTAAATTGTCTTCAATCATCTGTTCTCTCCAATCCTACAGAAAAGGTGACAGAGATCAAAACCAACATTTTTGTCACCAGCTTCGGTCCTGTTTCGGACACAGAAATGGTAAGACTTCAACATAACGTTACTCAAAAGCTACAAGCACTAATGAAACGATCCATCGCAATCCATTTCCATGGCAAAATCCTTTCGTTTGAATTTGACAAAGGTATGAGCCCTGGAATTTGCCCGAAATGGCTGTTTCAAACCAAAATGGCCGACTTCCTGTTCAATTGTGTGCATGAAGCTGATATGTGCGCCCCGTTATGATAGACATGTCCACCCAATTCTTTTTCACAAAATTTTCCAGAGGAGTCAGTCTTTTGAGTCAGAAATGACAGATTCAAAAAAAAAAATGGCCTGTTCAATTTCAGGAGTACACCATCGACGTGTTCTTCCGCCAGAGCTGGAAAGACGAGCGTCTGTGCTTCGAAGGCCCCATGAAGATGCTGCCACTCAACAACCTTCTGGCCAGCAACATCTGGACGCCCGACACCTTCTTCCTGAATGGAAAGAAGTCCATTGCGCACAACATGACCACACCCAACAAGCTCCTGAGGCTGCAGGACGACGGCACGCTGCTCTACACCATGAGGTACCTCACAGGCCGTTTACTTTATAACACACTCACCAGTAGTGATACCTTGACTGAGAAATTGCCCTTTTAGATTTTTTTTTTTACCCCCAAATGAAGGTCCGTCCTTTGGTTGATTTTTGCTGTGAGTTGTGAGACCAAATTTTACTCGCACATGAGCTCAGACCTCTTTTTGTGCTGCCAAAACCAATTTGGTGTATAAGTGAGTTGAGGTGGTTCATTTAGACAAAAGTAGTCTTTTTCTGCCATCACGTGGCATCTCCAAGCGCTAAGAGTACAGTATACACCTTTTTGGGGAGCTTGTCGATTACTCTCAAACCTAAAACGGGTTGTAATGCCTCTTGATGTCACAAGGTGACAGCAAATCTTCTTTCCCGCCTAACTCAATTAAACAAGGCTGTTGTCGAACTAAATGTGGTTCCTTGGCCCACGATGCCATGAAAAGGGTGTAAAAATGATCTTATTAGACACGGCTTTGGCCTGCGCACAAAAACAGAGAAAAGGAGTGGCAGAGTTTTGAGCAAATAACGGCGCATGGGTTACCCAAAAACTCTGTGAATGTTGAGTTGCGAAAATGTGTGCGCTGACTCTACATTGTTACATCGGATAAGTTTTATGTTTGAAATGATCCATCCATTATCCAGAAATTCCACATATTCACAGTTCAGCACCTGCAGACTCACCATTTATATTAAAATGTTCACTATTAAAAAAAGAAAAATGGGAATCATAGTGTCCACCCATAAGCAGATATTCTCATTTCACGGACCGGATCGGTCCCTTATCCCGAAAAAAGATGACTAATGAAAACTATTTTTAAACATAAAAAGTGACAGTGGAAAGTTTTATTCATTTTGATGTTTTACAAAACAAAATATGTTCTGCTTCTGCAGCATCACAGTATTTTTGCCACATTTCCATGATGACATTACAATTGCGTCCACACGGTGGGAGTAGCAGTCTTCATCAGGACTCCGGCCTCAATGACTTTTATAAGACTTAATGGACTAATCCTCCGTTTTAATCACACACATTTTTTTATATTCATGCACGGATTGATTTCCATTGTTTTTTTTTTTTTCCAGACTGACCATATCTGCAGAGTGCCCCATGCAACTGGAGGACTTCCCCATGGATGCGCATGCCTGTCCTCTTAAGTTTGGAAGCTGTAAGTATAACCCGAGGCGCTTCTTTTGTGACGTACAGGAAGCAGCGCCGGTCCTTAAGCTTTTGGGATTAATCACGAGGGGCTTCCCTGCAGTTGGCACACGGGGAGGAAGACGGTTGCGCCCGCTCCATGCCAAAAGTCACTTAGATTAATTGCAAGGTAGACTTAAATACACACCACTCTGAATCGAACGCTCACAGGTCAGTTCATTCGGTAAGCCTACGACGGCCTTCACCAATCTGTCTTTTTTTTTTTTTCTCACTATCCCCTGCGGATAGCGTGAGTCCACGGTACCTGTGTATCCAATATTTTCTGCTCGTTTAGCTTGGTTATGCAAAAGAATTAGAGGAGGAAGCTGACGGAATAATCAAATTATGGAACAACACAAAATGCTAACTTCTGAGCTGCTTTGGGTTTTTTGGAAAGCCTTTTTAAAAATACATTAATAAAAAAAAAAAAAAAGGCTTTTGTGTGATTTGCCGGGGCCTTGGATGCTATCAGCGTCGTATCCGGTTTCTGCGACTCCATTAACCCGAGCTAATCCTTTGACCTCCGTGGATGGCGCCTCCCTGGTTGGCCCGCTTTCCGGCCATGTTTATGTACTCCAGGCTCACTCAACGCTGCAATGGTCCCGTTCTTGTACACGTTAATCACCTCTCATGCTCTCGCAAAGTTAATATCGCTAGCTCAGCATTCGCTAGTTTCGCAAATGGGAAGCTGACATACTCTGGTATAAACAGTTTGTTTGTTTTTGTTCTTTTTAAACAGATATGCTCATGTTAAAAAAAATCGCCATGAGCCATGCTCAAATTACAAATTCTGTTCAATGTTTTCTACCTTTTACAGAGGTTAACATCTTTTCATGGTTGTTTAAAAAATAAAAAAAAAAGGATGGATTTGGAGTGAGAAAGAGCTGTGTCACAAATCCGCTGAGTTTTTTTACATTCAGACAATACGTTTTATCGTTGTCTCTATTAACTCCACTCACTAAGAGCACTTTGAAACAACCGCCGCTGGATACAAAGTGCGGAGCAAAAATAATTCGTACAACAATAAAACAAATAATTAAGAACAAAGACAGTAGAAAGCACAAAAAGAGCACAATGAAAAATCAAGTCTCATGCTGAGTCAAAAGCCAAAGAATAAAAAATGTGTTTTGCCCTCTGAGCCCCCCGCTTAGTTCTCGGTACCTCGAATAATGTCTGGGCTCCAGACCTGAATCACCGGGCACGAGCATAGCACGTTCCTCCACATTGACAGTCCCAAGCCTGCGTATTTTTATTAGAATGCGAATGCAGCAAAAAGCTGCGAGTAACTGATGCCCACCCAAAAATATTTGGAATTTCTCATAGCTGCCACAAGATTTTTACCCTAATAGACAAACAAGGCTGCCACCTGACTAAACAAAGCGCCTTCCCTCTCGTCCAAATGCCACAGATAGTGCCCAAGCAATATATTTAAGCTAGACATGGTTTTGGCTTGGCCGACTGTTTAGCACGTCTGCCTCACAGTGCAGAGGTGCAGGGTTCGATTCCAGCTCGGGCCTCTCTGTGAGGAGTTTGCATGTTCTCCCCGTGCCTGCGTGGGTTTTCTCTGGGTGCTCCGGTTTCCTCCCACATTCCAAAAACATGCGTGGCAGCTTCATGGAACACTTAAAATTGTCCTTCGGGGTGCCTGTGAGCGCGAATGGTTGTTTGTCTCTTTGTGCCCTTGCGATTGGCTGGCAACCCGTTCAGGGTGTCCCCCGCCTACTACCCGAAAAACTGGCCTGAGCAGAAAAACAGTGACTGAGCATTATCTGTTACTGGTATGTGCAATATCAATCACCGCTGTATATGTTTGCATACCAACAGCTAGAATGTTCGTATTTTTCATCATATCTTTTTTGAAATACCGCAGTCCCTGACTAATCCAGACTAATATTTAGCTTTCTCTCTGCTCGAGTTACGCTCTTGCTAAATGTTAACACACTCACGTCAAAGAAGGAGTTCAAACAGACAATGGACGGACGGGCTGGTTACAAGACACCCTAATGTTGTTGCGGCTGGTCAGAGACAATAATCCCGGCGGGGCTGAGGTCAATCTGGGGATATTGAAGACAATCTGTGAAGTCTTCTGACACCACAGTTGTGGGATTAGTGCTCGTAGATTGGACCGCGGAGTGCCACACAAACACAGACACACACACACAGATTTAGTAACGGGGTTATACTTTGCGATTGGTTTTCGCCTCACAAACTGTAGCTTCTATCGCACATAGTTTCCGCAAAAATTGGTGCGACAGAGTCGTGACAGAAGGCCCAATATTTGCCTACCACAGAACCTACCGCAGCAGGACATTGTGCGCTTTCCCCGCAGGGCATCATGTGTGTCTCGTGACCTGAAAGTCTGACCTATAACGCGTAAGAATAGAAAAGATCGCGGTTGATATCACGCAGATAGCTTCAATTGAAAGGGGGTAAATTACCCGCTATCGTTAAATGTATCCCAATTTCAAACAGAGTCATCGTTTATTCTGATAATGTTTTGTGAGCTGACTTCATTCTAGAAGCAGGCTTTTTTTTTTTTTTTTTTCGCCAGTGTGAAATTGATTTCAACGCAACAGGGCGGGAGAAGTGATTGTCAGGTGGTCAACCTCACATTGCGGTGCATGGAAGGCGGGGGTAATTTTTTTGTCCCGTCAATGTCCCACGCCTGTTTGCTTAGCGCCTCCCTCCGATTCCCCATTCAAAGCGCCAATTCAGCATTTTACATTTTAAACCCCTCCATGAACATAAATTAGCTGCGAGAGAACGTCGTGTACAACGGCCGCCGTGTCTGCAACCAGCGTATTGTCAAATACATAAAAAAAATGATCGCAATGATCCAACAAATGGTTTTGCTTGTTTTCAACCTCTTTGAGGAATTTGACGCGTGATTTTTTTCCTTTTTTTAAATGTCTGGAACTCTTAATGAGCAGTTCGTGAGCTCGAGCAGCTGAAGCTAAATCAAGGGAGTCAAAACACAAAAACATTGTGTGAGAGGACATTTAGTCAATTTTTCGGAGATTGTAAACGAGAATGTTTTTCAAAACTTCTGCTTCGTGATGTGCTTTTGCCATCCAAAGCGGCGGTGTTGTTGTTGTTGTTGTTGTACTAAAAGCAAGCAGCCAAAATTGACATCTGGCTGCTAGCGATGTGACTTCCAGGCAGCCCAGGTGGCTATAAAGAAGGACGCTTGTCGGACCAGCGCGAAGACACGCAGATTAACTTTGAACACTTGTCACTGGTATGATTGCAGTCAAAGGTTGAAAGAGCACAAATTGAATAGAAAAGTCACGCAACCTGTCCTTTACTCAACTCTATCATCCACATTTTGTATGCATTTACATGTATGCGCCAAAATGTAACAATAAGCTTTCCTTAAAAGTTACTGACACTAAAATGAGTCATCCATTTATGCATAAAGAATTGCGTAACAAAATAAATGTAACCTGTGTTAAATGTATGTAGAATATTTTATTGTACTAATATACAATATATTAAATGGCGGGCCTTGACTCAAAGTGTCCCAAATTACCATGACAACGGAAATGTTTTGCTCCCTCAGATGCATACCCGGTCTCGGAGGTGGTCTACACGTGGGATAAGGGGGCAGCCAAGTCGGTGGTGGTCGGCGAGGAGGGCTCCAGGCTCAACCAGTACCACCTGATTGGTCAGACGGCCGGCACTGAGGACATCTCCACCAGCAGAGGTTAACCCACGCTTCTTCCATTAAGCATAGATAATTTTATATATATACATTATGGGCTAACCCTCAGGGGGTGTATGCCTTAGCTCCCTCTGTTATGCGCGGAAGAAGAAAAAAAATCTCCACTGGGCTGTTTTTGTGCTCATTATTGCTCTGGCGCCCTCTGGTGGCATCCTAATGTCAAAGGCGGATGCCGAAGTTAGCTTCCTTTCGACACAGTGTGTGTAATAATAGCAACTTCTGCCTTCCATGTTGGCAAGCTGACAGTCAAAACAACGAAGACAATTTTGCATTTTGAGTACTCAGGTCGCTGTCTTGATATTTGCAAGCATACCAGATGCTAGCATGATAGCATTTGATCTAAGGTAGACGTGCTAGCGCCAGCGTGAGCCATGCCAACTCTCGGCATAGCACTGTCGTCAAAATCAGGCAAGTAAAATATGAATGGACTATGCCAATAATGAATCCTCTAAAGAAATCTAGTAGTCCAACGCTCACACAAGGCAATATTACGACGCTGACATTGAATGAAGGTTTATATAACTACCATCGATACTGCTTTGGGGTAGCATCTAACGCAAATAAGCATTTCCAAAGCGAGGAGCAACTGTACAACCTTTGCCACCCTGCAGACACTTTTAGAGGCAAATGTTTGCAAATCAAGCCTGAGAGGGACAGCAAGTACATCACACGGATTTGGGAAGGCCTCCCACACACCGCCAGCTGTATCCCTCCCCCCAACCCCTTCCAAGTCCCGCACTTGCATATCGTCCCAGCTATTGGTTGTGCAGGGTTAATCCTCACGCGGTGTCCCTCAGTCAGTTGTGCTTTTATCAAGTGACGTCATCACTAGCGGGATTGGCCGCAGTGGCAGTGCCACGTCGGGGCGAGGAGGGAGGGCCGAGTGGCATCTGCTCTATTCTCTTGTGTAACATAGCATTCATGATGTCAAACCTTTGTTGCTACCTTGCTATATGTTAGCATACTGGCTGTCAGCATGTGAAGCAGTCTAACCTGTCTCAGCTGTCCATCGAGGTGGTGGATGTTCAAAGTTCCTATTACGGGTCCAAACAGGTTGCCGGGCTGCTGGAGGTTAGCATGTTTAGCATTTGTGCAATTGCCATTGGAAATAGGCTGCGCACATGTGCCGCAATTTGAAATAATACTGTACTAAAGGGCATGATGAAAAACCCTGATCAAGCTGCCTCAGTAATTGTTTCTAGCAATATTGTGTGTTAGCAACTTAGCGTATCAACAGTTAGCATATTATCATTCTACTTTTTCAGAAGGCTTTGAGAAGCACCCCCCCCCAAAAAAAATGTAAGGAAAAATTGCACTGTATTTAAAAAAAAAAGTAATATCCATATATCAATCAAATATTTAAACAGTTTTGAAACTCAAATTCAATGGAATTGTCTATCTACGTCTTATTTTGCCATATAGTTTTTGCTCAAATTTTATGTTGCTGTCATTGTGTGAAAAGTCAAAAGACTCCAAGCCAAAGTGTGTCGTCACTTGTTAAGTTAACAACTCTTTTTGAAGTAGATAAACAATCTCTCCTATTCATTCATGGTTTATTTTAGCATAAGTTTAACTCATAAGACCAAAACTTTTACGTTCAGTAAATGTGTCATTGTCTCCTGTAATATAAATTCCTTTCTTGCTTGTGTTTGTTTAAAAAAAAAAACACACACACATGGGAAGAGGATCTTGAAAAAAAAAATCACATTTTAAATCCCAATGACAATATTGAGGGAAATAAAATCTCAATTAGTTTATTTTGCCGCAGTTAAGGAATCCCCACTATGAATGACATGCAGTGGATGCTCTGTCCAATAGGATTCACTCTGGATCACAGCAACATGAAAGTAAGTGTAAAACCCTGCGCCACTGACGGCGGTGGAAATCCCACCGTGACGCCAAATGCTTCCTTCTTTAAGACAGACGGAGCCTCCAGACTTAATTAGCGGGGCTAATCTGAGGTACGAACCCTCTTTAAGCGGGCCGGGAATAGCTTGCATTGGACACGGGTGACCCTTGACCTGGTGCGTTAAGCCCACACCGAATGACGCCGGCAAACGGATGCACGTATTTCCCAACAAGCGCAAAACGGGCTGTATAGACGCCCGCGCTTACTCACCAGTTCACCAGCATTGCTGCGTTGTTCTCTGCGATGAAGGGCAGCTCGCCGCAGACGCTCCAAAATCCAAACGTTAAAGTCCACCAAAGCCGCATTTTTTTTTTGTCTTCTTTATTTTTATTTTTCCACACCTGCCCATCCACGTCGGGGGGAAACAAAACCCAAAAAACAGGGTCAAACATGAGCGGCGGCGGGGTGACACCGGCGCCACCGAGCTCGTCTGACGGATGCTCGTCCGTTGGCCGAGGGCATGACGGATGCTTGTCAGAACGGCGTCCAAACTTTTCCCCACGGATGTCCCGCGGCTGCCGGCACCCCTCTAGCTGTCGCTCCGCCTCTGCCGCCTTAGTGGTGTCCCGGCTCAGGAGACAATGTGCCAATCCAGAGAGCACACACACAGACTCACACAGGATGCAGATTGTGACGAGGGATTAGTGAGAGAGGAAAAAAAAAATCGGATTTTGCCAGGAGAACGCGGCAGTCATCTGTGGATTTTTTTTTTTTTTTTTCCATGGGAGAGGAAATAAAATGCAATCTCCCGTTGGTTAACAGGATGATGATGATGATGATGACTCACCCAGCAACCCATTTATTTGGCTTTCACATGACAAATATGAGTGGGATCACACTCCCTGATTCCAGGAAAATTTAAAGAACAAGAGCGACAAGCAGCTTTTTTTTTTTTTTTTAATGGCAACAGTTGATGACAATATCTATTTTGGATGTTACGGCCAAAATGGCAATTCGCCATTTCACATTAACATTTTGATATCTGCAAGTCTCCAGGGGATTGCGGCGGCATGTCAACGCGCAGGAATCCTGTTTGTCTTCGATTAATACCCTAAACAACATGTCTGAGTTCAAAGGGCAAGAATCCTGTTTATCTTGACTGATGGCCACACCGAGATGGGTGCGCTCAAAGGGTCAACAATCCTATCTATCGTGATTAATACCCAAAACAAGAATCCAGTATATCGTCACTGACACCCAAAACACAAAGGCCAAGGTAAAGCAGTGGTTCTCACGTTTTTATTTTATTTTATTTTTTTACACCAAAAACCACCTAAAAAAAATCAATTTAACTCCCTAAGTACCACCATCATGACCAACATAAAAATACGGTCACGTAGTTGGCCCAAATGTTCAATCAAACACAAGGCGGGTTTTATTTCTTAAAAGTATATTTTATGTTATTATCATCCACAGTAACATTTACAGTGCACTTAAATAAATGTATTGCGTAACAAATTGAAAAAAATGTACCGACATATATATTTTAAACAAAGTTATTAAAGATTAAATGCAAAACGATTAAACTTAAATGTTAAACACAACTGAACTGTACTTAGGCAGTGATTCTTTAGTGTTCCACTAGAGGGAGCCTGCGTAGCACTGGACGTACGGTAGCACACCTTGCGAATCACTGAGCTGAGGCAAGGGTGTTAAAAGACACTTAAATTTGACACCCGTACTCTTGTCCAGCATCTTGCCTGAGTGACTGAATAACTTGTGTTTTCGTCAGGTCAGTACACGGTGATGATGGCTCACTTCTACCTGAAAAGGAAGATCGGCTACTTCGTCATCCAGACGTACATGCCGTGCTTCATGACCGTCATCCTGTCGCAGGTCTCCTTCTGGCTCAACCGTGAGTCCGTGCCCGCGCGCACCGTCTTCGGTAAGATGCACCCACCGTCTTGTCTTTTTTTTTTTTTTGCCTTGTGTTGCAAGCCAACATTTTAGTGACCGGAGAGCTTCAGATACACTGCTGCTCGAGTGAGTTGAAACGAAACACAGGAGAAAAAAGTATTGTGATGCCCTCGCATGTGGGCAAGGCCAGGCACCGTCTGACACATTCAGTCAAACAGTCAAATGTGATAACTCGTGCTCAGACACTCACACGCAGGCTCGCTGGCCAACCCAACTCATGTCACTGAGTAGGCCACGCCTCTTAAAGGCACACATGACGACTAGAGTATGTAATTGCACTTTATAAAACAAGTTAATTTCTTTACATTATATTTCTGTACTCCTGTTGGACTGGGGATATGTAATCAACCGCAGGTTGCTCCGTAACTGTTCAAATTAGCTTTTTAGAGCTGCTATTCACGTCTGTATTGATCGATCAAAAAGGTTGCGGTTCCCGCCCACGCAGGTGTGACCACGGTGTTGACCATGACCACGCTCAGCATCAGCGCCCGCAACTCACTGCCCAAAGTGGCCTACGCCACCGCCATGGACTGGTTCATCGCTGTGTGCTACGCCTTCGTCTTCTCCGCCCTCATCGAGTTTGCCACGGTCAACTACTTTACCAAGCGCAGCTGGGCCTGGGACGGCAAGAAGGCCATGGAGGCCCAACAGCCCAAAGTCAGTAGGCCTTCCAATTAGGACTGTAACGATTCAAGTCATTCGATTATCAACACAGTCAAAGCAAAATCTCTGCTATTTTAAATAGATTTATAGTTATTTTTTATTTATTTTTACACACGGATTTATGTCACTGCAGTCACACACACACAACTGTGATGGGTAAAGTTCTCGACACCCACGTCACTCACCAGGCCCGCCCCACCCTTTAAAAGCATGACGCACTCAGTCACAGATACTCCAGTAGAACATGTCAATGGTCAACCAAAGTGAATAAAAAGATTGCACCTCACATGTACGTTATTGTGTTCCAAAATGCCAACTTTTATCCAATAAGTTGATTAATCGATTGGGAAATTGCTTGATTCTAAAAAGATTCAAAAGCTGTAGCCCTCGTGCCCTAGCGAACTGTGTGGTGGTAACAAAGACAATTCTCCAGACTGTTTCCCTGTGCTCCGTCTTGAACACTATTTGACCCATTAAAAAAAAAAAACCACACATTTATGGCATTTATAATTTCAAAGTTTCAGGACTGCATAATGTATTTCCTTCCGCCAGCGTAAGGACCCCTTGGCGCTGTCCAAGAAACCCAACAACGCCTGCGCGGCCGGCGTCAACTACACGGCCAACCTGACCAAGGACGCGTCCGTGTCCACCATTTCCAACAGCACGTCCGTGCAGCTCAAGGCGGCCCCCGAGGCCAAGGGCGCCGACCCCAAGAAGACGTACAACAGCGTCAGCAAAATCGACAAGATGTCCCGCATCGTGTTCCCCGTGCTGTTCGGCACCTTCAACCTGGTCTACTGGGCCACTTATCTCAACCGGGAGCCCGTCATCAAGGGAGCCGTTTAGATGGAACTAAGGCGCAAAAGCCACCAAGCACTTAACGTTCCAAATGTCACCGTCTTGTTTTCATTTGAGGTAATTTCATTGCATGTTGCTTCTGCTACACCTAACCTTTCCTTCGTTGCCATGTTTTTCCACATTTTAAGCATTTGGATTTGATTGTCGTTCTCTCCGGAAAAAGGGACAGGAGGCATTGTGCCACAGTACAGTGAGGTTAATTGTTAGCTGGGAAAAATACCTGACAGATTTCGTCAAATTGGTAGCAAATATGAACCAACTAAGGTGGGTGATGCTCAATTGTAAGTGTTTTGATTTTTTTTTTTGTCATTTTGTATGGCTATAGTGGCAAAATTGTATGATTTGCTATAAAATTACAAACTAATAACTACGCAATTTTCCATTAGCAATGTGGAATTTGTAAAACATGTCTATTAAGACCCACAAAACACATTGACCCTCCCCCCCCCAAAAAAAAAGAAAAAGTCTCAAGGAAACCAACGGTCATCGGAAGGAAAACATTTCCGTTTGAAGCGGCTATGTGGGGGTCACTTTCAAAGGTCGGTAAAAAATAGGAAACAAACTCAACACGTTTGGGAAGTCAGCCCCCGAAGCCATTTTGACCGAACCACTGGGACTTTGGTAGCTGTGGCTATCAAAAGTGGATCCACAAAAAAAAAAGACTCAAGAAACCATGCCGGAAAAGACAAAAGGAAGTCAGACGTTTTGGTTTAAAGCAGCCGTAATTTTCAGGGGGTTATAAAAATGGGACACCACAGTTTTGAAAATTCTATCACTTAACAACCCAAAACTTTTGGAGCCATTTCCATCAAGAATAGTCCCATAAAAAAAGTCTTAAGAAACCAGACACAGGAAGTCTGCCGTTTTGATTTGGACGAGCCATTTTTGACTATTTTCTGGAGTCAATGAAACGTATTAAACTAAGTCCTTAACTTGAAAATTCAGCCGCCGCAGCTCATTCCACTGAACGACACAAACTTCTATCAAAAATAGACACACAAAAAGTCTCAAGAACCCCCACCTGAAAACACACAGGAAGTCAGACATTTTGGTTTGAAATGGCCATTTTGGGTCAGGTTTGCCTTCAAAAACAAATTTGGACTCTCAATTTCAAACTTTTTTTTCATTGAGTATGGGCACAGCATGGCAGCAAGGCCAAATGCTATGCAAAAAGTTGTGATTCTTTTTGTTCTTGGCCCACAGCAGCTTGTGTATAGCTTTTTTGAACGTTTTTTTTGTACAAATGTGGACATGTCGCAAAGCCATGCCAACCAACGTGTGATGCCTTCAGAGTGCTCTTTGGCGCACTCATAAATGTTTGGATTTTTTTTTTTTTTTGCCCCCTCCCCTCTGAAAATGTCCTTATCCTAAACATTTTCTCGCAACTTCTTTTTCCAGGAAAAAAAAATCAACGAGGAATAGAACACATTTCTTGCAAAAACATCAGTTTTTTCAGGTAATGTAACTTTTTTTTTTCTCCAAAAATGTCGATTTTTTTTGTTCCATGTAATTGCATTACATTTTTTTCTGCATAAAAATAGATGAAATCTAAGAGTAACTTGTTATGCTGTCTCAATTATATAGTATTTTTACCTTACTTTCAATTTGGATTTTGGTTTGCTACAATTTGTGTTTAGCGCTCATAAATTTCTGCCTTCGTTTTCTTTTCGGTGTGGCTTTAATGCTCGTTGGCTTTAATCCTCATTGGTACTTTATTTTCCCTATCCACGTCGTCGTATTTGTTTTTTTTAAATGCCATTTTTCCTGCATAAAATGTATTATTTATGTATACCTGTATTTCCATTTATTTAGCAACAACACTAGTATCGGAGTAGTTTTGATTTTGATTGAATACAGTGACGCCTTTGAACGACTTTAGTGTGGTTTTTATGAGTTTTGAAAAAAAAAACCTTCCAAGTATTTGTTTCTGTCTCCTGAGAATTCTGAAATATGAATGCAATGTATATGCCTCCTGAGTGGCCTGTCACCATTTTAAAAGAAACTTTTTGGGAGCACATGGATGTATGATACTTATCACATGAAAGTGCATTTTTAATATGGGCTGTTCTCCAAGTGCAAATAACTGAAGCAATAAAAAATGCTTTCTCGGAAAAAAAAAAAAAAACTTAAAAAAAAAAAAAGAACAACCATCATTCGAGTGTTAGGATTCTTTTTCTTGGCGGAAAAAAAAAATTCCTTTTTCCTCAAAAATCTTTTTAAACAAAATAATCGACAGATTCATCTTTTATTAAAATAATTGGCAGTTTGCAGCCCTCTGGTTTTGATTCTTTTTTTAAAATGCCGTTTACTTCCAAACTATATGAATTTCTTCTTGTACAATTGTGGCCTTTTTAAATGAAAACAAATTGTTGTGAAAGCGCGATATAAATCAGGATGTATCGTATTGCATTCTTACACTCCAGTTTTTTTTCTTTTGTTTTGTTTTTTCTCAGCAACATCAGACATGAGTCCAAAGCCATGTACTGTTTATTGGTTAACTGGCTCCCTCTAGTGGTACACGAAGGAATCACTTAAATTACATTTCAATCTGTGTAAGGTTAGCCTTTTATATTTCTCAAATTCATGTACATGTTTCAAGTACGGCTAAGTCGTATTTACTTTTGAAGAGCAATGCAATTGCATTTCATCTTTAAGAATTTTTTCTAACAATTATTTTGATACTTGATAAAACAAATACAGTGGACACCGCATACTTGCGGTTTCACCTACTGTATTTTTCTGACATATTTCATTTTTTTATTTATCGCTTACTAGCGGCTTAGCAGCATTTTATTATATATTAATTTATTTTTAATTTTATTCATATTGGGCATCAATTATGCGCATCTTTTCGCAATTTGAGGTCCGGCCCGGTCCCTTTCGCCAGCAAATAGTGGTACACAGAACAGTTTTTTCTGTTTTAATTTTCCCATACAGTGTTAATGTTCAAACTGCATACAATGATGTATTTTGAGGCGCTACATGCTATAAAAGTTTGAGAACCACTGCTAAGTGAGACCCGTGGTGGAAATAGCGCATGACGATATTAAAGATAGATCTAATCACTATATTCAAAGTTGCATTTCTCCACATGAAGCTTAATCTTCCTTAATGGAACAACAAGCCGGCGGCACGTGCTTGATTACACACGGCACGCACATGTCGGGTCGGCAGTTAGCGCACATATAAATCCATCTTTCAACATCTGGCTCACAGCTGCTTGCGGAGGATTTAGCTGCATTTAAGTTGCTTTTTGCGTCCTCGGCGCAGCGACTTAAGCCGCCCAGCGAGAACCGTCACGGCACAAGTGCAAACAGACGCGCCGGTTAACCTTTGGACGCACTTTTACCCGCGCTGACTGACGCACTCGCTCCCCAGATGGAGACGAGTCGTATCGTGGTCGCACCTGTATAAGCTTTCAGTTACCGTGGTCACGTAACAATTCAAATTAAATTACGTGTTTGTTCTGGTGGTCTTTACTGTGACTGATATATCTAACTAAAGTTCGAGTTGAATTGCAAACATGAAACAAGGATAATTATTTAGAATCATACATATTCAATCAAACAACATCCCTTGCAAATGTCCACTAACTAAATGCTAAACACACAATGCTAAACACCAGAGTGGCTAACAAAATTAGCATCGATGTTGTGAATACATATAACCCTTTGAATATTTTTTCTACACCCCCTGCCCCCCACACACACACAAATGACAAGTTTGTATTAATTTCGTTTTGTGGGAGTGACTTTTTTTTGTTTTTGAAAATTACAGATTTTTTTTTAATCTAAAAAAAAAAAAAAAGAATTCATATGTAGAAAAAAATTCAAGAAAAAACATATTGTCCCTGAAAACATATTGTCTTTTTGTCAAGAAGAAAAACACCTTTACCTTTATAAAAGCGTGACTTTAAAGGTAAATAGTATCCGTATTTATTCATCGCGCGTTTGTGTTCGTTGCAAGTCCCTTTGTGACCAGCAGAGGGAGGCAGCAGCTCAGTGATTCATTGTGCTGGTGACTCAGGTAACATCTATTTGATGATCATAGCTTGACATATTTTTAAATGAGTTGATGTTGAAATATTAAAGCCTCGTTCTCTCTTTTTTAAAATAATCTAATAAATACAAAAATTAATTGGTTATAAGATATAAGTCAAAATATTTTTTTTAATATGGAGTTGTAATATAAAGGAGCCGAGTTGTAATTTATTAGTAGTGTAGTATTTAAAGGTAAAAATTTGAGAAAAATTCACACACAAATGAAGTAATACTAGCATTTAAAAACTTATGTTTAATAAAATACTGCAAGGAGATCGCATGCCATTTTACAAATGTAAGCATTTACATAAATGCATAACATATATGATCTCACTTAATTCACTTATATGTATTACTCACCTATTATTTTTAATCACAATCATTTGAAAATAGTTATATAAAGACAGTCACAAAAATTAAGTAATATTTTGAGAATAAAGTTGTAGTAATATTTTGTGATAAATGCAGGAATATTTTGAGAAAAACATTATTTCCAGGGAATAATTACTAAATCCTCCATTTAATTAGTTACATATTTTAAAATAGTCAGTATTCTTGAAATAGTCAGAATATTTTTCAAATATCCACATTTGTTTTCATAGTCATATGTGTAAAAAGTATATATTTTTTTTCAAAAATGCATTCATACTACTTATTTAAAACATCATCACATTTTAAATAAAGTAATCATATTAAAAAAGACGTACTTAAAAAAAATGAAGTCATGTTAAAAAAAATCAAGGCGTTTTGAGTTTAATTTTTCTTAATGTCATGATAGAAACAATTCTACATGATGGGTGAAGTGTTTATGTCACGAGGAATATTTTATGACTGTAAACATTGAGATAAATCCGCGGAATCTTGAATTTCCTAATCATTAGTTAGCCTTTTTTTTGAACAATTCATAACAATAAAAGTCATAATTTTCTTCCTCCCTCCTCTTCAAAATAAACCTGCCCCACCCCTCTCTGGCCACCCAGGGAAACACTTGTCTCCAAGTATACCCATCCGCGGCTTGTTGCAGGCTTGTGTGTCACACGCATGAGGAAGAAGAGGAGGAGGAGGAAGAAGAAGAGTTGCACCTCTTCTCCCCAGCCACCTGCACCTGCCTCTCATGCACTGTGATGCGCAGCCCCCTTTTGGCATGATGATGATGATGAAGAGGAGGAGGTTGCGCGCCGATACCGCGCGCAATAGCCGGGCAACACCGGCGTCTTGGATATGAACTGAAAAGAAAAAAAAATGTCTTTCAGAGGAATGCGAATGGGATGAAGAAGTTCCAGAAGGACTTGGAAAGACTTAGCGCAAGAGACCAGAGGCTGTCGGCCAGCATGACCTCCGCTTGGTTGCCTTTGTTCCTCCTCTTCTTTGTGACTCTCAATGCAAGGTGTGTTGTTTATATTCGTTAAAAAAATCATGCAACAAAATGCGTAATAAGGGTAAAATTGAGGGTTGGAAAATTTGCCGTAAATGTCTTGAAAGTTGTTGGTAAATTTCCATGGGAAATTAAGATGGAAAAAATGTTGCCAATTTCACAAACTGGAAACTTTTCATGAGAATGATTGTAAATTTATTAACAGGGATTTGAATGGAAATGTATTGTAAACATAAATGAAAAAAAAAGGTTTTGTCGTAAGCAGACATCCATGCAAAAGAGATTCGATTCCAATTTCCAATTCAGTTTTCTATTTCTGGATGTAACTCATCCTTTTAAATATAGTAATGCCTTCAGATACAAATCGCCATTAATCGGTTCCGGTCTTCCCATTAAACCTACCCAAAAATATTTTTTGACTTTTTAACAAAGGAAAATTGTACTCTGCAATACCTTACTTTAAAAAAAAATGTATGAAAATGTTCCCATTTTGGTACCATTTTAGCTTCAGTACAATGGACATTGTGCTGCTCCATCTGGTGTATGCTCCTTGTCCACCTCGGGGCAGGATAACACAGACATATGGATACACAGTACTGTACATGAAGGAGACAATTATACCTGTTCAGTAAGCCGCAGTAACATTAGTGGTTCTTCACAGAGGACAAATAATATATATGCCTGTATGTATTGTTACTGCGTATTGTCTGACAACATGCGTTGTCCACTCTGCTCAAATACTTGATGGATTGACACCATGCTATTCACTAGCCTGTTAATGGCATTTATCAGTGTGTGTTAGCATTACGCTAAACAGGTTTATCTAAAGCAAAGCAATGCGATTTGGTTTATATACAAACAATTCTCTTGTCAGCAATTTATTGTTTAGAATTAACTCTAGGAGATAATTCCGGAAAAACAAACAAAAAAAGGAAAATATAAAGGAAAAATTAAATGAATAAAAATCTGCCAATATCCTGAACTGCAAGCATATGGGGTTCAGACCTCTCATGAATGCCCCTGGAAAGTTTCCAACTTTGAAAATACCTTAATTTTAATTCTAAATAAGAGCATCCTTGACTGACCCCAGGAGAGGAACAATACACGGGTTAAAGATGCAGCCAATAAATTTTGAAGGAATGGGATTTTTGGGGGTTTTTTAAGGCGCAAAGGGTAAGAATTACCAATTCATCAGTGGATGAGCGTACTGATTATATCCAATAGGTACGTCTGTGGGTTTAGGTATGCGGCGTCCGAATACGAGGACTACGAGGACGTGACGGTCCACCCGATGTTGTCATCCAAATCTCAGCAGTCGGACGCTACAAAAATCCTCAACGGGCTCCTCAAGGATTACGACCACAAGCTCAGGCCCGACATTGGAGGTAATTATTAAGATTGTTGTTATTATTGATAATATTCATACCGTCAACTCCCACGTCCATGGAGCTATGTTGAAGTGAGATGAGGAGCTTAATTTGGATAAAAGTAGGGCTTTGCTGCCAAGGAACTATGGTGAAGTGAGATGATGAGCTTCATTTGGACAAACGCTGCACTTTGCTACTATCTTGTGGCATCTTGCTTTTCATTTGTAGGTTCCCGGACGGCCTGGCTCCACTCTGTATGAATCCCAAAATGTAAATCAGGGTTGCATGATGTGAGAACATCGCAAATTGTAGCCAATCAAATGCACAATTGCAATTTCATTGCCATGGCGACACACCTTGCCCTGTCAGAAGCTCTCCCACAGATGACACTGATTGATTGATTGATTGACTCATTCATCCACTTTCATTGCTGTTATTTACTCGCAATTACGCAATCCCAGATGCTCTCCACGAACAAACCACTCCGTTCTGGATCTTGCGAGACTGCCGTGGGGGCATTCAAAACTCTTCTGTTGGTGTGTTTTGATGATTGAGGAGCCCCGATGAAAAGACGTACACTTCCACATTAGCATCTGGAGCTAGCTGCTAACCAGCCAGCTAGCTGTCACCTGGTCAGATCACACATTTGTCATCTAACCAGTCTCCGGCTAACATGAGAAGCTAAATAGCCAACGTCTTCATTCGATTCTTCTTCTAGTGTGAGGTAAATCATGTTTAGTGCTCTTACTGTTTTAGTTTGGAAGGTTTCTACTTCCTGTTGGTTTCATAGGCCCCTCAAGCAACGTTTTGTCGACAAAGGAGTATGATTAGTATTTGTTACTTAATGAGAAACACTCGCAAGAAGCTGCTATCAACTACAACTCACACCCGAAGGAGCGCAGAGTGATGGCATACACATCCATGTTAGCATGTAGAGCGAGCCACGAGCTAGCCAGCTATCCTCGGGTGTCCTGAGGAAAACAGTGAAGCGTTTCTCTCTTGATTTTCCACTCCGTTTGATCTTTTATTTAAAGAAGAAAGCAAAAGAAAAGCAAAGTTAATCCACCTGCTTTGATGAGTTTATATTGGAAATCAAAGGCGGATTATCCTGCGGTCTGAGAAGGAGACCCAGAAAGAAAAAGAAAGAAGATGCTGCCTTTCTCTTGCTCGCACTGAGTGGAATCGATCAGCTTGAACCTCCACGTTAAAGCGGCTTTAATGACGAAATTAAAGCACATTGTTCTCCTTTCTAGACAACATACAAACACACTCGCAATATGTGAACATGTGACAGAAGTAATTCTTTGGATCAAGGAGATAGACAGAACGCGGTATGCTTTGGATCATGAGCTTTTTTTCCCCTTTCAAGGATAGACACTTTGGATCATCACGTGTACATGGACTGCTAAACGTTGGATGTAGGATGTTGTATGCCTTGGAGTACATGATGTGGTATGAGTTGGGTCATGAGCTGTCCCTTTCATCGATAGATTGCCAGGTATTGGCCATTTGATGTGGTATACTTTGGAACATGAGTTGTCCTTCTACATAATGTACATTTTATCCAAGATTGGCTTGATGACCGGTGGGCACGCAAAGTGGTGAATGTTCTCTTGGCCTTAAGTGGTGCCTCACGTTGTACAGTATGTCCATCCATCCATCCAATTTGTAACAAAAATATACACAAGTGGCCAACGTGAATGTCACTCTTCTCTGCTAATTAGCATTCTTTTCCTCCTCAACAGTGAAACCAACGGTCATCGACGTGGACATTTTTGTCAACAGCATCGGACCCGTGTCCTCCATTAATATGGTCAGTCACGACACATCTACGGTTAAAAAAAATCGATTTATTTTGAAGCCTCAGAAATTGCCTTTGATGACAACAAGATATCTGCAAAAACCTGTTTTTTTTTTTTTTGTTTTTTGTTTACTTGAGTATTATGAGCTCTCCCTTTTTTGTTTTTTCTGTTAGTAACAAAAACAATTTCTACAAAAGAAGTGAAAATTTTCCTTTGGCAGCGTTTTGTTGACCGATCAGCGAGGCTGATCAATCACCTCCCAGCCTCGTGCCCGTCTCCATCTAATGGGGAAACTACAGTATGCCATAGATTAGCTGGCGGGAAATGTCTGGTCCTTTATGAAACCTACCTGCACAAATGCACTCTCACACCGGAAACCATTTCTTCCGTCTGCCATTGTATGCGTGATAATGTCCCATTTTTCTTGTTCCAATCCCCGCGGCGGCGCACAATTAAAGGTCATCAGCGCCCCGTGCTCCCCTTTATTGTAGGCGTGCTCGTAATTAGCCTGCTACTTGAGCACTTTTGCCCAAAGGTCAAACGCAACATGAAAATGTTTGGAAAGCTGGAGGAAGCCAAAATATTCCGCAAAGGAACGGTTGCCATGGGAATGTTCTGCTTTCTTGTATCACGTCAAATAATCATAGTAATTCAAGCCCCTCGAATCATGGCAAATCGTCAAGCTGGAGGTCCGGCTTTCCAGGGGTGCTACTGAGTGAGCAATGGCTGATTCAAACCAAAATGGACAACTTCCTGTACAATTTTGAGCATGGAGACTTTTTCTTGTGTCAAATTATGATAGATATTTCTACCAACATTTTGTGTTTATCTGTCAAGTTATAAGAGATATTTCTACCAACATTTTGTGTTTATTGGTGAAACTGGCACTGGGTGCTATTTTTTTTTCTTCCTCAAACTTTCCCATGGAGTCTACTTTCCTATTAAAATGGACAACTCCCTGTTCAATTTCAAGCATGGCTAGACAAGTCCACTGAATTTTGTGTCACTCGCTACTTTTTTCCCAAGTTTCCAAGGGGTGCCTACGGATGAGAAATGGGTGCCCCAAACCAAAATGACTGACTCTCCTGGTCCGTGAGACTTTTTTGTGCGTCAGTTTAGAATTGATTTGTTCACCCAATTTTGTGTCAATTGTTCAAACTGATGTCAGAGGCTAATTATTTTCTTCCTACGTTGGTTCTTCCAGGAATACCAAATCGACATCATCTTTGCGCAGACGTGGACCGACAGCCGTCTGCGCTACAACAGCACCGTGAAGATCTTGACGCTCAACAGCAACATGGTGGGCCTCATCTGGCTGCCCGACACCATTTTCAGGAACTCCAAGAATGCCGACGCCCACTGGATCACCATGCCCAATCAGCTGCTCAGAATATGGAACGACGGCAAGATACTTTACACCTTGAGGTAAACAAATTTCACCTGGCATAGCAAAATGAGTCCCACGTCGTGCAGGTCGGTTCCGAGATACGAAGCAATCATGGTTCAGTCGGTCAAACTTGTACCTCCTTCGTTGATTAAAAGCGCCATTTTGTTTGCTGTTTTCTTACTCATTTTAATAATTCGACGTTGTCGTGAGGTAAGATTCCAAACAATCCCCATGAGCTCTAGCATAGCAACAGTTACTATGCTATGTTTCCACATGAACTTGAACATAGCAACAGTTGCTATGCCCAAGTTCATGAACTCCAAAATACCCTGAAATGGTCTTTTGTCGTTCATTCAAGTAGCGTAGTGCATCATAATCACAGATATCTACCACTATAGCAACACGGCTAACCATCGTGCCTGCATGGCGGCCATGTTGACATGGGCCATTTTCCCATCAGGCAATATTTGGACATTGAAAATAAGTCGTACCTTGGTCGTCTCTCGACCGATTTACATGACGTTTACTTTTTTGTCAACACCAGAGTGTGTGCTGTCAATATACACAAAAAACAAACAAAAAAAAAAGCCACAAAAATAGTTTTACCTGTGAAATGTTACTCCCAGTTCACAAAGCGAGGGCATCCTTGGTCCTTTGGTTTTCTTATCCTCCGCATACATGGAATTGGCTTTGACCCACCTAGCTTAGCATCAGCGTAGACACGTAGCTCAAAGAGGGGGTGGGGTTGCTTTAACTATCAATATCTGTGGCAATGATGAAATGGGTAATAATAATATCATGTGTAGCGTAGCACAACAGTTGCTATATCACCGGAAATCTGAGATCATTCTCTTTTTGACGATGCCAAAATCTTCTTTTTGAAATCTAGATCACTGTGATTCATTTTGCTATGCCGGGACACAAATACGCTGATGTGTGCGCATCAAATTGAAAAGGGTTTCCGTGGCAACCTCATCCCAACACTCATTTCAATGGGACATAATGAAAAGTGGCCACTACCTTTTTAATATTTTAAATTTAATGACGTTGGTCGTAAATGAACTAAAGCACTACATGCTTTCAAGGTCTTTTATGTGACCCGAACTCGCAACTAATTTATCAGCCGCTCACAATTTTGAAGACAATTTCCTGTGTGAGTCAGAGAAAATGTGCCCTTGCTCCCCCCCACCGTTGGTAATTAACAACAAAAAAATCCAGTGACTGTACCACATCTCGTCTCTTTGCGCTTTATTTAACTCCTTTGTGAGGTTCACCTCGACCCCGCTCGACATCAACAATAAACATCAGGCACGGTCGTGTTGCGCCAGCCTCGTGTTCTTTGGGAATTTGCTTTTATGCTGATTTTAAAGGGCTTAAGATTGCAGCGAGATTGCACAAGAAGCGGGCGATGAAATGTCAGCAGGTATGAAATGCCTTGATGTGGCGGGAGCAAACAAAGATGACATTTGTTCCAGCTTTCACCAGGGTCGGAAGGAAATCACACGCGTTCTTGTTTT
>NW_017806175.1:7566778-7617044 GCF_001891065.2 Hippocampus comes | reverse complement strand
GTTGTTTTTTTTGTTTTTTTTTTTTTTTTTTGATTTTTTTCATTTTTCTCAGCATTTTTGAAGGTTCAAAACCATTAAGGCTGTACTTTGGAGAAGCTACAAAGTCGATCTGGAATTTTTTGTTTTTTTAAACCTTGAGAGGGAGAATCATAGCAATGTCATTTTATTTCTAGCGAGGTCTTCAGAGCAAAATTTCTTACAACCAAACTTCGACGAGCAACGCTGGTTTGTGGCGATCTCACATATTAATGCAGTGAAAAAAACCAAGCCAAATTATTTGTGTGGCCACACTTGTAACGGCCCATTTTTTTGCTTCAATTTCATGGATATTGTGCTGCTCTTGTGGCGTCTGTGCCTTGAACACATGGGAGCAGTATAACGCAGTAATATCAATCATTCTTCGGAAAGGATAAAGAATATATGCCTGTGAGCATCTGTCTTCACGTGGTGCTCCGCCGTGAAATAGCCATTGCTTGAAAGGTTTTAACATCAATGCTATGCGTAGCCTGTTTATGGCTTTTTTCCATGATGCGTACGCAATAAGCTAGCAGACTCACTCCCATTTTGATTTTTTTGTCAAAGGAAAAATTCGGACAAATGACATATTTTGAAAGAAACGCCCAACTTGTCATTGCAGACTGACCATAAACGCCGAGTGCCAGCTGCAGCTGCACAACTTTCCCATGGACGAACACTCGTGTCCGCTTATCTTCTCCAGCTGTGAGTATGGATAGTTAACTTTTTCATTTTATTGTATTCCGTTTTGTGAAATTTACACACACGCACACAACTTAAGTGAACCATGTATAATTTATTTCTACTTGAAACAAATTACTTGGAATTAATTTATAAATGTCATCTTATACGATTTACGTTTTAGTTTTTACAATATCGTTGAATGTGTTACGATTCTTTTTAAATGTTGCACCTTTATACAATGAACAAGCCACCTAATAAATATTTTGTTTTGTTTTTTTGGTCACCGTAGTCCTTTACTTTGTTTCCTATTGAATTGTGCACCTGTGAAGTGTGTCTTTGGTCTCGCGAGTAATTAGATTTTTTTTCGAACAAAAGGACGCGCATGTGCTATGTAAATAAAGGTGCTTTTTAAAGGGCCCCTCAAAGGAGGCGCATGGGTGTAAATGAATTGCCTCACACTATTCCACGCCTGGGGGACGCTTTGGAACAAGCGGTCGCCTGCTGTAATGAAAGCCGCCGGGGGAAAAACTCAAAGCCATTTACCTGTACTTAAGGAAGTCAGCCGATGTGACAGCAGTCGCCGTGGTAACCACTCCATCCTCTTCGCGTGGCGTCCATCCTATAGAGTTGGGGGCGACGTGCCTCTGGCGCGGGTCCACTAATCAACTCATTACAATGTTGATATGAAGCCCGCTTGGACGTACAGCAATATAGTAGATGGTGTATAGCGTGAGCACGTTAGCATCTAGCAAAATGGCATCTATCTCCTCATTTGAAACGTGACTGTGAGGCAAGATGGAAAATCCTAATCCATCTGCCAAAGCCGTTTCTTTGTTCTGATTCTTGTTAACAATAGTATGTTTACAGTTGGTATGCTAACTTAACAGTTATATGTTAGCATACCGGCTGTTAGCATGTTAGCATCACTTCTCTGTGTATTTTGATGTGGTTTTACGTCTCAGACAGTGAAATAATCATTGTTTCTAATTGAGGAAATTAGACAGTGGATGGCAGACCAACTGTTGGCACGTTAGCATCTAGCATCTGTTCTCACGCGCTGTGTTTTGGAACCGTTGCAGACGGGTACCCGCGAGACGAGATGGTCTACAAGTGGCGGAGGAACTCGGTGGAGGCGGCGGACCAAAAGTCTTGGCGCCTCTACCAATTTGACTTCATGGGTCTCAGGAACACCACCGACATCATCAAGACCACAGCAGGTACACGAGACCCGAAGCCCATAAGTCCAAACGTCACACAGATTCGAACAGTTCCAAAAGTAGTGACATTTGGCTTCAGTGAGTATCGGAATGATGGCTAAAGGTCGGTAAGTGTTTTGGGATTTTTGGTGCCGGCTTGCGCCCCCTGCAGGCGACTACATGGTGATGACGGTGTACTTTGACCTGAGGAGGCGAATGGGCTACTTCACCATCCAGACGTACATCCCCTGCATCCTCACCGTGGTCCTGTCCTGGGTCTCCTTCTGGATCAAGAAGGATGCCACACCAGCCAGGACCGCTTTGGGTCAGACAAGACTTCCAACCCTCAACCTTCTTTGAAACTATATCCCTGTCTTGAACCACTAATTTGCAATGCTAACACAGTCTTAAACCGCTTACTTGAAACCCTATCCTTGATTTAAATCCCTAATTTGATCCAAGATCAAACCCTTTTCTGAAAGCAGAATTTGAAAACCTGAACCTGCCTCGGGGACCCCAAATTGGAAACCAGATGCCGAGCTTCCATCCCTGATTTGAAACCCTAATCCAAGACCAAAAAAACCCTAACTTGAAACCCAAACCCTGTCTTGAAACTCTAATTTGAAACGTCGAGTCAGGCTTTGAACACACATTTGAAACATTCACATTTGATTGAAACCCAAACCTAAGATTGCCCACTGATTTTGATTTTGAAACTGTATTTTGAAATTCTAACCCTGGTAGGAAAACCAAATTTGAAACCCTACCCCGTGTTTGAAAGTCTAATTAGAAAGCTATATCCCTGCTTGAAATCAATACCATAAATTTGAAACCCTAATCATTGAATACAATTTTTTTCATGGGTCCAGATGCTTCCTGTAAACAGGCCAGCGTAAAGCAAAAAGGAAACACGGTGGCATGCAGGCCCAAAATAGCCGGGGCCAACTTGTTGCCATGGCGACGTGAGTGTACAGGCGAGGTAGCGATGTAGGAAAGAGTCACGTGCGGATGTTCCAGGAAGACCGGACGACGTTAAATAGATCATGCGTACGGATAAGCTAAGTTTAGAAATGAAATCATTCATAAAAGTGCTTCAGCGGAGCTTTTAGCCGTTTCGACTTGACGAAAGGACATATGCCAGTCAGAACCCCGCCTGCTGCCCAAAGACGGCTGGGTTAAGCTCCCACACGCCCGCGAACCCTCGCGGGGAGCGGCGCGTTCGAAAAAGAAAGGCTGGATACTATTTATACCTTAACTCAGTCTTGAGACCCTAACTTCAAGTTAGGGTTTCAAAGAATGGTTCGGCCAGGCACAGGCCTGAAACTCGACTTTGAAACGTTTTGCGACTCCCCCTGCAGGCATCACGACGGTGCTGACGATGACCACGCTGAGTACGGTGGCGAGGACGTCTCTGCCGCGCGTGTCCTACGTGACGGCCATGGACCTTTTCGTCACCGTCTGCTTCCTGTTCGTCTTCGCCGCCCTGATGGAATACGCCACCCTCAACTATTACTCCAGCTGCACCCGCACGCCAACCTGCATGGACCGGAAACGCCATGTAAGTTTGCCACGCCTTACCACGATGTTCAGCTTTCAAGCACAGCTTTGAATTGCAAGTTAGGGTTTGAAATTGAGCGATCAAACTTGTTTTCGAGTTTTCAACGGGGGGTTCTAACCAGGGTTTTGTGTTTCATTAGTTGGGTTTCCAGGCTGGATTTGGTTTGCTTCAAATAAGTGGTTCAAGTCAGGGTTAGGGTTTCAAACGCAGGTTGACATTTCAACCCCTTTTTTTTAAGTTCGGGCTTCTCGTCAGGGCGTGCGTTTCAAACACAGGCTCGGGGTTCAAGTCTTGGTTCGGCTTGCACACAGGTTAGGGTTTCATTTTATACAAACGTTAAGGTTTCAAATGAGAATATCAAGACATTCTTAGGGATTCAAATTACGGTTTCAAAGAAGGGTTAGGGTTTCAAATTAGGATTTCCAACAAGGATTGGGATTTGAAGTTAGGATTTTAAAACAGGATTATTGTTTCAAATTAGAGTTTCAAGAAAGTGTTAGGGATTCAAATAAGGGTTTTGTGGAAAGGTTCAGGTTTATAAACTAGGGTTATGGTTTTAAAATTAGGGTTTTGTTCAAGGGTGTTTGTTTCATATTGGGATTTTGTGAAATGTTATGTTGTGTTTGAATGTTCAGGCTTTAAGAGGGTCTCAATTTAGGGTTTAAAATAAGAGTGAGGTTTTCAAATTAGGATTTCAAACAAGCAAGTGGTAGGGTTTTGTGAGAAGTGTAAGGTTTGAAATTAGGGTTTCCCACAAGGTTTCGGCTTTCAAAGAACAGTTTCAAATCAGAGCTGCGGTTTCGAGCTGGAGTGAAGTAAGCACATGTCTTGTTTCCAGAACTACTCGGTCCTGGACGCCAGGCGGCCTCCTCACACGGTGGTGGCCCTGAACAACGCCACCTACTGGCAAGACTTGGACGACACGTGCGCATCGCAGTGTCTGGACGGCAAAGACTGCGGCGCCTTCTTCTGTTGCTACGACGACTGCAGAGACGGCGCGTGGCGGAGGGGCCGCGTCCACGTTGACCTGCTGGACCTGGACGCCTACTCCAGGGTCTTTTTCCCCACCTCCTTCCTCCTGTTCAACGTGGTCTACTGGGTGGGCTATCTCTACCTTTAGCGTTGCCTGATCGTGACATCAGACAGGCTTCGAAAGATGGGCGTCCCAGAGACAGGAACAATTACAACACGTCCCTGTTGAGCTGTGTGCGCCAAGCTAGTAGGGGCAAAGGCGTCAGCAAGAACCCCCCGCCCCCAAAAAAATGGGAATATCCTTTTAACGGGTAAAATTGTTTTGGTGGATTGTTTTTAAAATGTTCAGTGTCAATAGTGCACGTTTTGGCATTAACAAAAAAAACAAGCTAGTAGGGGCAAAGGCGTCAGCAAGAACCCCCAACCCCCAAAAAATGGGAATATCCTTTTCATGGGTAAAAATGTTTTGGTGGATTATTTTTAAAATGTTCAGTCTCAATAGTGCACGTTTTGGCATTAACAAAAAAAAAAAATGTAAACCTCATGGAAATCGGTTGAGAAATAAGCAAGTCAAGTTTCATGCCTTTGATGGGAACTTCTCCCCTGCAAACATGGCCGCCACGTTGGCTCGGAAGGGGATACTTTCCTTACGATTGGTGAAAATTCATAAAATATCGACACCATATTTTCAAAAACTGCTTGAATGGACTTATCAAAAGTTTTGACTGTTAAATTTCCGGTTTGGGAATTCGAGGTTAGGATCGGGGTTCGAGTCATTGCTAGGGTTCCAGCCTAAAGTCCGTGGTTTAGGGCTGGGATTAAAGGCTAGGGTTTGTGTTTTACGAGCTAAATTAAGCGTGACTATGGTAAATAGCTCGCTGATTTGCTCATTAGCTATAATGGTAGCTTGTATAAAATGTCTTGCCGACAAACATTTTTTTTCTGCTAATTATCTACTTCATAAATGGGGAGTCCTACCTAGCTAATAGTAGCCAGTCGCCTACTTGCCTTGCTAACATGTTTGGATCAAAAATTTAAAAACTTTTTTCAATTAGTAGCCGACTTAATAGAACACTTAGGCCAACATGATCACATTTTTTACTATCAAGCACAATTTTTTTTATCAGGAATATCATAAGACTTGGCGGCACGGTGGACAACTGATTAACACGTCTGCCTCACAGTGGAGAGGTGAATAGTTCGATTCCGGCTCCGGCCTTCCTGTGTGGAGTTTGCATGTTTCCTCCCACATTCCAAAAACATGCATGGCAGGCCGATTGAGCACTTGAAATTGTCCTTAGGTGTGATTGTGAGCGTGAATGGTTGTTCGTCTCTGTGTGCCATGTGATTGGCTGACAACCAGTTCAGGGTGGACGCCGCCCACTGCCTCAAGACAGCTCGGATAGGCTCCAGCAGGCCTTGTGAGGATAAGCGGATCACAAAATGGATGAATGGATGATTGTATTTTCAATAATATATATATTTTTTTAAATGACTGGAAATGAACAATATGGCCACGCCCCTCTCTCCACTCCCTCTCTATCTTGGTGGGAGTCACAGCAGGGACCGGAAACTAATTTGTCCTTTCAAAATCATTGTAAATACATCGCAAATAATGTCATAACTAGGGGGATCAATTGGCCCCCAAAGTGTACGTGGACTACTGCTTGGGCCCACTTCAACCTCTTAAAACATAACAAAACAATTAGCCTTTCCACGAGAAAATGAGCAGCTTACGTGCTGTTTCTGTCATGGCTGTTTTCTTTCATAAGACACCAAGATACGCAATGCAGTCAAGGACGAGGCGTATAGTTGATTCTCTTCAGGCTCGGATTAGGAGTTAGCCAACAGAAGCACACGCTTACCAACCGGAGATGGTTAGCATTGATTCATTTACATCGTATGCCCATCTTTAGACAGCAAGACGATGGTTCAGCATTTGAATCCGACATTAGGACATTCAAACCATTCTCGGTGCCTTCACGTCCTTTGCACACCATGTTGGACACAAAAATTCAGAGCAGCGGGAAATGTTTTGCTCCATGTCATAGCGTCTGGCCTGGCTTTGTAGGTCTGTAGCGACCATAAAAGTCCGTCTTTGAACAGACTTTCAGGGATCATTGCGCCTGATTCATAAATGCGCAGAAGAATATAGAATATATCACAAATGTTAAATGTCATTTCAGCATTTTTTTTTATTAAGTGATTCTATTATTATTATTTTTTTTTTTTTTACAAAATTCTCTCCATGACGTGATAATTCTGAACAGATGCATTGTGAGCTAATGCTAATCTCATCAAAAATCAGGGAAATACGAATTAATACAAACAAACTTTATAGTATGCTGTAAAATTTCTACAGCAGTTGGCAGTGTGGTACACCTTTAGTGATATTTAATATATTTAAAATGTAGGCATACGTGGAGGGTGTTATAGGAATATTATGAGGAAACTTTTGACCTGCTATAAACAAACTTTATAGTATGCTGTAAAATTTCTACAGCGGTTGGCAGTGTGGTGTACCTTTAGTGATATTTAAAATGTAGGCATACGTGGAGGGTGTTAAAGGAATATTATGAGGAAACTTTTGACCTGCTATCGCTAAACTAGGCTAAAGCCCATTGTCTCATGTATTATTCTTAATAATGAGTAGCATTTTTACATATGCTGTGTTTTTACTCATTGCTTTTGTTGTTGTTGTTGTTTGGTTTAGTTTGCTCAGTCTTTTAAGGCAGGATTCATAAATAATAGAATACAGCACACTACACTTCGGCTGAGTTTCCTCGCTAGCTACTAGTAGCATGTAGCCAAAACATGCCTCACAAATATTCTTACTGTCATACTAGTTAAATCCTTGACTTTCAATGCCCTCCTGAGTATCAAGAGGTTATCAAGATAAATAACCAACTGAGTTGTTGACTTGATAATCGTGGCCAGGAGCCTAAAATGCATTGCTAACATTGTTGCTTTCAATTTTGATCAAGTTTCAAATAGTACTCAACACCTGCCTGAGAATGTCTACTATTACATTATTGTATTATATATCTATGTATATTGACATAGACTTTATAAATAGTTTTCTCTTAAAAAAAAAAAAAAAAAAAGACGTTACCAAAGTAAATAGATAACTGAGTTGCTAAATGTCTGGTAGTCCGAAAATACCTTGCCAAATATTTTTTGTCAGAATAGTAGTTGCAGACAACACCCTCTTGAAATCATCGACTAACGGCGTAATTAGAAAGAATAAGACATTACCAAGGTAATGTCTCATTCTTTCTAGCGAACTTTCTAGCTAACCTAGCTAACTTGCTAATAGTAGCCAGTAGTCAAACAAATGTTATTTCGTATTTCATTCATACCTAACATATTTTGGGTCAAAATTTGTATTTCAAATAGTAGTCCTTAAATTTTAAAACACTCCTGAGAAAATCTACTGTTCATTGTTTGCTCAATTCTTTCACATTAGGTTGTTATGAAATAAATATCACATTTTTTTAATACCGGTAGTTCTTTTTTTAAAATATAGCATATAATTTGTTGATACTTAATACAAAAAAAAAAAAGAACAATATTCGGGGCGTGTTTAAAAAAAATAGTGTGAAAATAAACCAAAGACGCTTCATGAATTCGTTAGTAGCACAAAGTATGTCAGTATGTTGTTTTCAAATATTCAGTGGAGTTCCGTGGGCGTTGGAATGGGCTACTTAGCTTAGCGTTGCTGTGTGATGTATTTTTTTTTTTTTTTTAAGTGTAAGCATAACTTTAGAGCATCACTTAAAGCAATAGGCTCCCACGGGAATTTAGTAGGTTGTACCCCCAAATAAATAACACTTAACGATGTCTGTTTCCTGGAGACATCTTTTGGGAGCACAAACATGTCAATCCTTACACGCTGGGGTCAAAGGTCACGAGTGGATATTGTCAAGAAATCAGTCTGATTTTTGAGTGACCAGCGGGGGGTCCTTTTTTCGTAGGACATGTGAATTTCACAAATATGACAAATACATTTTGGGAATGGGGGAAGTGATAAAATAGACGTCGCCACTTATGTGAACGGACAGTCAAGAGTGTGTTGTCTTTGGTTTGTTTACATGTACCTGTCGTTGATATTGTCCATGAATAATAAGTGACCAGATGTCCTCCTTTTCTGGGACATATAAAGCAATGTGGGGTTTTTTTTGGAGGGGGGAGGGGGGGGGTAAACAGCTTTTTTTCCTGTGTTGATGCTGTAGCTTGGGTCATACGTTGAGACTGTGCTCGCTGGTATTAAAAGTAAAAGTCCGCCAATTTGTCACAGAGAAGGCGGGGGAGCTGATAAGCATCCACTTCCTGCCGCTCCACTTTTTGTTTTCACTTCCTTCATTTTCAGAGCTGTGCATTTCCCTGATGAACTTTGAAATGTGAATCACCAGAGCGGCATTGTTGGGTAATAAAAGTTTTTTTGTTTTCTTTTTAAGTGTAATCAGTTGTCGTCATTGTGCATTGTGATTTAATTACGGCCTACAAGAATAACATCGTAATGCACATTCAACGTTGCCCATTATGTTGTAGTGGCGCTGGATGCAGAATAATGCCGTCTAATGAATGCATATTAGTGCCGGACTCTGGCATGGCCGTTTCTAAGCAACAGCACAAAGAAAGCTGAAGAGGCTTCTTGAGGCTGACATTATAAATGTTGACCGGAGTCAAGTATGATTATATTCCTCCACTGATGCAAGAAAGCGATGCGTTTTGAAAGCAGTTGGTCATGTATTTAAGCTCGCAGACAACGAAAAGAAGATAAGAAATCAAATTAAGTCAGCGCCAAGCAATCACCTCGTACATCAAATAAAAATGCAAATGTCTCATTTGTGGATGGGATCCTGTCAATAAATGATTCTCAATGCATTCCCAGCAGACCAAAAATGTATGAGTAAAATGTTGAAAGCATAGAATGAAAGGCCACACGTTTAAAGACAGACAAGCAGAAAGAATTTAAAAACACCCATCAACTTTATTTCTTTGATATCTCTGGAGGGAGGGGCAGTGGGGGGCAAGGGGCAGGTGTCCTCTGAAGTGGTGCCGCTGACGAGACACCATCACAACTAGAAGTTCGAAATCATCCGCACGAGATCACCGCTCAAGCACCTTACATCTGAGCTCTGCCAACAGAAGAACATTTGACGGGTATGTGCCCAAAAGCATTACACATGAACGATTATAAAATCCCTTTAAATGGGTGTTATGGTTCCTTTAAACATAAATATGAACAATAATAGTCTTTTGGGGAATATTCTGTTTAATAGGTGAGGCCATATTGAACAAAAAGCATTCATTGTCTGTTTGATAGGGGGAAGGGGGGTGGGGGTACAATTGAATTTTTGCCGAATGCTGCTTTGGCCCGCTTCCTTCCACTCAGGAGAGGAAAAGCCTGGACCATTTAAGCTTGAGATCCCTGATTGTGGTCTTGCTTCTGCGTCAATTCAAGTCCTGGATCACATGTTCCACCCGAGTCCAATGTGAGTGGCTAGCAGGTAGCACATGCCGATCATGCACGTCATGATCATCATGGGGAAGCCTAACCTGTCGGAGCACAAAAAGTAACACAATATTAGAGGTACTAAGCGGGGGCCCACCGGGGATCCAACGTTTTTCGTTGCCGGTCCCTCTCTTTGGAACGACTCCCACTGAGAGTTCGGCAAGCCCCCTCGTTGCCCGTCTTTAAAACTCGTCTCAAAACTAATTTAAAGAGCGTTATGAATACACTTGAGTTGAGAATGTCGCATTTTTGGACGTGTCTTTGAACGCATCGCCCTTGAAACTCACTTCGGCTGCTTCATGAGAAGGGGAGAACGATTACCCGATTTTTTTTTTTTTCCCCTGAATGTTTTGCAAACGACTTCCGAGGCGGCGGACAGACATCTTCAGGATGAACTTGTCGGCGCCCTCTCACTTGGCCGCCGCTTTCACTTTAGCGCGTCCTCGTATGCTCGAGTGACTGCAGATGGTCGGGCCTTTGGCCGCCGCCCATGTCCTCCATGGACACATGGCGCCTCGCGGGGCCCGGGAGACTTTGCCCCCGGGTCGTCAGCCAGCACGGATCAGTTGGACCCACACCAGAAAGCCGACATGCGCATTGTGCCAGTTGTTATTAATATTAGGGCCCAAGACATGGGGAAGTGTGACATTTCCAAGCAGCTGTTTTCAAGTCGTATTCCAGAAGGTCTTTTCATTTTCAGTCAATGTTCATGCACTTGTCACAAGTCATTTGATTTTTATATTGGTTGAGATTGGACACAAATTTTGATGACTCCCAAAACCGGAGACTCATGTAATTAATCAATTGCCCCCAAGCCAGTTTAGGTGGACATTGTCTCACAACCACTCGCACGTCCCGACCCACATCACTGAAGCTGCGCTCGAATAGACACAGCAAGTCTGTGCAAAGTGGGTTTTTTTTTTATGTACCATTGGCCAAAGTGTTGGTTCGTTAACAGGATTACGAAAAAAAAAGTGCAGTCAGAGATTATGTTTTTAAGAGCATTTGTTAGCGAGAACAGCTGTAATTATTCTTAAATTTCTGTAAAGTCCTTTCAACCTTAACAAGCGGACTGCCGTCATTAAAATCTAATTCGGAGCAGATGTCGCTTCCGTGTGGAATGACAGTCGGAGTCATTGATGAGTTCATAAGCATCGGTCAAAGCAATTTCATAGCTTGCAAGGAGAATAACGGAGGGATCAGGCAGCCACTGGTGACCGCTCGCGATTCTTAAGTCACGGTCCATGAAAAAAGGCCGCGGGGATCAAGTCGGGCGTGAAGTCAACGCCGCACCAGTCAGACCTCAGCTGTCGGGGGCTCCGAGGGGGTCTCCCTCGCAATCAGCGGCCTCCCCGCCTCCCCGCGAGCAGCTGAGACCCAGGCACAGGTGACCTACTTGTGACCGGGGGTCGGACTTCCATCCGGGAAGTCAAAAGACGGCGAGGAAGAGAGCCCATTTACAGTCCTTTTCACGAAACCAACCACAGCGTTTTTGTAGCCTGAAAATGATTTGATCTGAAAATTTGCCAGCACATTCATTTCTGCTTCATCCACTCTTCTTTTTTTTTTTTTTTGCAGCGCACCACTCATGGCTTTAAGACCTTTGAAAATATTTGGGAAGATGTTGGAACCGTAGTCGCACAAATCGCAGTAAAGGGCTCGACTGAGTACAGTGGTACCTCGACTTATGAACGTTTCTTCATACAAAATTTTCAAGAAACGTCTCAATGGGAAAATATTGCCTCTTGTTATGAAAGAAAAGTCAAGATACGAAAGGTAACTACAGTATGGGCTGCTACTTGTAGCTCCGAGTTTCCTGAACGCAGCATAGCCATTGGCTATTACCGAGCATCTTCCTGGCATCCTATTGGCTAAGCGGGACCTCTACCGTATGTGTCTGTGGGTAGATAAATAGTATGTGTCGATGCGGCGTCCTCGTCATTTGCCCAGGAGGTGTTCCGATAGTTTTACGTAAATGTGAATCACTCAGAAAAAGTGTTCACCAGTCGGGCAATCGCTCACTATGCTGATGTTTGCCTTGGACATTTTCGAAGAATTGTTAAAAGCCGACAAAAGAAAACGTCCTTGGATCAGTCGTTGACAAAATGCCAGGCAAAAAACACTTGGGAGAGAGAACGTGAACATACGAGGGCAAAAAACGATGAGGACACGATTGAAAGTTAAATGACCATCATTTTTATTCTTTAGTCTATTTATTTTTTTACATGATGCACAACTCTCATTTATTGTGCAATAATCTAATTGTAACATGTATTTGTTACATATTTTGATGCATTTTTATGCTTTGTAAAATGTCAGAATTTTAGGGGGCTTAGAACGAATGAAGGCATTTACATGGAAAACGCATCTCTACTTTTGCAATTTTCCAGTTCGGAAATTTCTTCCAACCAATTGATCTCTTCAGTAGCGGTACCACTGTACTGGTACTTTTAGCAGAGTCTTCATTGATACGAGAACAACAACCCAAGTGTGAGCACTTTTGGTGGCTTGCTGGGTCTGTAGATGGAATCATGGCCCGGCTTCCATAGCAACCAGCCCTGTGGCTTTGAGTTCAGTGAGTGCAAGGCAGTTTGGAGTACCCGGTTGAGAGAAGTACTCTCATTTACGGCTAACTGAATTCGGTTCTCCCGATATTTCCTTCAGCCATTAGTGGTCTGTGGGCTACACGCGGACTGATTTTCAAGAGAACTTTAGTCATCATCAAAGGTTGATGATGGACTACTACAAGTGATTCTCACGAACAAAGACCAAGAGTCTGGGAAATATGAGCCGACGGGCTCGCAAATGAACCAATGATGCCTTCAAAAGTGCCTTGCTTCCACATTCCCGACATCCTCTTTCTCTTAAGCGAGTGGACGCATCATCATCGGCGTCTGCTTGAGTACGGGACATATGTGGGATATTAACATGCTAGCAGACCTTTCGGGCGTCGTAAGACGGCAGCCGGATGGGTTGTGTCACATCAACTTCCGAAGAAGGAGCCTACCTGAAGAACTCCATGAAGGAGAAGCCGTAGCCGTGTTGCTCCGCGATGCCGGCGCACACCACGTTGGCCGACGCCCCGATCAATGTGCCGTTCCCTTCACACACGCACACGTACACGCAAAAGGGGTCAGCGTCCTACGGCAACCGCGAATGACGAGTAGAATTTTCACGATTTCACGAGTAGTAACGACGGCACGCAAGTGTCAGGTCAATGTCCACACTCGAGCCTCACTTGTAACATGTCAAGACAGAAGCAGACAAAGAGCCTACTGGCACATGGAACTGAAGATGATATCAAGGATATTGAATTAATGCTCAAATGGCTTTGCATGAAGCAGTTAGTTAGCTAGTTGGTTAGTTATTTACCAGGATCACACTTAAGATAAAGAAATATACCTTTTGGTCACAGTGAGTGAGTGAGTGAGCATGATTGCATAAAATATCTAAATTTGTTTTGCTTACTGGTAGCTAGCTAGTTAGTTACCAGGACTACATAAAATATGAACTAACCAAACACGTAGTCATTGTTAGTTTGCTAGTTACTTAGTAGGTCAGTTAGCTATGCACGGGCGGTTAGTTGGTTAGGTAGTTACCAAGACTACATAAATATAACCAAATACCTTTTAGTCACAGTGAGTGAGCATGATTACATTATCTAAATTTGTTTTGGTGCTGTTAGTTAGTTGGTGAGTTAGTTGGTTACCAAGACTACATAAAAATAACCAAATACCTTTTAGTCACAGTGAATGAGTGAGCATGATTACATAAAAGATCGAATATAGTTTTGCGTTCTGTTAGTTAGTTAGTTAGTTAGTTCATTAGTTAGTTAGTTAGTTAGTTAGTTAGTTAGTTGCCATGCTTGTATTAAAAAAACAAGTTTTGGTCGCTTCTGGTGAGTGAGTGAGTCAGTGATCATGGTTATATTAAAAAAATAACCAAATACGTTTTGTTTGATAGTAGGTAAGTTGGTGGGTAGGTCGGTCGGCCGGTCGGTAAACACAACAGACAGAGGAAAAGGTTATATTTTGGTCACCATTATTTCTTTTGCTGGTTAGCTACCAGGACTATGTCCAACATTCATATTAGTGAGACTGACCGCCGAGGCAGGCTCCCATGGCCAAGGCAAAGATGAGAGGTTTCACAGGCAGGTTCACATCCGCATCTTGACTCAAGTTGATGAGGACTGGAATCTGAAGAGAGAAAAAGAGATTTGAATTTTTTTTTTAATGGATAGCTCTTCCAGTAGCGCCCCAAATAGCCTCATTTATAACGTAGCATATCCGAGAACATGATACACGCCACGCAACATGAAGTCGCTGATGAGCCAGTACTGGCTACTTGCAATGTTACACTCGCGCCACGGACGGAGCGCAATGCTCACCATGGTGGCGGTGAAGGGGATGTTGTCGATGAGAGAAGAAGCCAAGGCGGAGACCCACATCACCAAGATGATGGCGATGGCCATGCGCTGGTCCTCGGGCACGGCCTGCAATCAAGAGCATGAGAACATGAGCGGTTCTCTTTCTTGACATCATCAGCCATGGAGGTTAAAAAGGGGAACCGGCCTATTTTGACAAAATAAGGAGAGGAAAGTCGAGATATCTGTTTTCAAATGTAAGGAGTAAAATGTTGTCAAATACATTTACCTGAAAAATCTACTCAAGTACAAGAGCAAAGTATTGGTAATTTGTGACTCCCCGCCACCGCTTCACAAAGACGAATAATGCACAGTTTTGCTCCATCAAGCCGCTAAGCAACACAAATGAGATCTCTGCCTTGCACCTGTCGCACGCTTGCATGCAGATGAGTTTTTTTTTTTTTTTTTTTTGTGAGTGTGTGTGTTTCACAGGAAGTCAGACGAAAACAGCGCAACGCCACCTGTCACCAGCGATTATCCGCGCTGTGGGGGGGGCTCACCGCTTTCTTCCAGCTGACGCGTTTATTACGGCTGCAATCTCATGCCCGCTCACGAGGCAGGCCAAGACGATGACATTCGAAGCGATACCAGGTGGAAACGTGGTCACGGAATTTGCAGGCAATGTATGGAACGAAATATCCGAAAGCTGATACGATGTGTCACCGGTGTTGCCAATGACACAGGTGCATCGCTGGCATAAGTGCTCACACTCTGTACTTGAGTAGAAGTACAGACTGGTGACAGAAGATGTACTCATTCCAAGCCATGTTTAATACAAAAATGGTGCTTTGGCGCCATCTGGTGGCATACAGGTGACAAGCAAATACAGTAAAGCCATGTTTAATACAAAAATGGTGCTTTGGCGCCAGCAAATACTGTATGTTGAACAGAGGGGAGGAGTCTAATAGAAACATTTACTTTGCCACCATGTTGTGGCGACTACAGGCCATTTTATGTTGCCGTCAATTACTGGCGGATTTTCACGATTCACTAAGGTTTTTTTGTTTGTTTGTGTATTCAGATGACACCGGAAAAATAACTAAGTACAGTAATAGATACCTGAAATGTACGCAAGTACAGGAGCGAAGTATTTGTAGTTCTTTCCGACTAATGGAGGCGCACTTCAAAACAGGGTGACTTACTTTGATAAGCAAGGCCGTCTGCTCGCCGATGTAGTCGATGAGCTGCAGCTGGGCCAGAGCCTACAACATCAACAACAGGGGGTTAAAAAAAAAAAAAAAAAATTGGAACAATCACGTCGAGAATGCTATTTTCCTGAGACTGTGGATGTTTCTAGTGTTTTTTTTTTTTTCTTTATTGTTCAAATGAAGCACCTCCATCAAGACGAAGAGGGCAGCAAAGAAAAGCAGCGTGGCCCACTCCACCCTGTGTAAGATCATCTCAAAGTCCTGAATGTCAGCCAGGATCAAAAGCCAGAGCGCGCCGAGGATGGCGATCCAACCTGAGCGGGAGAGAACAAATCAACAATAAAGTATAATTGAGAAAAAAAGGCTGCATTAAAAACCATTGGACAAAAAAAGGAAAAAATAATGAAAACAAGGACACGAGTCCATCCGCTGTAATTTTGCGTATATATCAGCAATAATTGCTTTGCTTCCAAGAAAGAGCACAAAGACGAATGGAAGCAGAAGGATGCCAAAAAAAAAAAAAAGACGCGAGAGACTCATGCAATCAATCACAATTCAATCCAGTTTTGAAGCATGTTTTGCTCGTTTTGCTTCTCAAGTGGGCTATGCTCACTGAATTGGACTGAACAATTCATGCCCATGAATGTACATTTTTCATTTCATTATTTGTTTGGCCATATATTTAATTTGTTTTTTTTTTTTGTTTGTTTGTTTCTTCACATTTTGGCTGACAATCAGAGGTGAGTTTCTCGAGCTTGCCGCAGTATGACGCAACTCTGGCGAAAACGAAACGGTGGCTCAGGTTTTGATTTTCTGGACGTGGATTGGACACCTCGGCCGACAACCCAACTAACCAAGCAAACGGCAATAAAAAAGTAACTTTGAATCGCAGCTCCTGAAATTCTGCCCAAAATTGCGGAGTTAAGTGTCTTACTCACTCACTCACTAGCTAGCTAGTTAGTTAGCTAGCTAGCGAGTAAGACAACTAGCTAGCTAGGTAAATAAACAAGCTCACTCAGCAACTTGTTCGTAAACTCACTCACCAAGGAGCTAATTCATTCATTCTTTCACTCAGGCGCTATACAAATACATAAAAATAAACTCACTCTTTCCCTCATGAATTATAAATTCACACAACTGCAACGTCGAGGGAAACATAACCATTTACTGGTACCTAGTGCACTCGTCGAAGTGGATTTGGCTTAAAAGTGAGTAAAATGTCACTGTAGGACAAACGTCACACGAATGACTGAGTCCGAACTAAATCCTGCCGAATAAGGCGTTTGTAGCAAATATGAGTCTCTGGCGGCATGTTTGCGTGCAACGACTCGTGAGCGTCCATCCATCGGTGACGGATGAGGAAGCGTCAGTGGCCACCCACGGAGCAAAGTGATATCTCAACCGTGGTGGCTTAATGAGCTTTTAATGAGGCCGAGCTTTTGAAAGCGGGTGTAATTGAAACCAATGTCGCGTTGGCACCCGGGACGCTGCTATGGGGGACACGCTCGTTTAACAAATGTCACGGCCAGGCGGCTTGTAATTAACTGAGGCGTGCACCGGGGCAGCCACCAGACAGCGTCATTATTGGGGTGCCTTTCGATCATCGATTCTCGACATCGCAGGTGTATAGTGGTGGGAAATAACAAAGTACAAACATTTTGAAATTGCACTGAGATAGATTTTCACTTCATCAGCAAGGACCTCAGTCACGAAATAAGTGAACCCAATTCACGAACTCGCTGTGTATGTACCGGTACATTATTCAGTCAGCCACTAAAAACTCAACAATCGACTCATCCACTAACTCATTAGTTCAACAAATAACTCAAAACTAAACAAATAACTAACTCATTTTATAACTATTGACTTTTACGCGCCGTTACCTTCCAAGTATGAACTTTTATCTCCCGCCAATGATCAACAGCATGTAACTTATATAAGGGCATACAGGTCATGACTTGACTCCCGCCGTGAGTCAAACAATGAGCACAATTCCGCCCTCACCGAGATCCAGGTGTATGCTGGGAACAAAAGAGTTGACAAAGAACATGAAGATCACCACGGCCAGCACCGACACGCACTTCACCAAGAGCACCTTGTCGGTGATTCTGTGCTGTGGGGAACAAAAGACAAGAAGTGTCAAGGAACAAGGCCTGCGCAACTTTCAAACACATCATGAGGAAGATAACCCGTGAGATCAAGCATTCACATGTAAGACCAAAAAAAAAACAAAAAAACACCTTCTTTTGAAGCTCTTGAATATTCTGCTCCCAGTTCTTGTCCTCTTGGGAAATTTCTCTGTCAAACACATTTCACGTCATGTTCAAATGCATTGTCATCATATTGTCTTGAATGGAATGACATGAAGCGAGTCAGCCATTTCTTCCTCACTAGTAACTCTCAGAAAGTTTTGAAAAAAAAAAAAAAGGGGGGGCCCTTGAAACCCGTTTCACCGCTCATCATGAAATTGGGTGGACATGCCTACCCGAACAGAATTCGCACACACACACAAAAAAGACCTTTGAAATGGAACAGGAAGTCAGCCATTTTGGTTTGAAACAGCCATTTCTTACTCACACCCTAAAAAGTTGGGAAAAATAGGCGTCCCACCACCAATTTCACCCACTGACACAAAATTTGGCGGATGTTTCTATTTTAAGGGAATGCACAAAAATGTCGAAGTAACTGTGCCCTCAAGTGAAGAGGAAGTCAGCCATTTTGAACAGTGGAAGCCATTTCTTACTCTCGAGCAAACACTGGGAAGCTTAAATAAATAAATAAATAAATAAAGAGCTCTTGATACCAATTTCGCCAATCAACACAAAATTGGGCGGACATAGCTATCCTAACAGGATTCCCCCAAAAAGTCTCAAAGACACATGCCCGAAAGTGAACAGGAAGTCAGCCATTTTGGCTTGAAGCAGCCATTTTGGGAGAATTTGAATCCATGCTCGTTTTTTAAAAGACTCTCAAGGAATTTAACCGAGCAAGTATCCTCGCCGTGTCGGAGACGTTGCCTACTTGGGTGTCATGTGGGCATAACATGATGTCAAAGTGATGCCATTTTTTTTTTTTTTTTTACCTTTGGAATGTTTTCATCATCTTGCGCAGCAGACTTTCCAGGTTCAGGACTTTCTGCATCAGGAGGCATTTGACAGCCGTCTCCTCTCGGCTGGCGGGATTGATGCGCTGGGCTGTCTGCCTCCACACCAGAATCTCATGTTTGAGCTCTGCCGTACATTACACACACACACACACACACACACACACACACACATACACACACGCACACACACACACACACACACACACACACACACACACACACACACACACACACACAAAAAAAAAAGAGAAAATACTTGCATCAAGGGTGGTTCTCGCATCTTTGAAGATGATGTTTCCGGTCAATAAGTGTTGAGTCCCACAGAGGGACGCATACAGCCAGGCCACCACATATGAGGGTGGCGGTGACACTGGGTAGCAACCTTTGTCTCGGCACGCCGGATCGAATAATTAATGAGAATATTCTTGGGATGGGTCGAAACTGAGCCAGAACGTGCAATGTGTGCACGTTAAACGAACATGACGGGTTAACAGGAGCTATTCTGGTAAGCAAATCTGAGCAATTATGAGACAAGACGGCAAGCGGTGGAGCCGCAAGGAGCGAGCGGCCGAACCCGCCGCGATCGGCAGCTTCCTTCAATCGGCTCGGTGGCTGGCCTTGACAGCGTGGCGCCAAGCGATCCACTTTCCTGTGGTTCTGTTTTAATGATGCCCTGTTGAGCTTCCTCTCCTTGGGACCGCGTGTCATTGAGTGTAAACGCTGGAGTGTCTGCGTGAGGCGCAATGTAGGCGGTTAATCGACCGCGTCCTCAAAGGATTACCCGACTTGGAGCGTTCTGCACAAGACGACTGGGAAGTCGCAGTTCTTTTCATATTTTAGTGATCATACCGTAATACACTGCTGCGCGCGATGGTGTTGCTCCAGTTTATCGACCGAGGCTCACGGTCCCCATCAACACAACCTGCGCGTCGTATTTGAACTCACCCACTATTTCGATGGATTCTTTGTTGTAGAGCTTCTTGTTCCAGTAGAGCATGCGCAGGAAGGGGAAGGAAGTGAGCAGGACCAGGCATATTCCCAGGAACATGTAGCCGGTGAAGTTGGCAAAGTCGATGCCCTGCGAGATACGCGCACAACGAGACGGCAGGGTCAACGTTTCGACATGCGGGCTGGACGTTTTGCGTCGTCGTGTCAATGGGCGGACAATTTCGGGTGTTTCGAGAGATCGTATGTCAAAGCGGGCAGTCTTGGAATTTTAAGGGTGCAAGGACTGGTGTCACGATTGTTAGATAAATATATGCTAAGGCTCGACCAAAAATAAGTTAGAGAGAAAAAAAAAAATTTATATATATATTATTATTATTATTATTATTATTATTATTATTAGGCTGATTCATCAGTTACTGGAAAAAAATTCTGCCTAATATTGGAATCTCCATCTGACTAAAAAAAAAAAATTCTTATCGGCCACGTGTCACGATTGTTAGATAAATATATGCTAAGGCTCGGCCAAAAATAAGTTAGAGAAAAGGAAGGAAGGAAGGTAGGTAGGTAGGTAGGTATAGTTATTGGAATATAATTCAGCCCAATATTGGAATCACCATATCGGTCACACCCTAATATATACCTTTGCATTTATAAAATGTATGTTCTGTAATTACGACCTCATACAAACTTTTGTTTTAGCGCGAGGATAAGAAAGTAGCTGCAGTTTACTTATCGGATGAGTTCACCCATTTCGAGATGTCGTGCTTGAACTCGTCTCGGAGGAATGAGCGTTGACGCTCAATCACAAAAGAGTATTTAAGTTGTCTGCAAAGACTACAGATGAAAAGTGAAAGGAAATGTGAACGGTAAAACAGTCATTTTACTCGGAGGCCTCAATTACGGGCAATTTTCAGCAATGAATCCGGTCCTGAAGGAACAAACCGTACAAATATGATAAAAAGTCATTTTACTCGGAGGCCTCAATTACGGGCAATTTCCACGAATTCCAACGAAATCGGTCCTGGAGGAACAAACCGTACAAATATGATAAAAACAGACAGGGGGAAGCTAAATCACAAAGCATTTGAGCAAGGAATACGGGCAGAACATGGCATGTTTTTTTTTTTTTCTACTCTGCACCTTCCATTTTGTAACCATTACCTGGAATGAGCTATTAAGAGACTTTTACTGGAGGAATAAGACATTACGCACGAAATTCAAACTGTGGATATTTTTCATCAAGAATCTTCGTGTAGAATGGCGGCAAGCTTTGCCTGTTTGGATTTTGCTTGTATTGGCAAGAGTCGCCGTTTGGCTCTACAGTACTGCACTGTTGCGAGAAACAACTTTGTCATCTACTTGGCGGAGTATCACCAGGAGGCGCATCACCTCCTCGTTCTCCAAGTAGCTTCCCGCTGACATCCGCGCTTGACATTTTGGCCTTTGGCGGGCGCGCTGGCCATATTCGCTCCGTTGATTCCAGCAAATGGGGGGGGCTCCCGCCGCACCGCCGTCCAGTTTGTCTTGGCGCCGCTCACAGAAGAGCAGTGGGCGGGGGACGGCGAGGAGGGGGACGCCAGTTGGGTCGTGGCGGCACTCTGATAAGGACAGCTTGTGGGCGCACGCATGGTTTGCTCGGCTGTTTTGTTTGCTTGCGTTTTCACGGGAGGGATATTTTCGGGCGAAATCCAAAGATAGACGCGGCGACCGCGCTGTGGAGTTTCGTGTTGTTGTTTACATCAAGTCCGAGTGTCCTTGTATTTGCATTCTAAATTGCCATGTATACAAAATGCGCACCTCTTTGAGCTCTGCCTCACTATTGGTCAGTTTGTTGCAGTGCTGAGAGTACAAATACTTTTGTTATTGTACTTAAGCAGATTTTTCAGGTATCTGTGCTTTGCTTTGTAGGTTTTTTTTATATGTATTTTTTACCTTTTCTATTTACACCCTACATTTCAAAACAAATGTCTGTACTTTCTACTCCATTACTTTGTCCAAAGTAGGCTTGTTATTTTTTTTCAACCTCCATGGATGATGACCCAACATTCTTTTTCTACTTTCGTTGTTGGTACTTTTTTATTTTTACTTGTATCAGTATGTGCTTTCACCAGAGTCTATTTTTTTTTTTAGATGTGTTTTTTACACCTGGGTCTGGGTGACATGACACCTTGTCAAGAGTGCACAGCGAAGCCAGAAAAAGCCAGCCTGAGTGAGCTCCTACTTGTCTGCGCAGGTCCTGATTGGACACGATGATGACATTCGGCGGGTCGCCCACAGCTGTGGCCGCGCCGCCGATGTTGGTGAAGATGACTTCGGCGATCAGCACGTGCCTGGGGTCCAAATTGAGCACCTCACACAATCTTTAAGAAATGCCAAAAAGGAATCAAATGTTAAACGTACTCCGAACCACCTCGATAGCTTGTCCCGCACACCGGTTTCACCCATCGATACAAAATTTGGTTCTCAAAACTGAACAGGAAATTTGCCTCCAAAACCTGCTGCACCAATCTACGCAGAAATTAGTGGCAACAAATAACTGGACATTTATGGAACACGTAAGTAAGGGAAACTCTGGTATTCACATCTTAAATGAAACGAGGCATTGAAGAAGTCTTCAGTTGAGGGAGTGACGAGTGAATCACAAATGAATGTCCCTTTTTCAGCGATCACATGTCCAAGCCATATTACACAAACAGAGATTTGTTGGAAATAGTTTCTAGTATGAGCTTGACTCAGATAAAAACAAAAATATTAAGGTTTGTCGTACACCCTGCGATGTCGACAGAGCGTTTTCTAGCTTCAATAACAATATGTCCCCCCCAAAATTCTAAGTGAAATCCAGAAGACTTTAAAAAAAAAAATAAAAAAATGGTGGCACCTGATGGTGACGGGGGTGAAGAGCATCATGGTGGTCACATTGTCCAGGAAAGCCGAGAGGATGGCGGCGATGAGGCACAGGATGATGATCATGGGCCACACTCGGCCTTTGGAGAGGCGGTAGGCCTACCAGGAACAAAGCAAGCAAGCAAGCAAAGAAGGAAGGAAGGAAGGAAAGTGAGAGAAGGATGAGTCAGCATCCGTCAGCCAGCGGAGATGTGAGATGTGATGCTGAGAACCATGAGGGTGACGTCAAGTGAAAATTAACAGTGAAGACTCACAAGAGCAAAGTGGAAGTCGACGTTCGCAGGGTTGCTAATGTGTGGAAATTCACAGGTACATTTTTAGAAAGTTACCAGTAAATTTCCAGGGCGAAGCCCCTAGATAAGTGTGTTCTCTTATCTAGTCTTGCATTTTCTACTTTAGAAAGTTACCAGTAAATTTCCAGGGCGAAGCCACATGTTCAACATTTTGTATTTCTCAAATTACCGGTATATCAAAAGTGTGTTCTCTTATCTAGTCTTGCATTTTCTATATTTTCTTGATTTTCGTATCGAAGATTTTTCTCATGCAGTATATATTTTTTTTCATTTTCACACAGTATGTACAATACTGTACAGTATAAGATTTTCCTCATACATCTATCATTTCATATTTTATTTTTGACATTGTAAACTATTATCTCTTACCTATTTCCACCTTATGAGCTTTTTGGGTTTTTTTCTGCAAGGTTGACAAAAATTCAATCTTAGCGGGGCAGAGAATGCGAACCTCTGATGAGCGTTAAGTCGGCGAGAGGGCCTCGTCCTTCTCACTCAGCGCATTAAAATTCATCAGCCTTGATTATTATCACCGCCTTGGCCCGGAGGACCGATTGTGCATATTCGGGATTACCGCAAAGAGTTCCTGAAGTTTGTGCACGTCCTTGACCTCCACGAGGAGACGAGGACGAAGGGCCTGCGTCACAAATTCAATTTGCACTCGTGAAAATCAAGCCAGGCTGACGAAAAGTTTCATCCCTGGCACCTCTTAGATCCCCGTGTGAAATTTGTGATCTCGGGCCAAAGTGTGAGGAGGTCACTGTGACCTTTCACCTTTTAACCTGTTCATGGGCAGACATTCCCCAGAACAGGAAGTCACAGGGGGGAGGGAAAAAAAAAAACTTAGGCCGACGCATGTCATTGTCAGCGCTGACCTACTTTCTGCCCGCTAAACACGGCAAATGTCATCCATGCGCGGCCATTCAAATGTCAAGCGTGCGGAGAATAGCCGAGAGGTCGATATCAATCTTGTCGCCTCACTTTGGATTGAAGTGCGGGGAAGCACCAAAACGCACCTTGACGGCACAGTAGTCAAAGAAGCCCGTCTCGGAGAAAATGGCCACCAGCACCATCTGCAAGACAAAGACGACGACGTGACGGATTTGCAAATTCTCTTTGATTGACTGTTGCGGTCGTCACACAACTCCAGTGTGGATATTGAGTTCCTCACAGTAAATTTAAGGCTGAACAACGACGATTGTTTATTTCAGCTCTTATCTTGGTCAGGCTTAGAGCAATTCATTCAGACTTATTTGATTTATTTCTACATCTCATTTCATTTGATTGCATTTTTAATCTGATTTCATTTTTATTGACGTGATCGATGTACTCACACCAAGTTATTCCTACATTTTATTTTTCGTCAGGCTTGCAACACATTGTATATAATGACATTTTCTTTGATTTTGAATGCCATTGATGTCATATGCATCACCAAACTCCACTGATTCGCTCACTCCAGTCTTTACATGGGATTTTGTTCAGGCTTTTGCCTTGACATTATTTGAGGGAACTGCTGACATCGGAATTGGGCATCACTCTTGTAAGCGTGAGCCATTATTTATGATTGTTTCATGTCATGAGAGTCATTTTGGCATATTAGCACTGCTGCGGAGCCGCATTTGTTTCAGCTTTGCACAAAACCGGGCGGGACGTGCACGTAACCATGGCGACGGGCTTTTAAAACGGAATGACAACGGGGGGGAGACTGTGGGGGAAGCGCCGACGGAATCCCGTGGTCTCACCATGCCAAAGAGCAGGGCCAGAGTCTCGTAGTCGATCCATTCCACCACCTGGACCAAACTGGGCCGCTGCGGGAGGGAAACAAACAGCAACGACACGTTTCTGTACAGGGTTGACCAGAAATTCGATCCAATTCATATTGAATCTTTCAGTGTAAGACATGATATTGGGAATGGGTTGAATTAGTCGGCAAATATGGAAATGTGAGGTTAGTGTGGAAAATCTCAACTGAATATTTCCCAAGAAGTCCCGAATGAGCAGAGCAGTTTGATTCAAGAATGGGAAACTGTTTCTAATAAGGTGGCGAGCTGTCGAGTTTCTCGCGGTGTGCTGAAAATGCGAACTTACGTCCCCAATGATGGCCAAAGCGGACAAGGCGGCCAAAGATCCCAACATGGCTGCCAGAGTGCGATGGACGATCTGGAAAATGCAAACAGCGACAGCCACAACAATGTGGACTCAATACACAGAGATGGAAAAAAAAAATTATCTGGTCGATATAATGATGTGTGCGCTATAAAGGTGTTCGCAGTAAGCAAAATTGCCAAATGGAAATGAATGTCCTGAAATTGGGACTTGCAAATGTGAACGTTATAGCGGTGCAAACGGGCGACGTTGAAACAAGGTTCGATGGTATTAATTTTAATACGACTACTTCCATTATTCCTAAAACTGCTCAATTTCAGATTCATTTTACTAACAGTACACTTACCGTTTCTTTTGCTACTAAAGCTAATATTAATTTTGCGAATACAACAGTACAATTACGACAACAACTACGCCTTAGTTATATAGTTTACAGCACAGGTGTCAAACCCAACGCTCGGGGGCCAGATCTGGCCCGCCGCATCATTTTATGTGGCCCGCGAAAGCAAATCAAAGATGTCAACTTTCATGATGCTTGCTAAAATCTCGACCAAAATTTTTAATTCTCATTTGTAGTAGCCTAAACAATAGGTGAATAAACCGTTATTCTTGACTTCTTTACATGGTTTCAGTCATAACGGCCCTCCAAGGGAAACTAACTAAAATCAGGCCCGCGACAAAAATGAGTTTGACACCCCTGGTTTACAGTATTGCACTTTCTACTACTACTACTACGACGACAGGCCACTCCCCCCCACACACACACACACACACACACAGCGCACTAGTCATATGTAAAAGCTGCCGAGTCAAAGAGGACATCTCCCCTGCCGGAGGGACGTACCTCAAAGATGATGAGAACGTAGACACCCGTCAGGATGATGCCGGCGATGGCCACCTGCGTCTCCACGTTGAAGTAGAGCGACTGGTGGGTGATAGAGAGCGGCACCACCTCAGCGTCCGCCATGAAGGCCTGCACCGTGATCGTGATGGGGTCGCTAGGACGGCAAACAAAGTTGTGTAAATTAAACTCAGCAAAAATCATCAGAAAAATAAATCGTAACGTACAAATTCCTAAAGTACAGTCAGAAAGTATTTGTTGCTTTGTTTCTTTGTGGTGACATACCTGCTGAGCATCTCAAATGTTTTGGTCACTACCATCTGGTCGCTATGCTCGCTGTGCAGAGGAATGGTCCAGTTGTAAATCACCTGGGAAAAAAAAAAAGGTGGAGCCATATTTCAAAAGAAATCGGGAATTTTTTACCTCCTCTCCACTGATTTTCATTATTTCAGATTGTTTTGTTTTAGTTTTGGTTAATGAGCATCTCAAATGTTTTGGTCACTACCATCTGGTCGCTATGCTCGCTGTGCAGAGGAATGGTCCAGTTGTAAATCACCTGGGGGAAAAAATAAAAAGGTGAAGCCAAATTTCAAAAGAAATCGGGAATTTTTTACCTCATCTCCACTGACTTTCATTATTTCAGATTTTTTTGTTTTTGTTTTAGTTTTGGTTAGCAAATACCACCCCCACCTATAGGTCCACTTCTTTTTTTTTTTGTCTGTTTGGAATTTTTAGTGGATACAGAAGCTTTCGGTTGATGAGACGGCCAGCATCCTCCAAGGGTTGTCCCGATCAGGATACATGCTGAAGAAAAGCTGGACACACAACAACAATTACAAATAAATTAAGTAAGTAAATGGAAAAAAAAATCCATCCATCCATTTTGCAATCAGCTTATTTTCACGAATTTCACGGGTGCACTGGAGCCTATCCCAGCTGTCTTTGGGCACTAAGCGGGATACGCCCACCAAGGGTTGTCCCGATCAGGATACATGCTGAAGAACAGCTGGACACACAACAACAATTACAAATAAATAAATTATGTAAATGGAAAAAAAAAAATCCATCCATCCATTTTGCAATCAGCTTATTTTCACGAGTTTCACGGGTGTGCTGGAGCCAGTCCTAGCTGCCGTTGGGCAGTAGGCAGGATACGCCCTGAACTGGTTGCCAGCCGATTGGGCACACATGGACAAACAACTATTCGCGCCCAATCAACTTGCCATGAATGTTTTTGGAATGTGGGAGGAAACCGGAGTACCCGGAGAAAACCCACCCACGCAGGCACGGGGAGTACTTGCAAACTCCACACAGGAAGGCCGCAGCCCGGATTTGAACCCTGGGCCTCAGTACAGTGAGGCGGGTGTGCTAACCAGTTGTCCCCCATGCCGCTAAATAAATCAATAAATCAATCGCAGCAGCGGTGACTCTGAGCGAATTTCTTCTCATTCTCAGCTAAAACGATTATGACACCCTTACACTGCACAGAACAACAATGGTGAAGATGGTGGCCACTTTGGAGATGCGGAAGCAGCATCTGTGAACAAAACAAAAAACAGATTAGACCAAACTACCAACACGACTACTCCTCCAACTACATACATACACACACATATACACACACACACATACACACATACATGCAGTCTACACATGGTGTGTATAGTGGGGATCCTCACTTGACACTTCTGGCAAGCTTGAAGCTGAGGCTTAGGTGCTCCAGGGGGTCGCTCTTGTCGGATGAGTTAGAGCGCAGCAGGGACAGACTGGTCACCTCGCTGCCCAATCGGTACCTCCTCTCCAGGTCCATGGCGCTGCTGTCCCAAGGCTCCTCGCTGGGATGATGCATGGTCATGTAGGCCATGCTGACGCATGAGCAAATCAAAGCCATTTTTTGATTTACAATACATTTATAGAAACTTTTTTTTTTTTTTGCTTTGTTTTTGGCGTTAGAACGCGCTCACCTGTCATCGTGTGAGAACCTCAGCAAAGGCGACCTTTCCGAGATGTTGGCTGAATTTGTTTTACCGCTGAGGATATTCACCATGTTAAAATTGTGCCTGGAACAAAAACAGAAAAATGGCATAAATTTGGGTGAAATTTGCCCAATCTTTGGCATTTGCCCTAAAATGGCTGCTTCAAACCAAAATGACCGACTTCCTGTTCAAGTTCGGTCACGCGCCCTTGGTGCGCTCTCTTCTGATGAACGTATCTACCAAAATTTCACGCTAACCAGTAAAACTGCCGCACTGCGCTACATTTTTTTTTTCCAACCTTTCCAAGGAGCACTAATGGGTGACTTTTGGTTGTGTTTAGTTCAGGGCCCCTCAAATACATTTAAAACTAAACAACGTTCCATTTTCTCAGGGAGCAAAAAGGCTTTTTCGTGAACTCTGACCGCGACTGAGCAGGTGTCACATCTGTGCGAGCAGGCTGCCAGATGCGCTCTTGCCCCGAGAAACATGACCCCATCATTAAGGCGGCCTTTTTTTTTTCTTTTTTTTTATCACACTGCTGCTGCATTCAGAGACCTGCAGGGAATCACAGCTGGGTCCCCGGACACCCCCCCCACCCACACACACAAACACACACGTAAACACACAAATCCACTCACTTTACAGGTACAATCCTTCAAATTCACATCGGACGAGTCATTTTGGATCAAGATGGCGTTTTGGCAGCACTTCAGAATTGCACCGAAATTTCAAGAAAATACGCCTCACTCACAACATTGGAATTTGAACCAGTTTGACTTTAGCATACCTAACATTATAAAATCAATTTGGGTGTTTTTGGGCTTTTTTTCTCTGCTTTTTGTTAAGTGTCAAAATTTTACAACAGCAAAAAAATATGCCATGGAAGTCGTGAAAAATCTTGTGCTTAGATGATTGGCAAGCAAGACTTAAGCGTATTTTACAGGTGCGCCGCCGTTCAGCAAGCATCAATAGATTCGTCTTCGGGGTTTTGATGACACATTGGAATTGGACAAAATTTTGGGGAACAAATGCAGATAAAGCGCAAAAACTTCAGCATTTCAATCGTTATGCATGACAACACGCAAAAGCTCAGTTTAGTGAGCATCAAAGGATTAGCATTGCACCTTTCTTTGGCTTTTTGGTGACACACCAGAATTTTGACCAAAAATCAAGATTTGCCTTTCAAGTTGCGCAAAAATTACGTTTTATGAGACATTGTAGTGTATCTCTTAAGACATAATTTTTCAGTGTTTTGATTTGTCTTTGGATTTTCAGGATGAGAGTTTTGCTTTCATTTTGGTTCCAACAAATTTCCAAGAGAACACATCTGCAAAGCTGCGCAAAACATCTCCATTTTTAACCATCGTCATGCCTGAAGTCGCCCAAAAGTCTCACAAAACCCGGAAGTCTTTTCACCCGTCAGTTCCTCACCCGTCTTCTTGTCGAACGGGCAGGAATGCCTCTGCGTGGATCACGCACTGTCCCGTTGGCAGACCAGCCGACTGTTGCTGCAGTTTCTGTGTCTCCAGCCGCTCCGAGATGCCCTGCAGCAGACGCAGCTCGCCGAAATTCCCAGCGGCCTGGTGCACCGGCGCAGAGGCCTGGGACATTTCCAGGTCCAGGTTGCTTGTGTTCTCCAGGTACATGTTGACACTGCAAGAACACATACAGTTGAGGAACAACTGAGAAGATGCATTCCATCATTGGTCAGGCTACGACTACTGTGAAAGTCCATTCACAAAATAGAAGATTTTTGGGGGGTCTTGTTATCAATTTATATGAAAATGTTTTGGTGCCATTTTGGTGGCAATCAGCTATATTGAACTGATTGGCAGAGATACATTTTTAGGCCATAGTCTTGTTTAATAGAAGAAAAAGTGCTTTATCGCCATCTTGTGGCATTAATAGACAAACCGTTTTCAGCAGGCATCCATTACTGGTGAATTTTTGCTTGTTCCAAACACTTCTATACCTTTCATTGACTCTTCCAGTTTATCTGTTGCAACCTGCTGATCGTCAACTAACAACACCACTGTTTTAAAACTTCAGCCCCCAGAACGCAGTTTGTCGAAAAAAATGTACATTTTGGTAGGCCTATCCATCAAGAGTAGACCCACAAAAAAGCCTCTAGAACCCATGGCAAAAAATCCACAGGAAGTCCACCATTTTGGTATGAAGTGGATCAAATCACTTAAAAAAAAACATGAAATGAATGTGAAAATGTGTTTTTGTCATTGTTGTTGGACGACTGACCACAAAATTCTAATGGAGCAATGGTACTTGAGTGGTGGGAATGGTGGGATAGCCGTCAATTTCAGACATCACATGACCCGCAAATACAAGGGGCAACAGTAAATCCAACACATCAGCTGAGCGGGGCCACGGCGGCAGGGGGTCAGTGGACCGGGTCGGCTCCATCAGACATGTGCTCAGGAATCCGGGGGGGATTATTGCTCACATGGAAGTCGACTCGAGCTCACGTGCCGTGTGATCATACGCCTCCAAAGAACGAGACCATGAGACCGACATACTGGGGGTGCTGCAGCTGACTGCTCCAGCAAAGGGCAAGCTGAAGGCATGCTTTCATTGCCAGTCCAGGGGCGTCTCTAGATCCCCTGTGGGGCCCCAGGTAAGATGCGGTGTGACTAAAGCAGTGCCAATGTTTTGTCAATGATATAGGCGCTATAAGGGCCCCCTTCAGCTCGTGGCGATTCCCTGGGTGACTTGGAATTGCCTCAGTAGTAGATGAAGAAATCCATTATCAGGCCCCTTCCTAGAAATTCACTTTTTTTTCCCTCGCTGTTCTGGAACATGAGCACCAGAAACACATTCAATTTGCTCATGAACATGCACTTATTCACGTTAGGCTAAGATAATCCACTGGCATCAAAAGAATTATACAAAAATTATTTGTTGTTTTGTTTTTCTTAAGAAAGACAAGTAAAAGCTCCAGTTTTTTTTTTATTATAATTTATCGTCAATTATATAATGGTTCGGGCATTACAGGACTAAACAAAGACCGGACAATTACAGCACGGTCCAAAACATCGTCTTTGGACTAAATCACATATGAAACGAGTTTGTCTCAAGAAATAACCTTCAAGTCACAAGCAAGTTCCAAGTTATTATACCAAACATAATAATAATAATAATAATAATAACAACAATCCAAATCTATTTATTACACAAGACATAAATCAAATAATATATCCTGCCACGGTAACAACATGTATTTAATGTTTGAACTTGCAGTTGTTAGCCAATATGTGACATTCACATCGTTTTTTTTAAAATGATACCAAATTAGTCTTAATGTTATTAATCATTTTATTGTTATAAATGTCACTTAACGCAGCATCAGGAGCAATCGGGGGTGTTCTCAAATAAACGCGTAACCTCTGAGAAGCTTAGCTATCGGTTAGCTAAACTGTGAAGTTCACATACCTTTCCTGTTTTTGTGGGTTTTATATCGATGTGTTTTTTTTCTCCAAAATCCTAATTAATAAATCCTACATGAAACCTGATAAACGCAGGCTCTGGATGAAGCTAGACAGCCGTACAAAATGCTAATGCTATGCTAGTTGCGTGACGTGTTTTCTCGAAAGGTTGAAGGGACTTTTTACTTAGCGATTGTATACAAAATGTGAACAATAAAAAAAAAGTATCATACTCACAAGTTTTAAGTGATTATTAAACGTAATAATGTGTGCAGATCGCTACGAACGCATTTTGCTAGTAGTAACTCAGAAGACTCAAAAATGCTAATGTCATCAAGGCACAGCGTTCTGGCCCTGTGAGGATTCACTTGAAACCTGATCGGTTAATATAAATGGTTTTTAAGATATAGATTAGATTGACGTGGCAACACATTGAGCCTGGAATCTGATTGCACAAAAAAATTATAGAAGACACATACTGGGAGCAGAGCAGTATGTGGAAAGATGAGAAGAATAGAGTCTTGGGCATAAATTTACATAGTTTCATGGAACAATTATAATTTTGGGGGTCAGTGTGGTCCAGCGCTTTTGGTAGGCCTTTTTGGTCTTAATTATTCGACAATTGAAAGATGTCAAGCGTCCACCCCGCGGAAAGCCCCAAAGCCAAGTCGTTACGCATCGAGGATTCACTCGACTCGAGCGCTTGTGGTGTGAGAATAGCCGGCAGTTTGACTTCTGACGTTTTTTGCTAACTGCCTAAAAGCCTTGTCCAATTCATGTGATGGGCCTCATCCCGGCCATGAATGAGCCCTTTTGTGGCCGCCTCCTGCCCGCCGGCTGTACAAGCAAGACAAACTGCTTTTTTAACAATTTTACACTCTTGGCTTATTTGAATCACACAAGATTTAAACCTTGCAAATTTGACAGCAATGTTGCGATGGCCCTTTATACTTGCTTGCAGCTCTACTTATTATGATACTATGTGAGTAAATATACCTCCAGAATCATCTTGGCATCTCCCATCTATTCCCTTCCCTCCATTGGCCATGATGTAGCCTTCTAACTAACAAACAGATGGAAAAAAAAATCCAAATGCAAAGCTCGAGGATTGTCCACCGTGTCACGACAAGGTCACTGCAGCTTCAAGAAACCTTCTGATGTTTCCAAGTGACATCACAACAAATTTTTTGTCTTTGGCTGAAACAGGTGCTTGTCACTGAAAAAATATTTGCACATATGCGTCGTAATTTTCATCACGGTTGTCGTTGGGTGTCATCAAGCTTAACATGTGCATCCTGTCATCGTGAAATATCATTTCCCAAATTATTATAAATGGATTTGTTAAACAGCCCACTAATCAACTTCATTTAATTATGTAGCTAAGTGAAAGTCCACCATGAACCTTTGCCCCAAAATGTCCACCCTGTCATGAAGTTCACAGATTTGTACTGTTTTGCTGCAGTTATTTTACAATGAAATTAAATGAAAAAATCTCAACTTTTTTTTTCTCAAATGGGAGTCTTAAAAGGCCCCTTACTTATTTTTTTCCATGCTTATTATGCCATTGCTAAGCCAACAAATGGAATGGCAGTCTCAGACTTTTTTGCACCGTACTGTAAATCACTCATCTAATAAAACAAGAAGCAAACATCTTTTCTTGAGCTTGAAGCTTTTAAAACGGGCCAATATGACCCACTTTGAACTTCCAACAACATTTGACCCGCAGGAGAGGAGATGAGTGCGTACCTGCGTTGGCAAAAAAAAAAAAAAAAAAAAGTTCAAGATGATGGCAAGGATGGCGGTTCCGCCTAGCGACCTCCTGCAGCGTCGTTCTTGAAGAAGAAAGATGGAGTAGATGGAGACGGAAGGGAAAGGTGGGGTGGAGGTAGGCTGGAGGTGTTGGCGTCTCCTCTCCCAGCGAAGGAGATAGTCCTCGGTGCCCTGGTGTACGAGAGCTCGGTCAGCAGGAGAAAGACGAGGAAAAGGAGGAGGAGGAGGAGGAGGCCCAATCTTCTAATAGCGGCTTAACAACAAGACTTTCCCCATTCCCCCCCACCCCCACGGCCCCTTTGACTCGTAATCCTCGTAACACTCCTCCACGAGTGCATTTTTGCACCACTCTTACTTGACTCTTGCTGTTTATTTTCTACTTTGGAACTTTTTGCCTCCTGGTTTGAGCAGAACTGAAAAAGTTGGGGAGATATTTAGGGTGCGGTTTTCACCCACTTGAGCCTGCTACTTTTCTAAGATGTGTGTTGGTGATGTGATGTGGTATGCTTTGGGTCATGAGATGGTATTTGGGTTGATCATTTAACTATATATTGGATGTATGATGTGGTATGCTTTGGATCATGACCTGTTCCCTTTCACAGACAGATACTGGACCTAAGATGTGGTATGCTTTGGATGATGACCTGCTCCTTTTCAAAGGTCAATGTAGGAGATATGATGCGGTATGCTTTGGATCATAAGTCGGTCCTTTGAATGGATATTTGACATAGTGGCCTTTTACATTTTTTGTTTGTTTTGTTTACCAACAAAATGGGTTTGAAATAAGTCATGGAAAATATTGACGAAATAAAAATACTGTTCAATTCATACTGATGCATTTGGTGGAAACTGAACATTTTCTGCACAAATCAGAATAACAAATCATGCATGAGAACTGCACTTGATTTGCTCTACACAACCACCAAAAAAAAGGCCTTGGGGCCCTGAGTTTGAGCTCAAAAGACCAAATAGCTTTTTTGGGGAAAAAAAAATTGCACAGGAGTATCATGTGCTGTCTTCAAGCTGCCTGTGAAAACGCCACATCCTCGCAGCCACTGAGAGAGATGACCCACATATGATGAAGGATCAACCAGGAGAGAGAAATGGTGCAGAAGGTTCGGCTCCTTCCACAATTGGAGTTTTCTTCCAGGTTCACTTTGACCTGGACAGATAATGACTTTGTAATATTAACCATTGGGTGATATATACAAAATGATTCCAAGATGAGTCCAATCAAAACTTTTTTTTACTGTGACCAGAGGTTCCAATCCACTGCAAGTGAATGTTTAATCCCAAATAAAGTTCGGCTGTTGCAAATGGCAGATCCAGGTTTGACTTTTACTACTTGGGTGAAAGCTAAGAATGTTTTTTTGACGTACGGAGTGGGGGGGAATGCTTTGATGTTTACAAAAACTGGCATGCCGTACAGTCACTTCATTGAGGTTTCCGAAATTGGCACCGAGTCCACTTTACGTAACTTACTACATTTGAGTGGATTGGGACTTGGCCTTCAACATCTCGCCTGGAGCCTCGACAGTATGAGAGCACCTGACTCTCAGCAGCGTAATGTACTTTTGCTCATTCTTCCTGGGGGAAAAAAAAAAGGCCACTAAGTCCACAAAGAATGCTATTGATTTTTAAGCCGAGCCTTCCCTTGTGTTCTGAAATACTCAGAAGTATTTCAAAGGCAAGTACACAGGAATGACAACTTTCCGTTGAATACATGGCACAGACATATTTTATTCTGTATATTTATTTATGTACACACATTCAACGGGGAGACACTGTGACAACAGACACTTCATTAGACCGACGTCTGAGCAGGAACTACATCTTTAAAACGTTTATTCATCTCCAAAGACAAAAAAAAAAAGGGGGGGGGGCGGGCTACTGTTTACTGTATCCACTTCTATTTACAGAGACTAAAGTCGTCTTTACAATATAAATAAAACGTAGCAATCATGGGATGGCTCTTCTTATAAGCTCTTAATGCTTCACAGCTGGTTGCACACACACATGCGCACACACACAATCACACACACACTCATATTCACACACAGACGAGTGCGTCTAACCTGCAGGAATGTGAGCATAAAAAAAAAAAGAAAAAAAAAAGATAAAATTCCACCTGAACCCGCCTTCCCAGTAACCCTGCAGGAGGTCAGTGCCCGGTGAGGTAGTCCTGGGTGGAGTCCGAGGCGAAGGACTCGGCGTCCTCGTTGTCCGAGTCGTCGCTGCTGTCATCGGCGGCCGGCTCGCCCGACAGGGCAATTCGGGCATAGTCGTCCGTGTCGATGGACTTGCAGAAGTGGATGGCGTATTTGAGCTTCTCCTGCAGTACCTGCTTGCATGAGTAGCGTGGCAGCTTGAGCAGGAAGAAGCACGTGTACGACTCGGGGAGGAAATGGTCGGGAGGGTTGTACTTGTCTAGCACCTGAAATTTAAAAACAAAAAACAAAAAAAGTACTGCAGTACCTCAAGCTACAAGTGACCCTGCTGACTTACAATTATTTCTGGATCCATACCGTTGCTTGGCTGATTTTTTTTTTTTTTTTTTTGCTTTGACTTAGCAAAGAAATTCAGATAAGGTTCTAAAAAGAGGCGGTTTATTGGCATTCACAGTTGACGTTTCGTTTCAACACACACGTTGAAAAAAATTGTCGATAACACAGCAGAAAACTCCTTTTTTTTTTTAATGGCATGTTTCAAAAGTGTTTTTCGAATTTTAAGTGTGTGATAAAGGTTGGGATGTTTTATTTTCTTATTATTTTTTTTAGTATGGTCAAGTTGTACCCAAAATTTTCCACACGTTTTCCTACCTGTACGACAAAGTCACGTCCACGGAAGTCTGCGATGGTGCGCGGCAGCCGCGTGCGCCCCCAGACGAAGCGTAGGAAGAGGGAGCGCTCCGTGTTGGAGAAGGACTCCATCACTTCCCAGAACCACTGCACCAGGGGGGCCGTGGGCTCCACACCCTTGTAGGTGGCCACAGATTTCAGCAGATGCAGCGGGATGTCGGGGCTCCCGCACACCTGCACGCAGAAAATGCATTTAATTAGATTTATAGCGCAGGATAAAGCATTGTTCACCTTTGAAGGACTACTAGCAATGGCCAAAATAAGCTAAAATGGCTGCTGCTTCACAGCAAAATGGCAGACTGGGTGTGCTTCCGAGCATCGCTCCTCATGGTAAACAGGCTGACCAAATTTCTTGTTGCCAAGTAAAAACCTTTTGTTGGCTGATTGTTTTTGTCAAATTCTACAGGCCAAAGTGACTGCATCAAACAAAAATGGCTGACTCCCTGTGTCTTTCCAGGTATGGCTTCTTGAGACTTTTTTGTGGGTTTACTCATAACAGATCTTTCATGTTTCATGTTGCTCAACAAAACTGTCTTTGAATGGTTGTCAAAACTGCAGTTGTTTCTTGTTTTATGGTCAATCAAATTTCACCACCAGGCTACTCGCATAGAACAACCCCGCCAAATTGTTTTTGTGTAAACTCAGCATTGCTCCTGTGTTTAGAAAATTTGGTAGTAATAAGATGAATCAAAACATGGATGACAATGTCTCTTAAGACCACAGGAATTAGCCAAAATTACCCCAAAATGCCAAACTGAGTTTCTACGCATGGCTCCCCGAGGCTCTTTTGTGGGCCAACTCATGCTAGTCATGTCTACCATAATTCATGTTAAGTGAAACTGGCTTCAGAGGCTGAAGTTTCATAGATTTCTTGTCATATTGCGACTTAAACTTGATTGCCTTGCCAAACAGGCCCCCAAATGACCCTTAAAAAAAAAATACAAAATAAAAAGCATCGGTCACCATAGTTTCCAGTTCATATCCGGTGAAAAGTGACAGCACAGGAACAGGAACGACACGGGCCATGCCCTCCCGAACGGCTGACACCTGCTCGTCAAACTCGTGCAACCTAAACAAAAACAACGACAATAAGAGCAAGCAGCAGGAAAAATGAATATTAACACAGTGGATGCTTTGTTTAATGACACTCCATTCCTGTAGGAGGCGGTAATGCGCATTCTGTGTTCTTCGCACTGGCCTGTAATTGATGGCGAGTCGCACGTATTCCGCGCGGTTGTCCAGCGTGATGTGCGAGTACTTGGAGCTGAGCTGGATGTCCTGGCCACTGGCGTTTGGGACGGTGAAAGGCAGAGTCATGGCCTCAAACTCCTCGGACGTGGCCTCATTGTCACGGATGTACATCAGGCCGGGAATGAAGTCCTTGTCCACCTGGAGACGGGACGGTAAACAGTCAGGGAACGTGTGTGAAATTGCTCAGCGAATTTGTTTTCAAATATTTTTTTTTTTCCTTTTTCAGTGTGAAGCACTCAATCTCCCACGAGAATCACCGTGCGCGACTTAAACTTTGTGATATCTCGAGGGCAGAGCATGTGAACGAGTGTGTGTGTGTGCACGTGTGCGTCCAAGAAGAAGAGGAAGAAAAAAGAAGGAAGCTCATGATTGCAGCGTGAGGCCACTAGTGCATTACTACCGCGACGTCGGCCCGAGACCGACTAGTACGTTCTCATTCCCGACGGGGATTACCGAGGTTTTAACGAGAGCAGGAATGTAGAGGAATGTGCTCTCTTTACAGTAGAAAAAAAAGCTCACAATGAGGGATCTAATTACATCAGAGCTGCGAATGGTGGGAGCCATTTCCCGTGGCCTCATTTAATGCAGTATAGATTGATTCAACATTTTACAGCTGTTTTTTTTGAGTCGTCTCCACTGATTGGCTGAGAGACCAGAGTCTATTTAGACCAGGGGTGTCAAACATACGGCCCGCGGGCCGGATCCGGCCCGCAAAGGAGTTTAATCCGGCCCGCGAGATGATTATGTAAAGCAGTGGTGTCAAACGTACGGCCCGCGGGCCGGAACCGGCCCGCAAGTAGGTTCAATCAGGCCCGCAGGATAATGTAAAAGTGAAAAAAATGCATTAAAGACACAGAATTAATATTTTTAATCAGGTGCAATTCATTGAGTATCCGCAAGGGGACACTGTTTTGATCAGTGAAGAAGACAACAGCAGCCTCAGTCTGTCACTGAGACAGACCCATGACAGCAGACGCTATCAATAGCACTCTCACATTTACACATTTAATAGCACTCTCCTTAGTTTGTAAGGTGTAGGCAGGGATTACATTTAGATTTTATATGCACGTGTAAATGCTTTAAAACTTGCTTTCTTTTTGAATCTTGTTTAATCTTAAAGTGCATTACTATATTTTTCAAGAGCAATTACTTGTTAAAGTTTGTACAATCAGTGGGATCAGTTGCAATGCATATATGTGAATGATAAAAGTAAATTGCACATTTGTCGAAGGAAATGTAAGGTGCTTCATGAAATTTTTTGTAAAAGATATGTTCATTAAATTTCAACATTTTCCTAATGTTCTTGTGCTTCTTTATACCAAAACAAAGGAAAGACATATTGTTTTGGTTATTTATAGCAAAGCATTGTATCATTTTAATGGTCCGGCCCACTTGACATCTACCGAGGCCGTATGTGGCCCACCATGTGAAATGAGTTTGACACCCCTGATTTAGACCAACCCAAAAGGTTGCCCTGTGACTTGATGTGCAAATATTAGATTTTTTTTTCTTGTTGTGGTGAGTGCTTACTAGAAAGGGGTGCATTACACATAAAAGTGCAAAACGAAATGTAGAACAGCAGCAGGCCCAGAAGTGGTCTCACCTCACTGAGGTCCGCAATGGTCAGGTTCATCCCGGCCAGCTGTTTCCACACTGGCTCGGCCAGATTGAGACTCAGTGGACTTCCGGAGCGGATGGCGATACCCAGCAGAACCCCTGCGGATGCGCGAGGGGGGAATGAGACCGATAAACATTTGAGGACAAAAATAATAATCATCATCAATATAAAAATAACACAATATCCAGAAAAATAATTTGAGGAAAAAAGTTGGATTCTTACAAAAATAAAGTAGTATTTGAGGAAAAAAAAAGGAAGGTGAGCCAGCTGAAAATGTTACATTTGCGGGAATCCAGTCATCTATATGAATCTATAATTGAAAGAAGTCATGTATTTACGAAAAATAAAATCTTAGTCACATTTCAGAGGAAAAAAAGTTATAATCTATTGATGGGAATTTTTTTTCGAGAAAACCGGATTTCAGAAAACAGTAATCATTTTATAGAAATGTTACATTTCAGTGAAGGGGGGAAAAAATGCGTCATTTTTATTTGAGGAAAAGGCCAAATTTCTGAGTGAAAAAGTGATGATCATACAAGAACAAAATGATGCTTTTGAGAAGCATGACTCATAGCAAGGAAAAGTCAAATTTCCGTGGAAAAAAACTGAACCTTACAAGGATAGTCACATTTTCAAGAGAGTCATTTGACAGAAAGTCCAACTTCACTAGCTATCTAATGGCTAGCTACTAGCTAACTAGTAGCTTATTTTAGCGAGCTAAAATAAAAAAATAAACAAACAAACCCAGAGAGGAAAATGCAGCAATCGAGTCATACTTTCCCAGATAAGATTTGATTTTCTCGAAAAAGTCACAGGAACAGGGAAGGCGTAAGCGTTTACCAAGGAAGCGAAACATGCTCATGTGTAGCTGCGACTTGGCGGCGGGGTTGAGCAGGAAGCAGTCTCGGTTGGCCCCGGACTCGTCGCGTCCATTTGGAGTGACGATGAGCAGCGGCGTCAGGGCGTTCTGCAGCTCCTCGCACATCTCAGCGATGGACTCGCTGTAGCCGCCGCCGCAGTCATCCACGGACTCCCCTGAAAGAAGATCGAACAAACAAAAATGATGCTCAAGTCACGCAAAATAATGAATACGGTGTGATCAAGTTCTTCTGTGAGCTTATTTATTTTTGTCTCGTTTCTTTTTGTCTCTCTAAATGTAGCAACATGACAGGACTGGCCCAAAATGACACAAAATGCAAAGTCACAAACCACACACACATAAAAAAAGTTAATGTAGATTTATAAATATAATAAAATACGTAATTAATGGCGAGTTAACAATTAAAATTTTTAATCGACTGACGGTCCTTATGAGATATGTTCAAAAAGGGGCCAGGCCATGTATGTTACTGTGCAAAGAAAACCAAACATTAAGTTTAACGGAAAAAAAAAAAAAAATCCTTCACCGGTTTCATCTTTCTGACACCCACCCACAAATTTGACTTTCCACACTCGATGGGGGAGCAGCAGAGAGTCGGAGCTAAACGAGCTCATTTTGGCACACATCTGACCAAACACCGATTTGGTTCCGTCAGGACCCGCCAGGCCTCCTTTGCTTCGAGAACGCTTCACCTGCAAACAAAGAACACAATGTCGGTGCTTTGGTGCGCAACAGTGGCGCGCACACACAAAGTGATTCTTTCATCTTTCAAGTTAAATTTCCAAATGAACCTAAAACCCACACGGCCGCAAACTGATGGTTGCTTTTGTGGCGGGCCTTATGTTCATCTGGGAATTTCACCCCAAAGCCAAATATCCCGAACTTTTGTTAAGTAGTGTTTGACAACCACATTAAAAGACCTGACCATACACAGTTGACTGTGTGTGTGTGTGTGTGTGTGTGTGTGGTCCAAACCGAGGCGCTTTGTGCAACTCTCTGAGCAGATAGCCCTACGGATAAGTCTGGTGAGCAGATCACGCACACACACCGATAGAAAAATCCCTTTGTAAAAGACATCACATGTAATCATCAGGAGCCTGTCCAGCCTCACAGTGTGAGTTGCACACGTGTGTGTGTGTGTGTGTGTGTGTGTGTGTGTGTGTGTGTGTGTGTGTGTGTGTGTGTGTGTGTGTGTGTGTGTGTGGGGCAGTCAACTAAAGCATAAAGTAGATTTTATATTTTAAGTTTACTGATAAGAGAGGCTCAGATCTAAAAGTCTGGGGGGAAAAAAATCAAAAGTTATAATATGGTGTTGAAACAAAATTAATAAAATGACACATACAGCCAACTCTTGTTTATCGTGTGAGTATTTGGGCGTGGGCTGTGGAGGACAGCAGATGCTGCTTGAGTACATTCATTGTCTTGTTTTTAGCTGGGTATTTTTTGTTTTCGAGAATGAAGTTCTATATATGTGTGTGTGTTGCTACCTGTATTCTGTTGAGCTCTACCACAGGTCCATGCTGTCTGTCCCGCACCATGGTGGCCTGGACTACCTTCCTGAAGGCCGCTTCCTGTTCAAAGAAAGCCACGTTCAAAACAACACCGTGTAACACCACACGCACCCATCACACCCACCTTGCCCTGCGAGATGAGGATGCCGCGGAGGGTGTCAAAGCCCAGTGAGGGTCCCTGGCCCGTTTGGCCCAAGCGCCCCTCCAGGTCAAACATGGGAATGCAGGGGCAAAAGAGCTCGGAGATGTGATGCAGCAGGAGCAGCCGGTTCCTCAGCGCCATGATGGAGATCTCCTGCAGGTGGTTGTACTCCATCGGGACCTTGGATTCAAACACCGGTCAGGGTCAGCCTGTGATGCCGTTTTTGAGCAGTGGTTCACAAGCTAAAAAGAGTACTGCCTCAAAGTATAATTTTCTCTTAAAGTACATTTTGAAGATTTTGGGGTGAGGGAGGGCTCTGTCATACCGCTAGAGGGAGCCCACATACGTTTGTGAATCACTGACCTCGACCTCCGAGTCGTCGTACCTGTGCGGGAAGCTTGCCGGCGTTTGTGGGCTTGCTCGTGGACCAGGCGAGCGTGTGGGCGGAGCCGCAGGCGACCCGGTTGATCTTCTTGCCCTGCAGCGCCGCCACCAGTCGTGGCCTCTGGATGGCGTTGGTGGTGCCGTCGCCCAATTGGCCCTCGTCGTTGTCGCCCCATGTGAACACCTCTCCTGAGCCCAACAGCACATCGATGCAGTCAGCGAGAGACCTCCTCCAAGGCCAAATAAGGCCAAACATGCCTGTCTGACTCGCTTGTGACAAACTTTGATTATAGTATTAATTTTCAGATGTGAGACCCAAAGTAAGGACTTGGCTTTGTGCTGATGCAGTTGCTTTAGAGTGCCTCGTCGTCATAGTGTGGAAAAACCCCGCAATAACCTAATGGGATATATCCTAGCCAATTGAGGCTTCAAGCAGATATATTTTCACAGCTCAAACGTGTGTAGGCAACAGAAAGATGCTGGACAAAGTCGCATTCATTTTTCCAGGGCATGGCTCCACCTACCATCCTCCGTGCAGCACACACAGTGCAGTGATCCGGTCGCAATGGCAATGACCTTCTTCCCCTGGAGGCCTTGAACCTGCCGCGGCCGCCTTACGTGGTCATCGGACCCGTGTCCCAGTCGATGGTAGTCTCCTTTGCCCCTTAAAGACACACCCAAACACATATATGAGTTGGGTCATTGGCAACTACGACGACAGGGGCCGCGATGTGGGGACGTACCACGTGTAGACGGCTCCCGACTTTGTGAGCGCCACCGAGAACTGTGAGCCGCACTCCACTTTGACCACACCCACGCCGGTCAATGAATCAATCTTAAAGGGAAAAAAAAAATGAGATGATAGATTTTAATGATGAGTGGTTGTCAATTTTTCGACATTAAATACCACCGGGGAAAAAAATTAACCCTTAGCTCTTAGAATCACCATTCTGAACGATAGTAAAATAAAGTAACGTGGTAGACGTTGACGTACTTTCATGGGTATTTTGCAGCCGTCGCTGCCTCCTCGGCCAAGTTTTCCATAGTCGCCGTCGCCCCAGGACCACACCATGTCGTCATCGGTCAGGCACAGGGTCTGGGCGTCGCCACTTCCGCAGGCCACGTCGATCACCCTGTGGCCCTGCAGGGCGTCCACCTGCGTAGAACCTTACAGTAAGCTGTGCAGAATCTAATAAGTCACTGCCCAACTTGGCACTTGAACGACCCAAAATGTTTGAAACACATGCATCCCTATTCAGATGTGGAGCAAAATGGTCCAAACTTTGGTGGGAACAATGACATAGCGTGATTAACATCAAATGGTACCAGCTTGGGCTTCAGCTGGTCCTCGCTGTCGCCGTGGCCGAGGCGGCCGTAGCGGCCCTTCCCCCAAGTGAAAAGCTCTCCGCTGGCCGTGATGCAAGCGCTGTGCGCCCCTCCCGCGGCGATATCCACCACTTCCACTCCTCTCAGGGACTCAATTACACGAGGACGATCACAGGGGCTAAAGGAGGGGGAAAAAAAGGTAGACCAATCATCCCTGTTGCTGGCCCCGCTCATCATTACTGACAGTGCGGTTTATCCTGCATTAGCTAATCTTGTAAAATTCAGGTTCAGGTTTCTACCTGGCATTTTCCCCCACCTTCTATTGCCGTGGCCTAGCTTTCCGTCCTCCGCCTCTCCCCACGAATAGACCTCTCCCTCCGAGGAGAGTGCCAGGCAGTGCTTTCCTCCTGAGTTGACCGCCACTTTTCTGATGAAGACATGCTGGATGGACTCCAGCAGAGTCGGTGTGGACACCGACTCGGTACCGCCGATACCCAGTCGGCCTCCGGCGCCATACCCGGTGGCATACAGCTGCAATAAGTCCGGATTTACAACATCAGGCGTATGGGGCAATTGCATGCATGAAAACATCAGGATGATTCAATGGGACCTTGTGTTGTGCATCTTGACTAGATTCCATTTAAAATGAAATGTTAGACCAACTTTAGAAGGTTCCCAATGTCTTCCATCTTGTCCAAAGTTGCTCATAGTACAGGGGTGTCAAACTCATTTTTGTCATGGGCCACATTTTAGTTACCGTTTCCCTTGGAGGGCCGTGATGACTGAAACCAAATAAAAAAAGTCAAGAATAACGTTATAAAGTTATTCAACTATTGTTTAAGTTACTGTACTGAGGGGTTTGGTGACAAAAAAATGCTAACGATATGTCTCTTATTTATCACATATGAGACTTTGAAATTTTGGTCGAGATTTTAGCAAGCATCATCGAAGTTGACATGTTTGATTTGCCTTCGCGGGCCACATAAAATGATGTGGCGGGCCAGATCTGGCCCCCGGGCCTTGAGTTTGACACCTGTGCCATAATACATAAATGTGTTTTTTTTCTCCATCAAGATGTAGTCAAACCCACCTTTCCATCGGCAGTGACGGCAAAGAGCGTCTGCTCCCCTCCAATGAGCTGCACGGGCCGCAGCGTGGCGAGGGCTTCGGTCGGCGTGGGCACTTTAACCTTGGCCCCCTCGATGCCACCGAGCTGCCCGCGGTGGTTGTGCCCCCAGCCGTAGATGGTCCCGCTGCCGCCCGCCGAGAGCGTCCAGTCGTCGGGCCGCCGGTTCATCCACTGCACCAGCTGCTCGTCGTGCTCGCGCTTGAACAGCTCGTGGCTCTCGTGGAGCACGTTGACGCTCTCGTGGTCGGCCATGAGCTCACGGATCTTCTTAGTCACCTGAGAGGGAATGTGTTTTTTTGTTTTTTTTTTTGTTTTTTTTTTTTTAAACGAACGTTATTCATGTAACGAAAACATTTTCATTAATATAATTGAGACTGAATTTTGTTGTTGTGGATTATGCTGATTTTGTGTTTATGGTTGCAAAATTTTACATTTTTTTTGCAATTGGAAGACAAAAGAATAACAGACGGGAAACTCACCTCGTCCAGAAAGGGTCTGGGCAGGGAGGTCCTTTTATCCAGCGCCACAGCCACCCTGGAGGCTGTACAGTAGCGGCGGAACCAGGCCCATTTGTGTGTCTCAGCACAACACGGCAACGTGTCCAGCTCCAGGTCACAGGCGAGAGCCACCAACACCTGATGAGGAATAGTCAGAATGCATTTTATTGAAAGGCACCTTTCAGGACACACAAGGACGGCGGACAACGCAAGGGTAACATCAAAGTGAAATAATAAAAATACACATCTGCGGCACATGCTCAGACCTTGAAGAAGGGGCTGTGGAGGAGCTGTTTCCCACCCCGGACGATGGGGTCCTCGTACTCGTACTGCCTCTGCAGAGCCTCGGGAAGGCCCTTGACCAGGGCGGCCAGCGCGCTGCCTGTAAAGCTCTGAAAAATAAACAAGGCCCGAATGAAGTAAAACTCCTCAAGACAAATGGAAGTAACACAGAATTTGGATCAGGGCTCATCCCATCTGCGCGCTGGCTCACCACAACGCGAGCCTCGCCGTCCGTGTCACCCAGCAGCCTGTTTATGTTGATGGATTGCCCAAACTCTGTGGTCAGAAGCTTTCGCAGTCTTTGCAGGGCCCACATTCTGTGTCCGGCAGCTGTGCAAATACAACACAACAAAAGTTAGAAACGTGCGGGGTGTAGACCACCAACACCACCAACTGCCGGACAACTTTTTGGAGTTTCACAATTGGATGAAATATAATTCATTGTGTGCCGAGCTCGAAAACAATTCAATTGGACCCTAATCAATTTCTCCCATTGAGAGGAATTTAAATTCCATGAATCCATTCCCAGCCCCAAAATATACCGTTTTTTTTTCTGTCTGTACTGTACTGCATCGGTAAGCCAAGGTAGCACCACACAATATACACAATGGTGATTGAGTTCATACCCAAAGCGCTGAGCTGAGCACAAGCTGCCAAGGAGGCGGCGAGACGAGGCACGATGCTCCTGTTGGAGGCAAAGTTGAGCCTGAAGTCTAGTAGACATGTCACCAGGTCCATGGAGGGGCAGGATAAGATGCAGCGGTCTGAGAGCAAGTCTTTGGGACCTGCAGACAAGGGGATCCACATTCAGTGTGTGAGCGTGTAGTATTTCATTGTTGTGATTGTCTACATTTTTTTTTTTTATTGGGAATCAGTCCAGGTATCTGTACTTATGCTTGAGTAGAGAGTGTGCAGCCGTTTTACTCATCCTCTGGTGTGTGTGTGTTGCGATATGTGGCCTACCTGCAGCAGGCATGATCGGGTACACGGTGAAGCGCCAGCCCCAGCCGTTGACCGAGCCGTCGCTGGTGAATTTCCACTTGAGCTCGTCGCCTGGGATCCTTAATTCGCTGGACCAATCTGACCACTCGCGACCTAAAATACACAAACCCACACGGTTTAGGAAGGTAAAGGTTGGATTTCAAGCAGACGGCTGACAATGTGTAAAAATAAATGAATTATTTTATGACATCATTTGTTCATATTTTTTGATGAATAAGCCATGTTTAAAGAATGTTGTCTTCTGACCTGATCTGACTGACACAATCCTGTTGGCTCCATCCATTACCGTCAGCGGGTCGTGGCGTCTTTCAGTCGAACACTGCCGGTCAAACTCTATCCGCAGACCTTCGGCGCCTTGCGCACAAAACAAGTTCAACGCTCGATCCAGCTGGTCGCGATCTCAAAGGTTTATCGATTTCTTTTTACCGGGGATCTTGACGGTGCCGCTGGTGGAGGTGTCGTCGGTGTAGGGGTGGCTGCTCTCCACGACGACGGGCTGCGAGGACAAGCGTCCGCTCTGCGAGTCAGTGGCCACGTCCTCCAGCTCGGTGACGCACAGCTCCAGCAGCATGTCGGCCACCTGCTCGCAAAAGACACATATCATCACACGTACGGCGGTACCTTGACTTATCTGTCGAATTCGCTCCACGACGAATGAAAACAATTCATTGGAATTCCTTACCTGCGGGTACGCCGTTCCCATGCCGGACAACACGGCCGAGAGCACCTCCTTGCCTTTCTCCCCAGAGCGACAAGACACGGCTAGCTTAAGCAGGTCCACCATGACTCGGGTGTCGTCGGGCACGAGCAAGCTGGAGAATTCGTCCAGGTACTGAGGCTCCGGGCCCACCACTTTACTTTGGCTTTCAGAGTCCTGCTGACAAAGAAAACAAAAAAAATAAATAAAATACGCACATCTTATTGACATTTATTTACAATACACCAATGTACCATATTTACAGCACATTTAATGTATCTACATACGTTTTACATCACTTTAAATACATTTCTAAGGAATTCTACTATATTTACAATATTCCGGTTTCATGTTCGATATACTTCTAATCTAATGTACCATATTTACACAGCGTCCCTTTAAAGATCGACTCAACTCTAATGTACCACATTAATATTGTCATATGTCTTTCATGTATCATATTGACACATGTATTAATATTCAAGCTGCATGCAAGTCGAATGTATCCATTAACATCATGATGTGTCAACACCTGGAATTATAGACATATTTAATGGACGATTCAGCTCTAATGTACCATAATTACATGTTGCATAATTGTCTATTCATAGCTAATGGACCATATTTACAGCACATTTGATGTTCTATAAAGCTCATATTTAATGTCTAGAACATGCCTCTTTGGTCTTTGCCATGGTTTCTGCGATGATGCTGGCGGCTCCCGGGTCATCTGTGACGGGGATGAAAGGACGTGAGGATGCGCCCGAGGCCGAGGGAGTGATGGCAGACGATGGCGTCACGGCGTCTTCCGAAGAGGGAACCTACTCACGTGCACCCACACACACACACACACACACACACGCACACACAAAGTAACATCAACAACAAGCTTTAATAACTGATGTTTTTTTTTTTTTTTTTTAAACCAAATGTACAGTTGCGTTCAACATAACAGTGTGCAAATTGTAGCGTAAACTGGTTAGCGTGTCTTTTTTTTTTTTTTTTTAACAGAGGGATACATTTTGCCAATAGATTAGCTCCATCCACACACGGCTTTGGTAAGTCGTGCTGTGCGGCTATTATTTTGAACACAAATGAATCAACGGGGCCATATCGTGGGTTATGTACCTCGCCCTTCTTGTCTTGCCAAGGATTGGGGCTGACCGGCGCCTCCATCTCCGGCGTGACGGGAGGCCCTTCGTCATCACTGACGCTGGATGAAGACGACGAGTCGAATGGAGGCACGGGGGAGCTGGAAGGACGTTCGGCGGGCACAATCATGCTGGCTGGCATCAGAGCTCCCACCACCGCGTCCCTGGGGGAGCACAGAACAACCACGGTCATTTAAATGTATGTAAAGGGCAATGAGACTTTTCACATTTATTAAATCGCATCACTTGGAGCGTTGGCATGGTTTTAATCAATTACAGAGAGTGTGTTTTTGTGTGTTTTAAGGCAAAACTAAATGCAGACAGTCGGCCACGCTTAAAAAAAAAAAAGAAAAGAAAATCATTGAAGAACCCTGCGCAACAATTAAGCGGCGCTCGATGGTGGTCTTTTGAGGTTCTTTGGGAATTGGCAGCAAAACATACCTGGCATACATGATCTGGAGGGCTGAGAGCACATGAGAGAGGGCTTGCTGCTTGGCCAGGTTGCCATCCAGACTGAGGAGAATTTTGGCCAGCGACGGTCGATTGGGTTTCACGTTGCTCTGACCGATCATTTTGTTGCTGGCCGCTGACGGGTCGCTGTCTGACTGGACGCCTGCCGGTGTTTTCAAAAAAAAAAAAAAAAAAAAAAAAAAACCATCACCAGCTGTTACTAAACTATCCAGTGCCCCCTGGTGGCGAGCAAATAATGCTGCATTTGGAAGCGGGTAAATGGGTGAAAGCATTTCAAGCAGGGGCGGGCTAAAGTTTGAGCCAATTTTTTTTCTTGTTAATTTGAATTAATTTTAAATAAAATTAAACACATGAGAATAAATTACTTTTCAATTCATCCACAAATGAGCTGGCTCATTTGTTCACGCTAAAGATTCAACAGGGGCCCTTGAGCCCAAAAGTTGGACCACTGCAGATGTACAGCATGGAGCCTCACCGAGATAAGACGCCCCCAGCGAGTCCCTGGCTGTCTGGAAAAGGACTGGCTCGTGCACGGAGGGCGTAGTTACATCAACGGTGGTCCAGGCCACGCTGTGCGAGGAGCCGCAGGCCACCCTGGTGATCTTCTGGCCCTCCAGACCTTGCACCAGGGTGGGCTTCCGATTGACGGTAGTGGTGCCGTTGCCCTGCTGCCCGTGGTCGTTGTCGCCCCACGCGTATACCTGATCCGTCAGCATGCGAGAAAATTGTGGATAGTGTACGGCACATTCCATGTCAAACCTGCATTTTTTTCCCCTTCAGATTTTCTTCAAATTTTCAGGGCAGTCCAGAAAACAATTGTTCATCGCATATTTTTACATCTAATTTGTTTTGTACAAAGTGAAGCTCTGTTTGTGTCCTCCTCATAATAAACATTGAGCTGCCACTCGGTCACAAACATCCAATTGTTTGTTGTGTATTTTTAGCTCGAGCTTGTTTGTATTCAGTGACACCGTGTTTGTGTCTTCTAACCTGGCTGCTGCCATCCCGCTCAAATTTAACATTGAGCTGTCTGGTCATCAAAAACATGCAATTGTGTACACAGAACTCGTGTGTTTTTACGAAGGGATGCTGCAATTCTCATGCTTGCACTAAACATCGGTGCCGGTTCGTGATCACAAATGCCACAGCGCCATACAAACCTGTCCAGAATCGGTAACAGCCAAACAATGCAAGGCTCCCACTGCGACATGGACAATCTTTTTGCCTCTCAGCCCCTCTACCATTTGAGGCTTCCGCACATGGACATCAGTGCCGTGGCCCAGTCGGAAGTAGTCCCCTTTGCCCCTGTGTGTGCGGATGGAAGTACAAAGCGGTTCAAAACCAGGACATGTAATGAGTTACGCATCATGTCACGGGTCCACATTACCAGGTCCACACCACGCCCGATTTGGTGAGAGCCAAGGAGAACTGAGCGCCGCATTCAATCTGGCAGACGCCTTGCCCGTTTAACCTTTCAATGTTCTGGGGAATGTTGCATCCTTCGCTCCCGCCGCGACCGAGTTTCCCAAAGTCCCCGTCGCCCCACGAGAACACCAATCCTGTCAGGGAAAACAGCTTTTAGCCTGCTGCACGTCCATTTTAAATAACTGCTACTTTCCCAAGCACAATGAATACATACTTCGGTCAACTGATTAAAAAAAAAAATAAGAATAAAACAATAATGTGTCATCCTCTGACAAAGACATTCCAGTGTAGTCTATTCGGGAATAAACTAGAATACCTTTATGAGTGAGAGCTATTTCGTTTGAGACTTTTAAAGGCGCTCCTCTGGCTAATGAATATGATCAAGTCTGGCAATCTCAAACAGAACAAGGCTAAACTGATTTTCATCGTCTCTTGAACAATGACAAATTCTAAGATATTCTATCCTTGAGGAATACCTTCATCAGTGAGAGCTAACGTTTGAGCATCCCTGCTACCACAGGCCACCTGGATCACACGGTGTCCCAGAAGCACTTTCACCTGGGTGCCACAAAAAAAAACACCAAATGACACGATAATTCATGTGCGACTGAAGCAGAAACGCCAAATTAAGCGTACAAGTTTCGGTCTCAGCTGTGTCGTGTTGTCGCCGTGTCCCAGGCGGCCATATTCCCCCAGGCCCCAGCTGTAAAGCTCCCCGGAGGAGGTGATGGCGGCGCCGTGGGG
>NW_017806175.1:7543825-7547547 GCF_001891065.2 Hippocampus comes | reverse complement strand
TGCCCGTGGTCGTTGTCGCCCCACGCGTATACCTGATCCGTCAGCATGCGAGAAAATTGTGGATAGTGTACGGCACATTCCATGTCAAACCTGCATTTTTTTCCCCTTCAGATTTTCTTCAAATTTTCAGGGCAGTCCAGAAAACAATTGTTCATCGCATATTTTTACATCTAATTTGTTTTGTACAAAGTGAAGCTCTGTTTGTGTCCTCCTCATAATAAACATTGAGCTGCCACTCGGTCACAAACATCCAATTGTTTGTTGTGTATTTTTAGCTCGAGCTTGTTTGTATTCAGTGACACCGTGTTTGTGTCTTCTAACCTGGCTGCTGCCATCCCGCTCAAATTTAACATTGAGCTGTCTGGTCATCAAAAACATGCAATTGTGTACACAGAACTCGTGTGTTTTTACGAAGGGATGCTGCAATTCTCATGCTCACACTAAACATCGGTGCCGGTTCGTGATCACAAATGCCACAGCGCCATACAAACCTGTCCAGTCGGTAACAGGTTTTTACGAAGGGATGCTGCAATTCTCATGCTTGCACTAAACATCGGTGCCGGTTCGTGATCACAAATGCCACAGCGCCATACAAACCTGTCCAGAATCGGTAACAGCCAAACAATGCAAGGCTCCCACTGCGACATGGACAATCTTTTTGCCTCTCAGCCCCTCTACCATTTGAGGCTTCCGCACATGGACATCAGTGCCGTGGCCCAGTCGGAAGTAGTCCCCTTTGCCCCTGTGTGTGCGGATGGAAGTACAAAGCGGTTCAAAACCAGGACATGTAATGAGTTACGCATCATGTCACGGGTCCACATTACCAGGTCCACACCACGCCCGATTTGGTGAGAGCCAAGGAGAACTGAGCGCCGCATTCAATCTGGCAGACGCCTTGCCCGTTTAACCTTTCAATGTTCTGGGGAATGTTGCATCCTTCGCTCCCGCCGCGACCGAGTTTCCCAAAGTCCCCGTCGCCCCACGAGAACACCAATCCTGTCAGGGAAAACAGCTTTTAGCCTGCTGCACGTCCATTTTAAATAACTGCTACTTTCCCAAGCACAATGAATACATACTTCGGTCAACTGATTAAAAAAAAATAAAAAAAAATAAAACAATAATGTGTCGTCCTCTGACAAAGACATTCCAGTGTAGTCTATTCGGGAATAAACTAGAATACCTTTATGAGGGAGAGCTATTTCGTTTGAGACTTTTAAAAGCGCTCCTCTGGCTAATGAATATGATCAAGTCTGGGAATCTCAAACAGAACAAGGCTAAAGTGATTTTCATCGTCTCTTGAACAATGACAAATTCTAAGATATTCTATCCTTGAGGAATACCTTCATCAGTGAGAGCTAACGTTTGAGCATCCCTGCTACCACAGGCCACCTGGATCACACGGTGTCCCAGAAGCACTTTCACCTGGGTGCCACAAAAAAAAAAAACACCAAATGACACGATAATTCATGTGCGACTGAAGCAGAAACGCCAAATTAAGCGTACAAGTTTCGGTCTCAGCTGTGTCGTGTTGTCGCCGTGTCCCAGGCGGCCATATTCCCCCAGGCCCCAGCTGTAAAGCTCCCCGGAGGAGGTGATGGCGGCGCTGTGGGAGCTGCCGCAGGCGATGTCCCGAATGCGCTTGGTCTTCAGAGCCTCGATCAGCCGAGGCTTGTCGCAGTTCCTGAGATGAAAAGAAAAAAACAAAAAAACAAAAATGTGGTAAAGACCACACCTTTCACACACAAATGCACCGGTATTTGTAAAAACGAAAGCAGACTTACATTCTGCTGAAGTGGCCCAGCTTCCCGTCATCGCCTTCTCCCCAGGAGAACACTTTGCCGTCCACGGTGAGCGCCATGGCGTGGCGTCCGCCCGAATGCACGGCCACCTTCTTCACGACGTAGTTGCTGAGGGCGCTGATCTGCCGCGGGATCGGGATGGTGCCGCTCGACATGCCAAGACCCAACCTGCCGTTGGTGGCCTCGCCGCACGCGTAGATCTTTCCTTCCACTGTGACTGCACCAAATTATATTAGCTCCGAGTGGTAAGACAAATATGACACACAGTACGTCACCTACCTGCAAAGAGACTTTTGGAGCCACCGGCAACTTGAACCACGTTAAGTGCAGAGAGGGTTTCGGAGAAAGAGGGCACCTTGATCTGCAAAGAGAGAAACACCAGACGCGGATGATGATGATGTATATTCCAGATCGAGACATATCAGACGCTACAAAAAATATGTATTTATTTTGTTCGGTATCTGTGCAGCCTAGTACCATATGGCCCGTGGCATAGCAGAACGAGGATCTGTATTTGGGGGATTAGTGGCTGAGATGTTACTTTACGATTAGAATTTTGCAGAGCGCACCTTGGATCCCTTGAGTCCACCCAGCTGGTCCTTGTCATTCAGCCCCCAAACGAACACTTTAGTCCTGATGGTGGCTGACGACTCCAACCCTGAAGATTTCTTGCGAGAAAGACTAAAGCAAAGAGGTCACAAGTTTTTAATGCAAAAACTACGGTTCCGACCAAAATACAAGTTGGCCTCGGTCACACCTTCCAGTAGCAGTTTTGTCATCTTCCTCTTCCTCGTTGTCCGACGCCAGGAAAGGGACGGTGGCCAGGTCCTCATCTTCTGCTCGGATGCGTCCCACAAGGGCGAGACCGTGAATCTTGCAGTCTATTCCGGAGCTGCGACACTGCTTGATGGCAACTTCGATGTATCTGTGATACTGAGGGGAAGCGTCACTTAAGTATTAATTGGAACAGAAAACAAAATACCGTCGATCACCAATACATCGCAATTTATCGTTGGCAAGCTTTTATTTCTTTTTTTGTGTGTGTTTTTTTCCCTCCCGAATGTATCCCCTCCCCAAGATAAACAGCGGCTCCTTTTAAATGGCTGTAATCCAACCAACCTCAGTGCAATCATTGAGCAGCAGGACGGTGGTGTCTGTGGGGTTGATGTTAATGCTCTTTAGCTCCGTTAAGTTGTTCAGTGAGCTGCCACCTGCAAATCACAAAACAGGTCTCTTTTCAAAATGTCATGTTTAATTGCAGGAATACATGATATCGATCCACACATTTATCACATTTCAAACGGTCATTTTTACCCGATACCACCACCAGGGAGGGCATGTAGCTGCTGTCTGCTGGGTCCACTACCATCTTGAGCCGATGCACGAGGACGTCTGGGAAGAGCTCCATACGAATCCAATGCTGCAAGACAAAGTCGCATAGTCAACAGCAATGGGTGCCTGGGTGGCAGGGGGGCTCTATTAGGGTTGAAAACACCCCTTGCGGGGGCAAGAATATTAAACGTTAGTAACGGTATGTACCAGGGAGGGCATGTAGCTGCTGTCTGCTGGGTCCACTACCATCTTGAGCCGATGCACGAGGACGTCTGGGAAGAGCTCCATACGAATCCAATGCTGCAAGACAAAGTCGCATAGTCAACGGCAATGGGTGCCTGGGTGGCAGGGGGGCTCTATTGGGGTTGAAAACACCCCTTGCAGGGGCAAGAATATTAAACGTTAGTAACGGTATGTCGTCTTACCTTCCCCTGCGAGCCGGACGACTGCCAGCACTGGTCACCAGCTTCGATGAGGCGCGAGGCCTGGTTGACGGAGGACGACACATTGAGGCTCTTGACAGCGCGCGACCAATCGTCAATGAGCATGCCGCGCTGGCTGCTGTGGTGCTTCTTCAGCTGCTTTCCCCCG
>NW_017806175.1:7518383-7534804 GCF_001891065.2 Hippocampus comes | reverse complement strand
CGACCAAAATACAAGTTGGCCTCGGTCACACCTTCCAGTAGCAGTTTTGTCATCTTCCTCTTCCTCGTTGTCCGACGCCAGGAAAGGGACGGTGGCCAGGTCCTCATCTTCTGCTCGGATGCGTCCCACAAGGGCGAGACCGTGAATCTTGCAGTCTATTCCGGAGCTGCGACACTGCTTGATGGCAACTTCGATGTATCTGTGATACTGAGAGGAAGCGTCACTTAAGTATTAATTGGAACAGAAAACAAAATACCGTCGATCACCAACACATCGCAATTTATCGTTGGCAAGCTTTTATTTCTTTTTTTGTGTGTGTGTTTTTTTTTCCCTCCCGAATGTATCCCCTCCCCAAGATAAACAGCGGCTCCTTTTCAATGGCTGTAATCCAACCAACCTCAGTGCAATCATTGAGCAGCAGGACGGTGGTGTCTGTGGGGTTGATGTTAATGCTCTTTAGCTCCGTTAAGTTGTTCAGTGAGCTGCCACCTGCAAATCACAAAACAGGCCTCTTTTCAAAATGTCATGTTTAATTGCATGAATACATGATTTCGATCCACACATTTATCACATTTCAAAAGGTCATTTTTACCCGATACCACCACCAGGGAGGGCATGTAGCTGCTGTCTGCTGGGTCCACTACCATCTTGAGCCGATGCACGAGGACGTCTGGGAAGAGCTCCATACGAATCCAATGCTGCAAGACAAAGTCGCATAGTCAACGGCAATGGGTGCCTGGGTGGCAGGGGGGCTCTATTGGGGTTGAAAACACCCCTTGCAGGGGCAAGAATATTAAACGTTAGTAACGGTATGTCGTCTTACCTTCCCCTGCGAGCCGGACGACTGCCAGCACTGGTCACCAGCTTCGATGAGGCGCGAGGCCTGGTTGACGGAGGACGACACATTGAGGCTCTTGACGGCGCGCGACCAATCGTCAATGAGCATGCCGCGCTGGCTGCTGTGGTGCTTCTTCAGCTGCTTCCCCGAGCGGCCGCTGAAGGCCGGTGATTGGCCTGGTGAAAATCATCAGATGGGGGGGATGATGTGTTATGTGCAAAGAAATTGAATTTAAAGTGAAGGTACCACTTTAAGACAAATTAATTGAAAGGCCGTTAGTCATTTCAGTTCTCTCCCCCGCCACCCAAAAAAATAAAAATAAAAAATTTAGGTGAAGGTACCACTGTATGATGCCAAATTATTTGAAAGGCTGTTATTCATTTCAGTTCTTTCAAAATAAAATGAATAAATAAAGAGAAAGTGTGAAAAACATTTTTGGCTTTGGGTTAGGATTTTAAAGGATTACCCGAATGTTGTTTTTTCCATTTAACTCAAGCAAAAAACAAAAATAAAAAAAAACACTGTATTTCAGAATTCCTAACTCGGGGTATTTGCGTCAAGGTATTTGTGCTTGCGCGTTTGACTAACCAGGCTCATTGATTCTGCCGAAGGAATGGCGGATGTTGTGCTTGCGTGTTTTGAAACAGTTTTCGCAGAAGTCAAAGTCATCGCAGATTCTGCATTTGAACCGGGCGCCGTTGATCGGGAACATCTGGCAGCCGTCGCACCTGCGATGAGAAAAGAGAGCAGACGTTTGAGGTGTGAAATTCACATTTTCTGCCTCGAAAGGATCGAAAATGATGTCTTAGATGGAGTCGGGAAAAAAAGGGTCACAATTTAATGTCGCCCATTCATCTAGGATGCCAGCTTCTGACTCGTGCAGTTCTTCAGCATGGAAAAATGTTACAGAATGGCCTTTCAATTATGGGTATAATTAATTTTTTAAATGAGTTTAAAGTGTGTGGCAGGTGTAAAAAATAAATCAATCAAAATTCCACTTGATAAACTGAGTTTCTGTTGTATCCCAACCTGACTCCAGGGTGGACGCTGGGCACCAGTTCCATCTCGGATAGCAAGCCAGTCCAGTGCGACTGCTGAGGGAAGTCCACAATCACGTCCTTCCCGTTGGCACTGAAAGCTGAATCAGAGCCACAAACGTGTTCCATTACGGCCATTCTTCTTTTTGTTACAAATCACCATTCATCAAAATTGAAACGTGGCCTTACCTTTGACAACGCCAACGCTCCTGTGGGTTACGGACCCCCATTTGTACTTTGGCGTGGTGACTGAAGGCTTAACCCTTACTTTGTCGCTGATCTTTATATGTAAGGGAGAACTCTGTGGCGGGAACCCTGGAGGTGTTGACAGAGACGATCCAACCAAATCATTCAAGGCAGCTAACTTGAATCAGCGAAACGCAGCGTCTCGTGTTTGTGGTGAGTCCACAAACTCCCAATTTAGTGAACCGAATATAAGTGAATCATTTGACTCACTCGTGTTGCTGGTAAATCTACAAATTTGATTTCATGAACGGATACAAACATATAACAGTGAACGGACATAAATAAGAACAACTAATTCAGCTGCGTTTTCAGTACGCCCGTGAACACGCGTCAACGAAGCAAAGCAGCTCACCAAGCAGCTCAATGTGGATGTAGCGGACCCAGTAGGTTCCGCCTTTTTGCTGCCAGTCAGACTGCACGTTTAAATCGTGAAGGCCGTCGCGATCCAGCTTGATGACTTTACCCACGTCGCCGTCGTAGACTTCCTCATACGTTCGGCAGCATTTGACCATCATGCCCACCTGAAGGGAAACGCTCACATCATCCATTGTTCGCGATATCGCGGTTGGAAATCATCCCCTTACCTGAATATTCTCACGGACGTAAACGGCGTAGTCATCGTTGCTCTGGAAATCCGATCGCTTCTTAAACATCTGGCTTTCTGTCACCACTACACCCGGAGGCTGTGACGGGGAACAGGTAAGACGTACTGATTTGCTCATTTTAAGGATTGGGTGTTTTCATGGAGTCATGGAACTTGAATTAGTGAACCTATAAACTGAATCATTACATTAAAATTTTTTTAAATAGTTTTGGAAGTGAAGAGGCAGAAGTAAAATGATGGCGTACCACAGCAAACACAGGCTCGGCCTCCTCTAGCTCCTCCAACACTTCCTCCTCAGAATCTTCGTCCGACACGGTGTCAGCGTCCGATACCTCCGATGTGTGAATGTCAGGATGGTCCAGCAACCAGCCCACCAGAGGCTCGACACCTGAGGAGAAGGGGGGATTCAAATGAGCCTGTAGCATGTAGGGGTGTGCACCCCATACCCCCCCCCCAAAAAAAAAAATCACAAACATTTCTAGCAGGCACGGCGCCGGCGGTAAACCAGAAGTGCTGCTAATTGTTTCTGGTTGAGTCTGCCAATTCAAACAGTAAAATGATCCAACCGACAACATGGGCCAGTCGTTACCTGGTACACCCGAGGCGCTGCTCGTGGTTCCCGACAACGACTTCAATGCGAACTCGATGTTCTTCCGCGGGAAGCCCATCTCCATCAGCTGCAGGACGATGGGGAGAGGTGGAACCGGCGAGGTCTTGTGCTTCTTCTGCTTGGGCGGCCGGACGTGCTGCTGCACGGTGACGGGCGTGGTGGCCTCGCTGGAGCTGCTCTCTTCAAACAGTGGAGAGGACGGGTGGGCCGACTCCACGGCCAAGTACTGACACACGGCCAGGGCTGCGGCCTACGAGGCAACGCAATGGTCAACACCGGTGGTGGGAAGTAACAAAATATAAATACTTCCATCTCACCTCCATCTCCCGTCGGTCAAAAATAGCTTTGATGGGCGACGGTTGAGTGGCGGCGGATATGAGCTGCTGCAGGAGGATCATGGGAGGAAGAGGGCCCTCGGGAGAAAGTTCTCCAACGTCGGGAGACGACGCAACCGCATCCTCTGTTGAACAAGAGTTCCATATCGAAAAATCTTTAACAACCCATTTAGGGATGCTTTAATTTTAAATGCCTCCTTTTGCTTGTATGTGGAAGAGGCGGCGGCAGATGTGTAATTGTCTTATTTAATTGTATTTTTACTTTTATTCACTACTTTCTACTTTCATGACGTGTGACATTACATCGAACCATTTTACTTTTCAATGTTTGACAACTAATTTTATTCCCAGTATTTAAATCTTTCATTTCAATTGATTGTGCAGCGGTTGACTCATTCGGATGTCTGCCTCACAGCGCAGAGATCGTGAGTTCGAATCCTTCCTGTGTGGAGTGTGCATGTTCTCCGCGTGCTCGTTTGTAATAAGCACGTTGTACTTTCTTCCACTGCGTAAACTGCACCCGGAATATACATTGTTTTTAACAAATGCATTTTTTCCATACCGAAACTGAAAATGCTAATTTTCGTTAAACCGGGGAGCAACGTTACGATGCCAGCGTCTCTCTTACCGCTGTGGTTGGGTCCGATGTCCACCACGGCTGACTGAGAGAGGATCTGACGCAGTTTGTCCTGATGCGAGAGGAGCGCCCGTGCGGCCTTGAGGATGTACAGCCTCAGCTGCTGCCAGCGCAGCAAGTGGATATCCACCTGGTCCGCTGAAACACACCACACAGAAAATTTTCATCATGCTGGTAAACGATGGACGTCGCAACATATAGCTAAAAGATTTTTGTCATGGTAAAATAGTCTCTCAACAAAGTGGGCTCATTTCAGTCGCACCTGTAAGGCCTCGACTGAGGCACTTCTTCATGCGCTGTTTCTCCAGTTTGCTTCCAGCCAAGCTCACCAGCTGAGCCCAGACTGCCAGCATGGGCTCTGAGAAAGGCAGGTTCTGCACGCTGAAGGATACCGCGGGACACTAGGAAACATTCAAATCAAAAAAGGAATTTCTAACTTCAGTCAAAAGAAGGACCTTGGGTTTATCGTGGAGCAGTGAGAGGACATTGACGTCTCCCATACCGGTTTGAGGTGACTGAGGAGGCACACTCGGCTGTTGCGCATTTCATGAAACTGCGCGGTGATGCGTCCTTTTGGCGTGATGCGGGTGACGGTGCCTTCGCCGTATTCCTCGTGGACCACCTGGCCGCCAAGACGCAGGCGGCCGTCAATTCCTCCAATCACGGCCAGTACTGCCATGAGGCTGCCAACCCTGGGACCCTCAGCTTCGGGGAAATACTCCTCCAGGAAACTCTGAATTTAGGAGGCGGAAAATGTGCAAGACAGAATTAAAATAGCACCTAGTAGAGCAGTTTTTTTGTGCCAAGGCACATCTGTGATCTGGCACAGCAAAATGAGTCAAGCAAAATGACCGATAATTTAGAAATGAGGCATAATTTTTTTTGGGGGGAGGGGGCATAAAAAGAGAATGAACCCAGCTTTCCAATCTGTATCTGACGCTACTCATTATATTAGTGTTGTGGATTACAGTCAAATGTTATGGCTGTAATTCAAATCCACACAATGGCAGCAAAGCAATATTATTTTTATTCGGCAAGACATTGGCCTGTACAAAAAAAAAAAAAAAAAACAGAAGAGGTAATTAAACCTTTACGTCAAGATGCCATTTTTCATGAAATAATTATCTTATCGCAATTCACCCACAAATTTAGTTTTACTATGTGTGAAATGTGAGCCTGTTTAGTTGAAGATGAAGCTATTTTTATGTCTGAATGGCGACACACGGGTTAATTGTACCTTTTGCCATCTGCTATCAAGAGCACTGTGTTGCTCGCATAGTTAGATGAAATAATATCGTACCGCTTCCGACTGGCAGCTGGTCATGACATCTCCGATGGAACTCAGCTGAGCGTTGATGTACTCATTGATGAGACCGTTCCACTGGGTAAGTGAGTGAAGGGTGCGCAAGACTCCCACGATCTCCTCGGCCAGCGTGCTGCTGTGAGTGGCTGTCAGGGAGGCTTGAGGACGGGACTTCCTGCGGCGCAGAGAACCCTCTGCCAAGAAGATGGAAGAACTTTAAAACGAAAAGAAAGAATAGCCCGCGCGTGTGCCCTGGTGACTATGTCCACTTCGAAAATTGCACACCTCTGAGCAGCGGCAGGTCCGAGGAGCAGGTGCTCAGTAAGCTTCCCAAGAAGCCAAACAGCTTCTCCACAAGGAACCTCATGTCTGGCAAGCGCTCCAGCTTGTCCCAAGAAGGCAGTACGGCTTGTAGGAGACGCAGAGCGAGGATCTGTTAAGGCACACAAGTAAACAACACAAATTGTGAATACACAATACAGTCCTGCTATTTGCAAAGGGGTGGGGACCAGGCTGGCCCATGAAAAGCGAAAATCCGATTATAATTAACGGCCATTGGAATTAATTGGGTGGGGGCGGGGCATTTTTTTTCCCCCAACCTCAGAAAATTATTTTTAAACGCTCATAAACATTCAAATATACGCTTTACACAAAAAACAAGTCAGTTATAGTTTCATATAGTTTTCAAAAATGTAAAACAAATAGATAAAAATTCCGCAAGTGTGTGGTGCTTGACTGTAGCACCAAAACAAAAGTGTCAACAAAGGTCCAGAGGAACATATGACTAAATTAAGACAAGACAAGAATAAGGGCAAAAACTTTGAAAAGGAAGAAGCCGATGAAAAAGCAAGAAGAAAATTAAGGAAGAAAAGGCAAAGGCAGCTATTTAAAAGAAGACAAAAAGAAGACAGACATTTTAGTGTGGAATATGAGGATGGCGCCCTCTTGTGGATAATGATAATACCTGGACATCATGTTCACATTTATTTTAATTTAAAAACAATGTTTTATCGAAATACCCAATGGATTTTCCTGAAAATATTTGACAGCTAAAGCCTGACTGTGACTTGACTTGCCCGACACAAATTGACTTGTCTCATTTGCAACCTATTTGAGGATTGCCTGTGTGAATTGATCCCGATCTGCCACTCACCTGTCGCTGCAAGGTGACCGCGCTGAAGGACTGGTTGCCCTCCACGATGTGGACGAGCAGGCCGATCCACGCAGAGGTGCTCAGTGTGCTGCACATTTGGGGCCTAAGTGCGATGCTGCGAATGAAGCCCAGCGTGCACCAGCTCTTGTGCTGCTCCCGGGATACCAGCCTATAGGTGTGGCAACCTGACGGCAAGCAACGAGATGCGGTGAGAAGACCCAACACCACCAATTATTTTTTCAAAAATATGAATGGGCAAGGTTGAGCTACCCATCTTGTCATTAGCCGCGCTTTCCACCAAGATCCTGAGGAGCCCGCAAAGGGTGCGCGTGGCATCCGTTTGCAACACGTCGGCGTAGATCCCAGAGGACAGCGCTAACGTCTTGAGCAGGTTGACAGTGCTCGTTAGCATCATGGCTGTTGGATGGCTGCTCTTTTCCACTAGCTCGCCTTCTGGAACGATGACAGCAAAATTTTAAATATCGCCAGCTTTACATTTAGCTCACTCTATGAAAAAATGAAGTGAAATGAAAAAAAAAAAAAAAAGCCATTAAACACGGACCCGCGTCATCTTCCGTGTCAGAGTCCTCGGCGGCCGGCTGGGCAGCAGGTGGCGGCTCGGCCAGTTTGAGGTCGTACTTGCCCTCCTTCCCCATCCGATAAGAGTTGGTGCTGCTCGTGTCCCACTGTACTCGGATCCAGCCGTCTTCGCCCAGCTCGCCAATGACCCTGCCCAGACCTGGAGCTGGACCGTCCTGGACGCCGAAGAAAGTCACACATTAGGAACACGCGGAGCCCATGGCGTTATCTACATCTGCATACATGAATCACAATTCATGAAGTAATACGCCCAAATCTCGTACCTGATCTCCCCATTTCCAGTCCACCCCCCTCATGACTCGCGTGCCTATTTTCATCATGGCTGCCAGCTCCGGGCCAGAGGCGGGAACGGGCACGGGGGCCGCCTCCTTCCGGGACTCTTCCAGCACGGTGGCCGAGCCGCCATGCGGCGACAAACTCAGGTCCTCATCGCTGCTGTCGGTGCTGGGTCCTGGTGGACAGATTGTGATCATCAAAATTTAGAGATTTTATTCTGAAATTCGTTTCATTATTGTTAGCCACTGTAACATGATGCACAGTTGGAACGTTAACACTGGGCTTAAATATAAGACACAAAATTAGCCTTAGACTTCATGCATAAAGTCTGTGGATGGAGGACAGCAACACGATCTACTCACCTATGAGCCTGAGGATGCTCTGCGTGAGGGCCAGTATGCCCGAGTTGAGCAGGAGGCTCAGGCTGTTGGCGCCGTGCTTGAGCGACAACATGTGTATCATGGCCAGAAGGAAGCGGGCCTGGGGGATGGTGCCGAGGCTCGGTCCCGCCGGGTTCTCGTTGGTGATGGTTTGCAAGGGAACCGGCTGCACCCCTGTTTTTCAGAAAAAATACAAGGTATTGCAACGTATGCTTCTGTCTTGACTTTGGCTAATCAGATGCAATGCAGCATGGCGTGCTCACCGAGTTCTTTGAAGCGTGCGCTTGCTTCCAGGAGGATGTTGCGAACATTGTGAATCGCCCAAGAGTATAACTTGCCAAAAGTTACCTCCAGCAGCATGCGGTTGAAGGGAGGGATCAGGTCCACATCCTTCAAGCAATCGGAAAGAGGCTCCCTGAAGATCCAAAATACCTTTTTAGAATGTTTCCAAACCATGGACGGCGACATGTAATGTCACGGTGAACTGCTCTGTATACGCACACAAGCGCGCACACACAAGCAAGTCGGCAAATAAACAGCCAAACGTATCTTTTAAAGCAAAGTTACCCGATGTTGGTTCCTTCCGGTATGACTCTCTGCCAACCACACAGCATGGCATACTGCACCGATGGCAGCAAAAAGCTCTTGGAGGCCAACTTCAACATGGTGTCGATGCCCTCCAACCTCACCTCCGCCCTCTCCAGCTGTCAAAAAACAAACATTGATCTTGGTCTTCACCTGCACTCGGCAACTACGGAAACATTTTTGATCGGTCACCTGTTTGAGGAGACATTTCCTCATTTTCTCCACATCTAGGGGCTCCTCCTTCAGCGCAAACTCCACAATTTTAGCCATCAGGCTGGACTGGGGGAAGGCGCCGCCGTGCACGCTGTGCTTTAGCCAGCGGTACTTGTGAACATTGTCCACCGTGCTCAGAATGGGCTCCCACTTGTCCTGCTGTTGTGGAACAATACCATTGTGTCAGACTTTAGGAATAGGATGCGATGAGACAAAGTATTGATTTTAAAAAAATGGACGAGGTTATTCGGAGATGATTACATTTAATTCTAGTAAATTTTTCAACTAAACATTTTTAAACGGAAAAGAACTAATTATTTAATACAACCGATTCATCAAGGAGAGATATATAAAAACGTGGATTTTTCAGCTTCATTCGTATTCCACAAATGCAATATTAGAAATAAAAAGTACCTTAGCAGTCTTGCTTGTGGGTGATTTCCGATCAGCTGCTGTTGGGCTGATGTTGACATTCACTTGTTCTTCGATGGTCCCTTCGTTCTCCAACTTTGGCTCTTCTACATCACTTGAGATTTTAGGTACTGGAAGGAAAAAAAAAAAAAAAAACCACCATTAAGAGCTTGTCAATTATGAACACAAGGTCACTGAGTGAATTAACAGTGCATCCATGTTCCTTATGAGTGTGTTCATTTTGTGTGTCTGTTTCACTGTTTGTCCCGTTCAATAAACGGCTGAAAGTGCACCGTAAGCGTGGCTCTACCAGGTGGCAATGGAAGTTCAACAAATTTTGAAAAACTACAAGTGCCCCAATTTATTATATGTGAAGGTCCAACTGGGTTTCATCACCACAACTACCTCTTTTCTTCCGTCGTTCTCTGATGAGCTTCTGAGCGATCCTGCGCCAACGCGGCTGAGAGCTGAGTAGCTTCAGCTTGGAAACGATGGACAAGTCGTTGCTCACCGCCGGACGCAGCTCGTTGAACAGGAAGCGCAGGCGCTCGATGACCGGGGCGCATACTTCCTTGTAGGAGCGGCCCTGCTCTTGATGGGTCTGAAGAAAACACAGCGTCCGGCGCTTTCAGTGAATGGTCTGCACGTCTCCATGAGCAACATGGCAATAAATATGAAAAAGAAACCTAAAAAAAATACATTCTGAAGAAAAATTATAAAACAATGCAGACAGAGTTTAAAAAAAAAAAGAACGAAAAATATTTTTAATCATAAAACAAATTTGGAAAATTTGTTTGGAAAAAAAAAAAATCAGGAAAATGTAAAAAAAATAAATAAATAAATTAAAAAAAATACCCCCAGAATTTCACATCTGGAAAATGTGTTTATAAATGTGAAGATTTTATATATTTTTTAAAAATATGTAAATGTAGAAATCTTGTTTAAAACTATAGGGGATTCATTTGAGAAAAAAAGGAAAATATATTTCTTAATACAAATAAATTACCTATGGATGGGAAAATGTTCTAAAAATACAACCAGATTGTGTTTAACCTCAGACAACCAATTTTTTTGTTTTTAATGAGGTCAATCAACGCTCCTCCATTATCCCTACCTTGATCAAAGAACACTTTGCCTGGTAGACCATACGGCACACGTCAATAACAGATTTAGGGAGGGACTTCTGCTTCCCTTGGTCCACCTCCAAGGCACATTGACTGACAAGCGAGAGCGCAACGTGACCTGAGGAAACCAAAAATACAAGACACTCTTAAAAACCAAACAAAACAAAAAAAAAAAACATCCATTTGGCACAACTAGTATATTGGTGTCCTGTTGCTTGGTTACCAAGGTCCTGATGTTTGAGCAAGCAGCAGAGCAACAGGCGGCCAACTTCCTCCACGGGATGCTCAGGTGGGAAAGTGATGGGTGTGATAAGATGGTACTGCTTACAGCAACGCTCTATTTGGCATAGGAAGTCCTGCAAGGCAACAAAAAAAAAAGGACTTGCAGATCCCCGCACATGATGCAACAGTTTCAGTCACTTGGCTTTACCTTCACAGTGTGGTCCTGAGTGTTGTTGTCGGCGATGGCCTGCAGGAAAGGCTGCGCGTGGTCGCTCAGGGTTATCCGGCGAGAGTACAGCTTGGCTTTATCTGGCGCGGTGGTCCCCAGCGAGCTGCAGTGGTCCTCGTCCTTCTCCTCATTGTAATTGTAGTGGATTTGGCTGGTCTGCAAGCCGCCGGAGAAGATGGAGGACTGCAGCCAGGCTGGGAAAAGTGTCAGAAGGTCATGTTCAAATCCAACGGATGGGGTGGCAAAGTAGGGATGGGTGATTTGTTGGAATAAACTGTTCATCGGGCGCAGTTTTTTCCTGAGCAGTTTCAGTAAAGGCAATGTCTTACAAAAGTAGATGAAGATAAACAAGTGAACCTACTGGCACATTCGATCTCCATGGGTGACAGGGGGGTGCTCTTGGCCAGGAAGGACGCGTGGAGACCCAGCAGCAGGCCCAGATTTCTCTCAGTATCAATGAGAGGCGATGACAGACTGCTGAGGTCCGGAGTGGTGACCATCTCTTGGTTTGGCTGTAAATCGCAAACCACACTTTCAGTCATTTCAATCAATTCTTCCCTATCCCAAACAAATAGTAGAGGTTCACTGTAAATACAACTACAAATGATTAATCAGTAACTAAAAGTATGATGGCATAGTAGATATACAGTACCTCCATATACTGGCCAACACAGAAGGCCTGCATGGACTCCTTGGTGTCCTCAAACTGCAGGGCAGCTTCCAGAGCAACTACCGGGTCTTCTCCCGCAAACTGGGCTGCAAGAGAGTAAACGCTTGAGCTCACCCCCCCTCAGATATGAAAAGATGTTTCAAATTAAAATGGATTACCAAGGACGCTGTTTCCTGTGAGCGACTGGCACTGAGCCTGAAAGTCCTTGATGTCGTACACGCGGCCGTTAATGACCGTCCAGAAGCCGCCATCTTTGTTGTGGTTCTCCAGGTCGGCTTTGCGGATGAGGGACACCTCTTCGTTGTTCTTGGAGCTTTGTCCCGTGAAGAACGAGCCTGTCCCACCACAAACAAAGTAAGGTCGCATTGATTCAACTGCTGTACTACAGAAAACGTGGAAAAAAAGTACAGGTTAGATGTATTTAATGTACAAAGAGCTTGACCTACCCATAATTCCAGGCCACGCCAAATCCTCATTGTCATCCTTCTCATGTCCGGGGGCCAGGTGGTTGAACCGGTCGAGATGCTCCAAGAGCCCGGCAAGGAGAGGGATGGAGCCCGTCTCCTGCATCAAGCCCGCATCGATGGTGAGGAGGAGGACGATGGACACCACCAACTCTGGCAGGAGCACACCTACACCAAGACCACAGACCGCACAATTCACGCTTTCGGTAAATCAATCAACCATGGTGCACGCTCCTCACCCGTCAGATCTCCTTCAATGACGTGAGATGCTTCGGCAAAATGGCGGTGTCCAGTGGAGGCGATGCTGGTGGCTATGGGGAGAATGTCGCCGATGTGGGTGCAGAGCAAGGCGATGTACTTTTTTAGCAGCGAGCCGACACCCAGCAGCTCACGATCTAATGGAGGGAAGTTGAAATCAAAGTTAAACGCTCGAGCAGTGGTCCTCATATTTGAGACCACCTATATAAATACTACATCATGAACAACATAAACATATTTAGTGCCATGGGTGTTTATGTTGTACAACAGAATCCGGTCATTTACTACCACCAAAGCACATATTTGGCTAATGTTAGATTCTGACTGTATGATAACCGAGAGCAAAAATATTCCGGAAACACGGTATTACTGTTCCAGCTCTGATGTTATTTTTTTTTTTTTATATTCTGGTAAGTAAAAACAACATTTTGTCCATTGAGCACAATCCAATTATTCTGTAACTGCTCCCCACTCCCCTCTCTGCTCAGCTGTGAAGGAGGGGGAAAAAAGCAGCTAGCCTCTCGTATTAACTTCAAAAAATGCAGCTCATTTGGTTCATATCTGCAAGCAGCCAATTAGCAAAAGTCATCACCTGTGATTAAAATTTGAAATTGCAACATTATTAGTTAGGTCAGGCATTCATGAAAAATTAGTTGGAGAATCCCGCACAGCGCGTGACAATTTAGTCGATGTACGCCGTGCTTAATATGACGCGCCACTCACTGTATCCGTTGACATTGACTTCATCGTTGACGCCGAGGTAGAGCTTGCTGACCAGCAGCCTTTGGAAGCGCAGCAGCAAGTCCAGAGACGCCGAGCGTTCCTTGCTGTCGTGCTCGGCCTCCAAATAGTTGGAGATGCGCAAGTGGGCAATGTCCTTCAGCCTGGCGATGGTCTGCGACGCGATATTCCTGCAACATAATCCGACACGTTAGTTATGTGTGTGAGCTTCGGACTTCTCTGCGACGAGACGATTGATTTAAGATGCGAGTGATTTCAGTGACGAGTAAGGTCACATGACGAATTTAACTGGTGAGGAGGTTAACACTGAACAAAAATACAGGTCAAAATGAAAATACCTTAGAAGTTGCTGCACAAGTTGCACCAGTGGCAGAATTTGCTTGCCGGCCGACTCGTAGATGCCGGTGTTGATGAGGTCTTTGTCCAGCATGGCGCGACAACGCTGCATGGTGGAAGCATTGGCCTCCTGTTCGTCTATCTCCTTCTCCTTTTGCGCCTCCTTCTTGGCCTCAATGTCCTTTCATCGAAGAGCCAAACAAAAATGGGGATTTTCTCACTCGCTATTTTGGATTGAAGCAGCTATTTCTTACTGAGTAGCGGCCAGTCAGAAGTTCGAAAAATTAGAACCCGAGACCACAAACAGACATGAAATTGGAAGGATATCTCTACCATAACCGAACACACAAAGTCTCAGGATTCCATGCCAAAATTAGACAGGGACTCAACCAATTTGGTTTGAAGCGCTCAATTCCTGCCCAGAAGTTCCCACTGGAAAATCATACTAAGTGCCTGCTTTGCCTCGACTAACTATTGGTGCTACTGCACCTTCTCTGGAAATGACTTTCTTCAGGCTTCTGATCAGCTAAATACGGCTTCAATGGTTAAGGTTCAAGGTCTGACCTGTATTTCGGCAGCGATGGCCGCCTTCAGCGCAGATTCCAAGCCGCCGTCGGCCATCAAGCTGCTGACCAACAAGTCGATCATAAAGCGACGGCCAGGGGTCACGCTCCTCTCATTTCCAGATGCTGCGGCACAAAAAAAGCTCATCACTTATTGGTTTTCATAACACTAATAGTGTTTAACTTTTGTTTATACTCGACTAAGGATTACCTAAAATGAGATGTGGATGTAAATGCAGTTCTGCTCTTACCAGTATTGGGGAGTAACGAGGACAAGGCCCTCGCGCGCTCCTCGGCAGTGGGCAGCAGCACGGACCACCCGCTCTGCAGGACGGACTGAGCGGCGGCTTGCACCGTGTTGAGCACGCCGGCATTGCTAGCCAGCACAACCACAGTTTGTTTGAGATTGTACAGCAGGGCGCTGCCGAGCCCCAAACCCAATTCCTCCGGGTCCACCTGGTTGCTAATGGCGGCATGGAGCTGGAGCGACAAATACGAGGAGCTTCAACTTTCAGTCAGGGTCAATGTGTGTATGATCCTTCTTTCCATTCTCAATTGGTAGCCCAACATTAAAAAAAAAAAAAAAAAAAAAAAAAAAATGATGACAAAGGATTGATTACCTGGAGCCTGAGCAAGTTGAGCGCGGCGACCACCATGCACTCCTTCTCCTGCGGGGGAGGCCAGTCCGAGCTGCCGTCCATGCCCTCGCTGACCTGTCGCAGAAGCAGGTCCAGCTGCTCGAAGGTCATGGGGCACACGTCCACCACGAAGGGGACGCGCTGACCAACGGACCACTCGGAGCACGAGGACCACACAAAACTCTGGGGAACAGAGTTTGATTTTTTTTCTTAACCTTTTATGTAGTTTGACAATAAGAACCTTTATTAAGCCAGATGGAAACTCTCAAAGTGTAAAAAAAGAAGAAGAAGAATGTTTTTGAGCGCGTCACCTGTCCTGGGCCGCAAGAGATTCCCACAATGTGTTTGGACTTGAGACCCGGCAGAGCTTTCGGGTGCTTCTTGTTGTAAAAGAGGGTGTCGAAGTGCTGCAGCTTGTCGTTGCTGCCCCAGCTGTGCACCTCGCCGTCATCGGTCAGGACGAGGCAGTGCGATGACCCCACGGCCACGTCCACCACTTTCTTCCCTGGATGCAATCACAACAAGCAGGTCGCTATCGGAACTGTTTTGCCATATTTGATTTTATATTGGTCTGGTCAAGCTTCCTGTACTGCCGTACGTACAACCGCCAGGCCGAGTACGGGTTAGGGTTTCAAATTAAGGCTTCAAGCGTGACAGGGTTAAGATTTCAAACTGGGGTTTTAAGGCAGGGTAAGGATTTCAAAGGTGGATTCGGGAAGGTGTCCAAATTAGATTTTCAAACTAGGTTTGGAGTTTTGAAGGAATAATTATGTATTTTATTCCTTCAGGTTTCAAATTGGGTTTCATGGACTGGGTTGGGGTTTCGAACAAAGGTCAGGAATTCTATCCAGTGTATCCAATTTGCGGGTGAAGAATCGCTTTGAGTTCAAGTTTTGGTTTCAAGTCTAGGTTAGGGTTTCAAATTTGGATTTTAAGCCAGTGGGAGGCTTTTAAAAGACATTTTTAGCACGGGGGTTTGAAATTTGGCTTCCAATCCTCGGTTGGGCTTTCAAGTTAGGATTTCAAGGGTAGTGGTTTTCAAGTAGGGTTTCGATTCATGGTTTTATAGTCGTAGGTCATGATTATTGACCTGTACAAAATATGGATATAATCCTCCGACCACTTGGCCACGGGAGTTCAGCGCAGGCAGGTTGCTGTCTCTCTCTCACCCTGCAGACTGTCGAGGACTTTGGGGTAGCGCACATGCTCGTCGGTGCCGTGGCCCAGGCGCTGGTTGTCGCCCTTTCCCCACGTGTACACTTGTCCGTCCTTGGTGAGGGCCAGCGAGAATTGGCTGCCGCAGCACACCTTGATGATGTCCAGGTCCTGCAGCTTCTCAACCAGCTTGGGGGTCTTGCAGCCGTCGCTGCCTCCTCGGCCCAGCTTGCCGTAGTCGCCGTCCCCCCAGGACCACACTTGACCTGGAGGCAGCGGGAAGAACATCAGCTGTACTCGTTATGGGTCACAACGGTAGAAAACTTTTGGAGCAATGTGTACGTTTTTCCACTTATGCATCTGGTCATTTATTTTAACAAAGTTATCACACCCTTTCATTGACTCACAAAACGCCCTTTTGTGCTCAAAAACTCTTTTTACGTTGCCTGTAAATTGTGGCACAAATCTAACGGCATACATCGGAGAGTTCGCGGTTAGGGATCGGTGTTTGATGATTATTATTTCTTTGAATCAAACATATTTTTGGATTGATCCTGATCCCTATTCTATTACGATACATCCCTATTCATCGCCCAGCCCAAATCCCCGCCGCCCTCCTCACCGTTCTCCGTGACAGCGAGCGTTTGCGCGTCGCCGCTGCCGCACGCCACGTCCATCACCTTCATACCCTTCAGGGCCGTCACCAGCATGGGCGTCAGCTGGTCCTCGCTGGAGCCTGCGATCACGCGGCATCAAAATTTATAAGCGAGATGCGATTTTTTTTTTTTTTTTT
>NW_017806175.1:7511538-7517695 GCF_001891065.2 Hippocampus comes | reverse complement strand
CATCAAAATTTTAAAGGGGGGGGCTTTTTTTTTTTTTTTTTTTTTTTTTTTGCGAGCGTGACAGTGGGCGGCGCTTACCGTGGCCCAGGCGACCGTAGTTGCCACGTCCCCACGTGTAGAGCTCGCCATCTGCGGTGATGGCGGCGCTGTACGTGCTGCCGCAGGCCACGTGCACCACCTGCTTTCCCGCCTGCTTCCCGTTGAAAGCGGCGATCATGGTGGGCTCTTCCAGATACCTGGAGACATGCGTTGATTGGCTCAAAATGCCCTTAACGGAGCTTAAAATGTGCCTTGCGATAAAAGTACATCAAAGCAGGTGGTTACAACTGTAGTTTTTAAAGACGGAAAAAACAGGTGTGGCCATGTGAGAAGCGCGCGGGCCCGTACGTGGTGTCGCCGTGTCCGAGGCGGCCGCCATCGCCGCAGCCCCAAGAGAAAACCTCCCCGCTGGACGACAAGGCCAAGTAGTGCTGCCCTTCCGGGTGGGCCGCCACCTTGGTGATCTTCCTGGAGCTCAGTCCGTAGATGAGCATGGGCGCCTGTTATCCCGAAAAATAAATCCATTAAGCTTGTGACGAAGTGGATGCCACAAAGACACCGATGTGGCATGTGCAATCTCACCAGAGTGGTGCTCTTATAGTTCTGGGCGTAAACGGCGCCGCTGTTTGACAGGATGAGGAAGCCCTTTTCCGAGCACACCACTTGAGTGACGCCCATGTTGGCAAGAGCTTTGCACTGAATGGGACCGTTCAAGTTGGCGTAAAGCTTCCAGCCGAGGAGACCGCAAGCAATAACCTCCTGCATGTTCCCCTGAAAAGCATGACACAAAGAATGGGACCTGGACTTTTTATGTTGGATAAAAATATAAAACAATGTTAAGAATAATCTGCTTTGATAAAAGTAACGAAAGTAGGTACAGTAGTATCAAAGAGTGAAATGTGTGATTTTACCCGCCCCCCCCAAAAAAATAAAAAAGGAAAAAAATATTTTCAGGCAGTTACAATCAAAATAATTCATTTTCAAAGTTATAAATATATGTGCATCTACTAAATGGTTGGGACATCACTGCACTTGGTCAAAAAATAAAATTTGCGGGGGGAGGGGGGGGGCATATTGGATTTACTGTATTTTTCTTTGATGACTTCACAGCTGTTTTTTTCCCCCAACACATCAAAACGAGATATAAACGTTACATCTAAAGGAAGTGATTATTTCCTTTCTGAATGTGCTCTAATGATTGGTCGAGCATATAGCGAAAGGGCGTGGCCTCGTGATTGACATCAAGAGATTGGTGGATTCGTGTATATGTCGACTTGAGTCGTGAGCTACAGCAGCCCATTGCAAGTGTTCTCAGTTTGCATTTGTGTGTGACTATCCTGTTTAAGATACGCCTCAAAGTCCAGTGGTGACTCTCCTTTCCCAAATGCAAAGGCATTACAATGCATCAAAAACGAGCAAAAAAAAGTGAGTGGGTCACCTTGTGCGTGGTGGGCGAGTTGAGTTGCGGAGGGCTGCGGGGGGTGGCCAAGCGGTCCAGGTGGGCCAAAATGACCACGGCCGTCTGCCGCAGGTCGATGGCCAGGTCGTTGTCCTGGGGCAACGTCAGGTAGCGCAGGAAACTCTCGTTTGGACTCAGTGGTGTCGAGAGGATCTGGAGATGACAAATTGATCATTTCGACAATTCTTGCTCCCCCCCATAGCGGTTCCATTGTAATTGTAAGACAAAACACTGACCTCCGGTTCCTCATCTGGGATGGGCTCGTCCTTGCTGCTGTAAATGCTCTTGAAGCGCTGCAGAAGGGGCAGCAGGGGCGCGCTGGTACCCTGCGTGGAGCGTTCGTTGTCCATCTCGCGGGTGCCGCTCTCCCACAGGCGCAGCAGCAGCAGGATGGCGGATAGCAGCTGACTGCAAACAGGAAGTCGGTAATGATTGAGGGGAAGCGAGGTTTCACTTTGGGACACGGGCTGTCTCTAAATCCGATGACATCATATAGGACAGGGCTACTTGCGGTTTGTGGGGTACCTGAGCGTGCCCCTCTGCACAGCCAGCTCCAGCAGGATGGCCAGCGCCAGGTGTTGGTCTTGAAGAGGAATGTTGACCTTGGTGCTGGCGTTTCCGTGGATGTCACTGAGCCGCGGGAAGAGGAGAAAACGTGAGACGGCGGGTGGATCGGGTGTCGCGAAACAAGCGCGAGCGGAGGGCTCACCTGAGGAACTTGGTGGCCCTCTCGACCACTTCCAACCACACCGACGACACGGTGCCCTCGTCGAACAGAGTGGCCTCGGGTAGGGCTCGAAGAGCGTCCAGAGATTCCTGAAGGAGCTCACTGCACAGGTCTGCGTCGTCGCCTGCGCCCAAGCACAGATGCCAAATGCTTTCGCTCGGTGAGGCGTTCGAGTTGAGGTACAGTATATGTTGAAACTGGTTGCATGACCTGACAGTTGAACATTATTGTAATATTTTAGGTGGTAGTTTTGGGGCATTTAAAAATAGGGTGTCAAGCTAGGGTTTGGGTTTTAAAGTATAGTTTCATGACAAGGATTGGGTTTCAAAACTGGAATTAGGGGATTAAAATCGGGTTTGAAACCGTGCTGAGGGTTTCAAATAAGAATTTCGAGAGTTGCGAAGTAAGGTACCAAACCACCTAAAGTTTGAAATTACGGTTTGGGAACAATCATGTAACGCAACCCGTCATTGTTGATGGGCCGTGACATCGGCGAGGATGCGACTCCGTTCACCTGCGTTAAAAATTTCAAACCTCGCACATTGCCGCTTTTCCTACCTGACCTCCAGGCCCGACGCAGGAAGGCGAAGGCAAACGAGAGCGCCGCCCTTGAGCCCACCATGGCCAAACCTTCCACGCTTTTGCTGTCAGGACGTGAGCTGAGGGAATAAACAAACAAACACACAAGCAGTCAGCAGCAAGAAAAACGATCATGGCGACTGTGTCGCGCTTATGTCGCATCGCAGTACCTTTTATGGTCAGCGGCGGGCCGCGGGGGAGGGACGGGGAACTTCCAGGCGAACGTGTCCTTCTCCACCATGCTGTAACTCAGCGAGATGTGGTAGCGCTCCAGAATGACCAGACGTTGGCAGAGACGGCGAGCCGACAGCGTGCTCTTGGCCATTTGGGCCGACAGCTTCTGCTGATCGTCCACCAGCACCATCAGGCAGTCCTTCAGCTCTTTCTCATCTGAAAAACACAGAGCCATCCTCAAATTATTTCTGATACTAAATGCTGAACTATAATAACCCATAAATATTTCGGAAGGCTCATACGTTATCTGTGCTTAGGTGAAGGGCACACAGAGACGAACAACCATCCACGCTCACAGTCACACCGAGGGACAATTTTGAGTGTTCGATCAGTCTGCCATGCATGTTTTTGGAATGTGGGAGGAAACCGAAGTACCTGGAGAAAACCCACGCAGGCCCGAGGCGAACATCCAAACTCCACACAGGAAGGCCGGAGCCGGAATTGAACGCGGTACCTCTACACTGTGAGGTCGACGCGCTAACCACTTGACCAGGCCGCCCAGGTTGATTTATCTGTGCCCCAATTTTTCTCTCACTGTATATATTTTTTTTCTTTTTTATATAGCACATCCTTGTTGTCCTCACGGGGTCACAGCAGCCAGCCCCGAGGGGACGAACAAGACGGCCAAAATAGCCGCTCGGAAATCTACTTAAGCTTTTATGTAAGCCGGACTGGCCAGAGGCTGCGGCAGTCACGCCGCCTCAGCTGTGCCCAGCCATTGGGGCGCACGGCAAACGCACACTTGCAGCTAATCCGTCATCCACATGGTCGCAACGGTTGGACCAACGAGCTGAAGTTGTGGAGTGACGATTGAAATTGAAAACCTTTGCAAGGTAGAGTGAAAAAATCTTATGGGTGAAAAAAAACTGTGTTATATCAGTATGAGCAGATACAATCCCGTATTCCAGAACCGAGTTAGTTTCCAGATTCAATGGGGGGCAGTAGAGCTTAAAACAGGAAGAAAGCCAAGCACGGTACAGTGACCAATTTACAGAGTAGATATCAATATTTATCCTAGTTTGAAAACTGCTGATGTGCGAGATCTGAGTGGGTGTGGGTGAGCAGGAAGTGCGCCGTTTGAACCCTCAGCCCGGATGGCAGAGCGCTCATCCAAGCGGCGATCCAGTTACTTGATGATGTCATTTCCTCAATCAATAGTAAGAAGGAGTCCCCCCCCACCAGCCCTCATATGCCCCCAAAGTCATCTCGAAGCTTATCTCCCTCCAGCATAAAAGCGGCCCACCCAGTCGCATTACGCAAACATCACCAAAAATATATCACCTCCCACTCGGTGGGGCTAAAAATGAGGATCCGACCATTAATCGGTCATCTCATCTAATTGGGAGATGTTAGCATTTTCAAAAATTGCAACAATCTGCCTTTTTTTTTTTTTGGTCATTCAAGCACAAGGCCAACACAATGACATTCAACCCCTCCTTTATTGTGCCAAATATCGGCGTCTGCCTCCCCCAAAAAAAGTCCATATCAGTTGGGGTCCATTTAAGAGCGAGCGCTTTGCATCCGCGCGCATCCGGAAAGTGCCGCAGGTGACGTTGCCGAGCCTCTCACCTGGTTGCCGTCCCCAGTCCCAAGTTTCGATGATGGAATGGTGGACTGCGGCGGATGCCACAGTCGCCGCCTCATCTTCGTCTTTCTTCTCCTTGTCGTTGGCTTCATCCTTCTTTTGGCCCGCGAAGCAGCCCGGGCAGTCTTCTGCAAGATGGTAAAGACACAGTCAGGGTTAACTTTGTGACCCATATATTAGCTTTTAAAACTAACTAGTCTGCCATCTTAACAGGCTATTGTACAAGTCAAAAGAAGGCAAGAGCGGGCAATTTGCCAGTAATGTGATGCTACAGAGCAAATTAAACCGTTAGCAAAATTCAAGAAAATCAAAAAAAAATAAAATAAAGTTGTCATAATAAATGTAACCAAATAAAAATTGATTTTATTATTTGGCACTTTCAGATGATAAAACAAACTCCGGGTCATACTGACCCATAGCGTTTTTGCTGATTCAAAGGGGAAAAAAATAATAATAATCCGCACGTGCCAAGATGGTGTCATACCTGGATGCGCCGATTCCTCGCTGTTGAAGGTTATCTCCTCATCCTTGACCATTTCGTTCCACATCTCGCTCAGTCCTTCTGCCGAGAAGGCCCACTGCCAGAGGAGACCAGACATTACCAAAAATAAAAAATAAAAAAAAGAATCAACGCATTGTTGTGCTGGAATCCGGTTGCTTTAGTTAAGATCAAATAAAAATTATAACTTCAATTCCCTACAAGAGGCAATCTTCAATGTATCAGAATTAATGGTTTGTTCACATTTACTTGCAAATTTCCCTATGGTGGAACTAAGAAAGGGGCTGAGTGCATCTCTCCAATAAAAAAACAATTTGATTCATATATCGATGTCGTTTCAAGTGAATAAGTAAATGTGATTCACTGGCATCTTTTAAATCAAAACCAATTTTTCGATTCAAATCAGTTTTTGTGACACCCCTTTTATCTAATCTACGTGTATGCCCTGAAGATCTTGTTCATTCGCATGGAAAGTTTGACAAGTGACAGAATCAGGCAACCCATCGATTCATCTTTGTGGATTGCGTCACGTACCTGTAAGTCTATCTTGAGCCATTTGTCATGAAATGGGCTCTGAGCATCGAGGTTAAAAGACGGAGAAGGCATCTTTCCCCACCTCCTCACTCGGCTGCAAACGCAGCCAACCTGCAAACATGGGGGGGAAAAACAAAGATAACTGGGTGTAATATCAATCAAGTGACAGCCGAGTTGATCCGTGCAACATAACACACACGTGGCAACACACTGTCTGCTGCATATTGTGCACAGATGTCAAATTCAAGACGTGACGGCCAGGTCCGGAGCGCTGCATTATTTTACGCGGCCCTCTCAAGCAGGGGTGTCCAAAGTCAGTCCTCAAGGGCTGCTGTCCTGCCTGTTTTCAACACAACTGATTCAAATAATCAGGATCGTTCTTATGCTGCTTCAGGACTGACAATGATCATCCTTTGAATCAGGTAAGTTGGAGGAGGGGAAACACACAGGATAGTGGCCCTCAAGGACAGGAGTCTGACAGACGGATTTTAGAATAAATCA
>NW_017806175.1:7496456-7505319 GCF_001891065.2 Hippocampus comes | reverse complement strand
AAGGATTAGCTTTGAGCTAATGGCCGAGCGAGTTGATTCAAAAGGAGGCGTATACCTGTTTCCACAGCAACGGCAACGTTGGCCAGTATCATCCAATCAAAATGGCTCCTGGAGCCAACTGCAGCCCAAACAGGAAATAAGCAGTGAAAATCGTTCAATGGATGCATTAATAAACAAACGAGAATATTTTTTTATCTGCAATCATCAAAAGAGCCATATAAGGCTCGCGAGCCATAGGTTCCCGACCCCTGTGCTAAACCATTAGTCAAACGCCGTCATGTCTTCTGTCGTTATTACACAATCAAAAATCTCTTTACTGTTACTAGTGTTCGTGCCTCAATATGGCTACGCTCGTGGACGCAATACAACGACCTCAAACGCGTCTTCGTTCAATGTTGTCAACTAATATCCGGATTAATTTTATGCAAATTTTCCTCACTTCTCCGGATAAATTTTCATAAAAATTTGAAAAACCCGGAATTCCGGGAAAATCCGGAGGACTTTAATCTCTGAACATGTACTGTTATCTCAAGACCGGTCTCGAGTGTTGCAATCCTACAAACTTCAACATTCATTTATAAACCAAGGAAGTTGGAGACATTGCGCAAGAGCGCTCCGTGTTACGTGGGTCCGTTGTTGAGGGGGCCAACGTCAACAGGCTCCTGGAGGTTGCATGGGAGTTGATACAACCGGTGTGCATGTTCTTTGTGTTTACCCTCATATGGGCGCTTCAGATCCTGTCCAACTGGTTTGGACAGGGAGGTGCTCAGAGTAGAACGTAGATTGACTGGTAAATCATGAATTTTGCTTTTCGGTTCAGCTCCTTTGTCACCGCGACAGACCGAGACATATTCCTCACTGGAAACAAATCTGAATTTTTCTGGGCCATATGGACCGAACTCTGACACCTGACACCCGATTCCCCCGAGGGACACGGTCGAATGTCTTTGCTAAGTGCACAAAGCACATTTAGACTAGCTGGGCAAACTACTATGCAGCCCCCAGAACCCTGCTGGACCAAAACTACACTACTCCTCTTGAATCCGATATTCAACTGATGGAACCTTCTTTTCAGCACGTTTGAATTGACCTTATCAGGAAGGCTGAGGAGTGTGATCCTACTGTAGTTGGAACACCCCCGCTGTTTGTGACAAAACTACAATTGATTAGGACAATATTTATACTGCATAGTATATATTCAGATTCAGAAAACTTTTTTTATCCCCGTGGGGCAATTAGAGTATATATGATCTAAATTGAAATAATTAACCATCATATGTGGTGGTATATATTATATTACATGTGCCCCTGATGTAAAAGTAAACTTTTGACTAAACTGTGTCGATGACGTCAGTGTTTGTTGTTGTGTGGACTTTTCTTAATTAACTGCTTGGGTTCTTTGCCTTCTCCTGGCGTGACCGACCAGCTTGTCAACACCTCTGACCGGGTCCCCACAAGACTCATTTAGGGCCATTAATTATTCAAAATGTTTTCACTCAATTTTGACTTGACTAATGAGTCATGTGGGTGTTGCGCGCCTGCACATGTGTGTGTGTGTGTGCGTGCGTGTGGACACTAGTTGAAAAACCAAAGAATAAAACTTTTACAGACAGAACTTTTCTTAAGGGTAAGTTTAATTCCATTTTAATTTTAAATGGGCTTGAAATACCATAACATAAAATGTGTTCTTGGTCGTAAGCACGGTTTCCAAATGTGCGAAAGACATCTGAAGCGTTACAGGCTACAGTAGCCATACTGACCCGGAAGTACATAAACGCCCATTAAAAAATGTTTGCTTATTTAAAAAAACAAACAAACAAAAAACAACAACAACACAACACAAAACAAAACAAAAACAAAACGCAAGAGCGGGCAATTTGCCAGTAATGTGATGCTACAGAGCAAATTAAACCGTTAGCAAAACTCAAGAAAATCAAAAAAATAAAATAAAATAAAGTTGTCATAATAAAGGTAACCAACCAAATAGAAATTGATTTTATTATTTGGCACTTTCAGATGATAAAACAAACTCCGGGTCATACTGACCCATAGCGTTTTTGCTGATTCAAAGGGGAAAAAAATAATAATAATCCGCACGTGCCAAGATGGTGTCATACCTGGATGCGCCGATTCCTCGCTGTTGAAGGTTATCTCCTCATCCTTGACCATTTCGTTCCACATCTCGCTCAGTCCTTCTGCCGAGAAGGCCCACTGCCAGAGGAGACCAGACATTACCAAAAATAAAAAATAAAAAAAAGAATCAACGCATTGTTGTGCTGGAATCCGGTTGCTTTAGTTAAGATCAAATAAAAATTATAACTTCAATTCCCTACAAGAGGCAATCTTCAATGTATCAGAATTAATGGTTTGTTCACATTTACTTGCAAATTTCCCTATGGTGGAACTAAGAAAGGGGCTGAGTGCATCTCTCCAATAAAAAAACAATTTGATTCATATATCGATGTCGTTTCAAGTGAATAAGTAAATGTGATTCACTGGCATCTTTTAAATCAAAACCAATTTTTCGATTCAAATCAGTTTTTGTGACACCCCTTTTATCTAATCTACGTGTATGCCCTGAAGATCTTGTTCATTCGCATGGAAAGTTTGACAAGTGACAGAATCAGGCAACCCATCGATTCATCTTTGTGGATTGCGTCACGTACCTGTAAGTCTATCTTGAGCCATTTGTCATGAAATCGGCTCTGAGCATCGAGGTTAAAAGACGGAGAAGGCATCTTTCCCCACCTTCCCGCCTCCTCACTCGGCTGCAAAAGGCAGCCAACCTGCAAACATGGGGGGGAAAAACAAAGATGACTGGGTGTAATATCAATCAAGTGACAGCCGAGTTGATCCGTGCAACATAACACACACGTGGCAACACACTGTCTGCTGCATATTGTGCACAGATGTCAAATTCAAGACGTGACGGCCAGGTCCGGACCGCTGCATTATTTTAGGCGGCCCTCGAAAGCAGGGGTGTCCAAAGTCAGTCCTCAAGGGCTGCTGTCCTGCCTGTTTTCAACACAACTGATTCAAATAATCATGATCGTTCTCATGCTGCTTCAGGACTGACAATGATCATCCTTTGAATCAGGTAAGTTGGAGGAGGGAAAGGACCTCAAGGACAGGAGTCTGACAGACGGATTTTAGAATAAATCACTGGTTGAACAAACTTCTGCTTTCAAATGTAGTTATCCCCCATTATTTGAATGTTATTTTTTGTCTATGTAATCATATGATAAGCCAATATCACCCTCATAATGAGGAAAAAACAAGATTTGGCCTGAAACCAAATTGAGGTTGACACCCTTGATATAGTGGAATGAAAATTATACTCAACGTACAAAATGCATTGATTACACCGTATGGTAAATTCGACAGTAGCAGGCCACTGATCTCCTTCTCATCGTATGATGGCGACACTGTTGGAAACTCAATCATCAGATGTTTCCAGGCGGGACCAGAAAAATAGGTTGCTGCTGCATCTAAATTTAGTTGTTTTTATTTTAATCGCGACGAGAATGTCAGACGGTCGCCGTACCGTTAAACGAACAACACGTTTAAAATAAACATGAGCCGATATGTGAAATAACGCCGATTATTCCAAAGAGGAATTGCCTATGTTCATGTTTGTGTGTACTACATATGTGTGCGTTTATCGTGACATGACGATGGGAGGGTTAGGTAGAACATCATCATCGTCGCTTTTAAGGACCAGGCGGGCTGCCACAGTTAAACCTCGACAAGGCAGCTGCACATAAAAAATGTATCATCTGATTATTTGCGCTGATTTAACCGGGCAAAGTAGCGAACCCTTTTGCTCGGAGGCTAATGCTAAGTAGTAGCCTACCGCAATGGGAATACAACGTTAGCCGGAGCTAGTCATGCTAATCCAGCTGTCGTCATCCTAGCCCGGGTTGGAATACACCTCCGAAGGAATGACACCCGGGCGAAACGTTTTATGGGGAAGCCAGCAATTAAACGGCTTCCTTGTTCACGAGGAAGACTCAAATTACCTGCGGTCTTCCGCTGATGCCTTTGCCGTTCTCTTCTTAGCTCCTATGCTGCATTGTTTGGACTTGATTGACAGGTCTCCGACATGGGTTCTAGGCATGGAGACTCACTACGTCGCCGCGGCAGGGTGCTGTATTGCGTTTGTTTGTGTTACATTCCTGAGGCCGTCAAGTGGGGGGTGGAGTGGATGACGGCCACGCCCGCACGTTTCAAGGTTCCGCTCCGCCCGCTTGGCGGTACTATTAACTTAAACCACGCGCTTCTTTTCTAAATTCAAGGCGGGACGTTAACTCGAAAGATTGCCGAATATTTGACATACTGAATAGAATTGAAACACAGTACAGTATATGGGGAGAAATTTGTGTCCAAAGAATTCCCATACATATATCCATCCGTAATTTTTTGACATGTTTTGGAGATTACTAAATAGTTATTTTCACGTGGTTTTCAGATTTACAAATATGTACAATAATTTCACGGAGTTTTGGCTCAGTGAAAGAGTGGTCGTATCCCAACACAGAAGTTGGTTGTTCGATTCCCGACAATGTCGAAGTGTCCTTGAGCAAGATACTCAACCACCAGTTGCTCCTGATGATGGGTCATCATGAGGTTAAGACCTCGGATATCAAGAGGCTTTCCATCTGGAGGCTGTGATGCTGTTGAGTAGCCTATGACAGTGCAGTCCATAACGTTAGCAAACCAATGTAGGGTGAACTGGATTCAATATATTTACCAATATTACCAATTAAATTACCAAGTCCAATAGAAAACACACTTGAAAAACAAAAATAACAAAATTACACAATATACATCACAGTACAAAACAGTCGATCAATGCATCCATTAACACAAATCATGTGCTGTGTTTCAGCCATCTTGTCTCTTGGGATATTTTTCCACAGCCAGTCTGACAAAGTCTTCAGCGCTGTCCAGGGACACCAGGCGATCCTGAACAAGCCGTGCAAAAGAGAGAGAGACATGCCGAGGGAAGTCCAGACGCTTTATACAGCCAATCGCATGTCTTTCCATTCATTAACCCTTTTGCTAGCTGCTCTTATATTAAGTTAATTATGGCGGTGGGAATTTGGGGCATGGGGGTCTAGATCTAGACTAAAGGCGCGTGTGTGTGTGCGTGCACGTGTACCATGACACAGAGATATCAGGTTCGATGTCCTGTTCCAACAGGAAACAAGGAAGTGTGTTCCAACAACTGGGTCAAGAGTTCAGTAGCTCGGGCGAGACCCTCCTGCTCTCGATTGAAGTAACTTTGCTTGTTGACGTCCAACAAGGCATCCGCCTCAGACTGATAACCTGCAGGAAGAGACCCCCTCCCCACCAAAGTAACAACACAGACCAGTGGTTTGAAACTTCTTTCACCGAGTACCGCCTCCAAAAATAAATTAATAAATATAAATGTAGTAAACTTGTTGCTTGTTATCCTGCTTGAGAATTAAAAACAGTGTCTCACCCATTTGCAGCAGGATTTTCTTCCATCGTGCTCTCACTTCTCGTCTGGTGTAGCGTAACGTATGGATGTCATAATTCAGCTGTTCCCATTCCTTGGGCAAAAACACAGATAAGATTGGTAAAAAAAAAAAGACTGGAAAAATGTATCAAGGTAGGCATAAGCTCAGTTCTGTATCTCCTGTAAAAAAAAATGCTGTAAAAAATGTTTAGAATTACCTGTCAAAGCCACTAGATGGTGGAAAAGCGCCACTTTCCAATTCGGACACCAATGTCATTGTTTTTTGTGGGGGGCGGGGGTTGAGTAAAATTACTTTTTGTGTTTGTTTCTTTTTTGTTCTTTGTTTAACCAGGTACTAACCTGAAAACCTGCCTTAAAGACTGCTCCTGCAGCTAGGTCGGCATTGCAAATGAAAATCAGTTTTCAATTGGGTTACGTGAATAAATAAAGGTGAAATATAAAATGTCAAACTTCAAAGTTGTGTTTGTCTGTTGATGTTTAAGATCCAGCAAGTATCAGTAATGAGTAATAAAGTACCGGCAAGTATCGGTACATTTTGGGTAATGTGGCGAAACGCTTCATGAGGCCTTATCCACCTATCTCAAGTTTCAAGAACAATTTCACTCCATCCTGAATGGATCAATTATAGCTTGTGGGTCGCCTTTATTATGATGTCATCGTGCTTGTTTGGCCTTTCATTTTTTTTTTCTTGACTGGACTGAATTCGGGAATATCTGTTGGACTAGACTTGAAACCAACCCAGGCGTCTCACCTCTGTGGCCTTGTCAACCTGATTCCTCATGCTGATGAAAGCCTGCAGCTCTCGGTCCGATTCCCTTCTCGCGGATGAGGCGGCGCCTTTATTTCTCCTCAGGTTTTGCTGCGCGACCCACGGAGGCCCGGTTTCGAGCTGCCGGCCGAACGGAATCTCCTCCTCTGTGTCGTCATGGCTGCTTTCGTCGGACAGCTGCTCCGTTGTCTTGGAAGCTTTGGCCGTGTGCATGCTGCAAGGAGAGAGAATGGTGGGGGCAGGAATGAGGCCGGACCATTTTGAATTCAGAGACGAAGCCGCCGGCCAGCAGCTTCCCGCAAACCGGCATTTTTCGCCCCCCTTTTGTACTTCAGATACAAGTGACAGCAGCACAGAGTCAAGCCGGCACCCATTTTTCCGCAAGTGTATTCTCACACGTCCTCCTCACGTACGTCTTGAGGCGTCTCTCCCCTTCGGTCCCGATTAACTCCGAATGTTTCCAACTCGAGTCTGCGTGTCGGAGGTTGAATACGAGCAGTGTCCGAACTCGTGTCCAGCCCCCCTGGCCCCTGTTCTGCTGACCAGAATGAGAGTCATCTGTCAATTAGAGTGAAGCCACGTGAGTGGAAGCCAGCAGACAACAACGCAGTCAGGGTGGCACAGACGGAACTTACAATTGTGCATATTTGTGGTTTGGGAATGGTCACTGATTTTTGTGTGTGTGTGTGTGTGTGTGGGAGGTGGACTTTTGTTCTGAGTCAATGAAAGTATTATTTTGGTGCCATTTTGTGGAATATTGTTATGTTCAATGGATTAGTGGTGTTTGTCTTTTTTTCTGCACTTGAGATGTTCGATTTTGTTGGCGGTCCTTGAATGCCCAATTTTGTTGTACGGTGTTCAATGACAATAAAGATTCTAAATGTATTCTTGTGCACAAGTGAACCTTGACTGTGTGTGTGTGTGTGTGTGTGCGTGTGCTTGTGTGTGTTAAGGGCGTGGCCCTTTGAGGTAGCTGGCACGACGGTACGCCTCGGGTATAGCAGGCTTTTCTCCCGGGTGAAGTGCCGATTATCTGTTTTGTTTTTCTTTTAAACTCATCAAAATTAATTTTGTTCAAAATTATCAGGACTTTTGTTGCTCGGTTTGTCACTTCTGCAATTTTCTTCATTCATCTCTATCCTCTATGCTCAAGTTTGGGGAGTTGGGGTGAGTGGTTGTTGTTTGACAAATATCAATTTTAAGAAAATGAGAACATACCACTTTGGAAACAGGTCATTTTAATGCGCAATAAAGCCAGCTCACACACAAAGTATCACGACAGCCGATAAAACATTGACCACCTCCCGGCGGGCACACTGCGCGCCGTGCTTCCGAACCCAGAAAAGCAGTCGGCGAGACAGTGTGTGCAGTGGCTGATGCGGGGGCCCTTCCACATTTCCTCCACCCCGACTCAGTGTGACGCACGGACAAAACTGTCGTTTTCTGTTGCACACATCACGACAGATTTGTAGATGCATATTCTTCCTGTACGAACACGAACAAATGAATGCAGAGTTAAAAGTGACACCGTGCACATTGTGAATGGATAGGAACAAAAGAGAGATCCTCTCAGGAAACAGTCGCAGCTTTATCAGGAGCGACTGACCCTCCGAGGTGACGGCAGAAAAAAGTACACGAGCACGACCCGCAGGCTCTGATCTCTCAGCCCGTAGATGAGAGAAGTCAGATATCTGGGCAGGAGAAAAAAGCACACAAACAAAATGGCCTGAATTTGTGAGAAGTTGACGTTGTTCAACAAAGCATATATGAAAAACATAATGGTGGAGTAAAAGACCGACAAGAGGCTGAGGCCGAGCTGCACCAGGTGCAGCAGCAGCGTGTTCCGCGCTTTATGGGCCGAGTGCTTGTCCGTGGCCGCCGACCTGGCTGACAACACCACACCGACGAAGCTGAAAACGATGGTCAGGCTTGCCAAGGTGAACAAGAAATACGTGTAAATGTTAGCGTACAATTCAGAAAGCGGCACGAGGAACATGGCATTGGAGTTGCACGGCTGCCTCATTTGCAGACTCTGCAGCTGCTCGAATGGAAACATGATCAATAAAAGCCCCTGGATGAGGATATTGAAGAAACAAAAAGCCCACACGGCAAGCACGGCCCACATGGTGTTCCTGACGGTGATGATGGAGGCGTGCCTGAGAGGGTGGCACACAGCCACGTATCTCTCCAGCGACATGACCACCAGCAACAAGGGAGACATCCGACTGAGGAGGCTGGTGAGCGTGCTGAGCACGCCGCACAAGGGATACGAGAGGGTGACGCGGGCGGTTGACAGCAAGTACATCAGTTGGCTGAAGGTCAGCTGCAGCGTATCGGCCAGCAGCAGGTTGTACAGCAGGATGTAGCGCGACGTCTCCCGAAAGACGGATTTGCTTCTCAGGGCGAAGAGCATGACCGCGTTGACCGAAAGGAACATCAAGCAGAAGGAGGTGGTCAAGGTGGCGCTTGTCACACGCTCCACGAGGCTCAGCCTGGTCGCATTGGCCAAAAACGTGGTTTGCATTGATGTTGAAGACATGGCAAGCCCGCCTGCGCCGCCCCCCCCACCCAAAAACTCCCTTTTGTACGAA
>NW_017806175.1:7492447-7496190 GCF_001891065.2 Hippocampus comes | reverse complement strand
AAAAAATCAAAGTCGAGGGCTGGATTTGGGTGACTGAGAGTAAGACTGTGATAAGAATGAGACCAACACATTTGTGAGAGGCAGCGGCCAGACCAGGACAGACCGAGACCAGCCAAGAACGGGATGAGACAAAGACCATAAAAATCCATTTTAAAAACTGTGACAAGGTCGAACATTGAAAGAGTGTTTTCATTTAATTATCCGTTCCATCCTCATGAGGGTCACGGGGTCGCGCTGAAGCCGATGGCACCCCGAACTTTTTTGGGGCCCTCAGTCACAAACATTGCAGGAGTGGTGGGGGTGGGTGTGGCTAACACATGAATCAGAGGTATTTATTGTTTGATCGAGTACTTCTCGGTGTCACCATAATAAAGTTGAAGAATAGCAGATCAATGCTGACAGGTCTGAACCCAAAAAAATCCCAAAGTTCAGCTCATGCGAGACTGAGACAAGACCAAGATTTGGCGGAGTTGAGTCCAAGACAAAGACCTTCAACATGTACTGTTATCTCAAGACAGGTCTCGAGTGTTGCAATCCTACAAACTTCAACATTCATTTATAAACCAAGGAAGTTGGAGACATTGCGCAAGAGCGCTCCGTGTTACGTGGGTCCGTTGTTGAGGGGGCCAACGTCAACAGGCTCCTGCAGGTTGCATGGGAGTTGATACAACCGGTGTGCATGTTCTTTGTGTTCACCCTCATATGGGCGCTTCAGATTCTGTCCAACTGGTTTGGACAGGGAGGTGCTCAGAGTACAACGTAGATTGACTGGTAAATCGTGAATTTTGCTTTTCGGTTCAGCTCCTTTGTCACCGCGACAGACCGAGACATATTCCTCACTGGAAACAAATCTGAATTTTTCTGGGCCATATGGACCGAACTCTGACACCTGACACCCGATTCCCCCGAGGGACACGGTCGAATGTCTTTGCTAAGTGCACAAAGCACATTTAGACTAGCTAGGCAAACTACTATGCAGCCCCCAGAACCCTGCTGGACCAAAACTATGCCACTTCTCTTGAATCCGATATTCAACTTCCTGATGGAACCTTCTTTTCAGCACGTTTGAATTGACCTTATCAGGAAGGCTGAGGAGTGTGATCCTACTGTAGTTGGAACACCCCCGCTGTTTGTGACAAAACTACAATTGATTAGGACAATATTTATACTGCATAGTATATATTCAGATTCAGAAAACTTTTTTTATCCCCGTGGGGCAATTAGAGTATATATGATCTAAATTGAAATAATTAACCATCATATGTGGTGGTATATATTATATTACATGTGCCCCTGATGTAAAAGTAAACTTTTGACTAAACTGTGTCGATGACGTCAGTGTTTGTTGTTGTGTGGACTTTTCTTAATTAACTGCTTGGGTTCTTTGCCTTCTCCTGGCGTGACCGACCAGCTTGTCAACACCTCTGACCGGGTCCCCACAAGACTCATTTAGGGCCATTAATTATTCAAAATGTTTTCACTCAATTTTGACTTGACTAATGAGTCATGTGGGTGTTGCGCGCCTGCACATGTGTGTGTGTGTGTGCGTGCGTGTGGACACTAGTTGAAAAACCAAAGAATAAAACTTTTACAGACAGAACTTTTCTTAAGGGTAAGTTTAATTCCATTTTAATTTTAAATGGGCTTGAAATACCATAACATAAAATGTGTTCTTGGTCGTAAGCACGGTTTCCAAATGTGCGAAAGACATCTGAAGCGTTACAGGCTACAGTAGCCATACTGACCCGGAAGTACATAAACGCCCATTAAAAAATGTTTGCTTATTTAAAAAAACAAACAAACAAAAAACAACAACAACACAACACAAAACAAAACAAAAACAAAACGCAAGAGCGGGCAATTTGCCAGTAATGTGATGCTACAGAGCAAATTAAACCGTTAGCAAAACTCAAGAAAATCAAAAAAATAAAATAAAATAAAGTTGTCATAATAAAGGTAACCAACCAAATAGAAATTGATTTTATTATTTGGCACTTTCAGATGATAAAACAAACTCCGGGTCATACTGACCCATAGCGTTTTTGCTGATTCAAAGGGGAAAAAAATAATAATAATCCGCACGTGCCAAGATGGTGTCATACCTGGATGCGCCGATTCCTCGCTGTTGAAGGTTATCTCCTCATCCTTGACCATTTCGTTCCACATCTCGCTCAGTCCTTCTGCCGAGAAGGCCCACTGCCAGAGGAGACCAGACATTACCAAAAATAAAAAATAAAAAAAAGAATCAACGCATTGTTGTGCTGGAATCCGGTTGCTTTAGTTAAGATCAAATACAAATTATAACTTCAATTCCCTACAAGAGGCAATCTTCAATGTATCAGAATTAATGGTTTGTTCACATTTACTTCCAAATTTCCCGATGGTGGAACTAAGAAAGGGGCTGAGTGCATCTCTCCAATAAAAAGACAATTTGATTCATATATCGATGTCTTTTCAAGTGAATGAGTAAATGTGATTCGCTGGCATCTTTTAAATCAAAACCAATTCTTCGATTCAAATCAGTTTTTGTTACACCCCTTTTATCTAATCTACGTGTATGCCCTGAAGATCTTGTTCATTCGCATGGAAAGTTTGACAAGTGACAGAATCAGGCAACCCATCGATTCATCTTTGTGGATTGCGTCACGTACCTGTAAGTCTATCTTGAGCCATTTGTCATGAAATGGGCTCTGAGCATCGAGGTTAAAAGACGGAGAAGGCATCTTTCCCCACCTCCTCACTCGGCTGCAAACGCAGCCAACCTGCAAACATGGGGGGGAAAAACAAAGATAACTGGGTGTAATATCAATCAAGTGACAGCCGAGTTGATCCGTGCAACATAACACACACATGGCAACACACTGTCTGCTGCATATTGTGCACAGATGTCAAATTCAAGACGTGACGGCCAGGTCCGGAGCGCTGCATTATTTTACGCGGCCCTCTCAAGCAGGGGTGTCCAAAGTCAGTCCTCAAGGGCTGCTGTCCTGCCTGTTTTCAACACAACTGATTCAAATAATCAGGATCGTTCTTATGCTGCTTCAGGACTGACAATGATCATCCTTTGAATCAGGTAAGTTGGAGGAGGGGAAACACACAGGATAGTGGCCCTCAAGGACAGGAGTCTGACAGACGGATTTTAGAATAAATCAAACACTGGCTTAACAAACTTCTGCTTTCAAATGTAGTTATCCCCCATTATTTGAATGTTATTTTTGTCGATATAATCATATGAGAAGCCAATATCACCCTCATAATGAGGAAAAAACAAGATGTGGCCTGAAACCAAATTGAGGTTGACACCCTTGATATAGTGGAATGAAAATTATACTCAACGTACAAAATGCATTGACGACACCGTATGGTAAATTCCGACAGTAGCAGGCCACTGATCTCCTTCTCATCGTATGATGGCGACACTGTTGGAAACTCAATCATCAGATGTTTACAGACGGGACCAGAAAAATAGGTTGCTGCTGCATCTAAATTTAGTTGTTTTTATTTTAATCGCGACGAGAATGTCAGACGGTCGCCGTACCGTTAAACGAACAACACGTTTAAAATAAACATGAGCCGATATGTGAAATAACGCCGATTATTCCAAAGAGGAATTGCCTATGTTCATGTTTGTGTATACTACATATGTGTGCATTTATCGTGACATGACGATGGGAGGGTTAGGTAGAACATCATCATCGTCGCTTTTAAGTACCAGGCGGGCTGCCACAGTTAACCCTCGACAA
>NW_017806175.1:7482905-7492005 GCF_001891065.2 Hippocampus comes | reverse complement strand
AAGGATTAGCTTTGAGCTAATGGCCGAGCGAGTTGATTCAAAAGGAGGCGTATACCTGTTTCCACAGCAACGGCAACGTTGGCCAGTATCATCCAATCAAAATGGCTCCTGGAGCCAACTGCAGCCCAAACAGGAAATAAGCAGTGAAAATCGTTCAATGGATGCATTAATAAACAAACGAGAATATTTTTTTATCTGCAATCATCAAAAGAGCCATATAAGGCTCGCGAGCCATAGGTTCCCGACCCCTGTGCTAAACCATTAGTCAAACGCCGTCATGTCTTCTGTCGTTATTACACAATCAAAAATCTCTTTACTGTTACTAGTGTTCGTGCCTCAATATGGCTACGCTCGTGGACGCAATACAACGACCTCAAACGCGTCTTCGTTCAATGTTGTCAACTAATATCCGGATTAATTTTATGCAAATTTTCCTCACTTCTCCGGATAAATTTTCATAAAAATTTGAAAAACCCGGAATTCCGGGAAAATCCGGAGGACTTTAATCTCTGAACATGTACTGTTATCTCAAGACCGGTCTCGAGTGTTGCAATCCTACAAACTTCAACATTCATTTATAAACCAAGGAAGTTGGAGACATTGCGCAAGAGCGCTCCGTGTTACGTGGGTCCGTTGTTGAGGGGGCCAACGTCAACAGGCTCCTGGAGGTTGCATGGGAGTTGATACAACCGGTGTGCATGTTCTTTGTGTTTACCCTCATATGGGCGCTTCAGATCCTGTCCAACTGGTTTGGACAGGGAGGTGCTCAGAGTAGAACGTAGATTGACTGGTAAATCATGAATTTTGCTTTTCGGTTCAGCTCCTTTGTCACCGCGACAGACCGAGACATATTCCTCACTGGAAACAAATCTGAATTTTTCTGGGCCATATGGACCGAACTCTGACACCTGACACCCGATTCCCCCGAGGGACACGGTCGAATGTCTTTGCTAAGTGCACAAAGCACATTTAGACTAGCTGGGCAAACTACTATGCAGCCCCCAGAACCCTGCTGGACCAAAACTACACTACTCCTCTTGAATCCGATATTCAACTGATGGAACCTTCTTTTCAGCACGTTTGAATTGACCTTATCAGGAAGGCTGAGGAGTGTGATCCTACTGTAGTTGGAACACCCCCGCTGTTTGTGACAAAACTACAATTGATTAGGACAATATTTATACTGCATAGTATATATTCAGATTCAGAAAACTTTTTTTATCCCCGTGGGGCAATTAGAGTATATATGATCTAAATTGAAATAATTAACCATCATATGTGGTGGTATATATTATATTACATGTGCCCCTGATGTAAAAGTAAACTTTTGACTAAACTGTGTCGATGACGTCAGTGTTTGTTGTTGTGTGGACTTTTCTTAATTAACTGCTTGGGTTCTTTGCCTTCTCCTGGCGTGACCGACCAGCTTGTCAACACCTCTGACCGGGTCCCCACAAGACTCATTTAGGGCCATTAATTATTCAAAATGTTTTCACTCAATTTTGACTTGACTAATGAGTCATGTGGGTGTTGCGCGCCTGCACATGTGTGTGTGTGTGTGCGTGCGTGTGGACACTAGTTGAAAAACCAAAGAATAAAACTTTTACAGACAGAACTTTTCTTAAGGGTAAGTTTAATTCCATTTTAATTTTAAATGGGCTTGAAATACCATAACATAAAATGTGTTCTTGGTCGTAAGCACGGTTTCCAAATGTGCGAAAGACATCTGAAGCGTTACAGGCTACAGTAGCCATACTGACCCGGAAGTACATAAACGCCCATTAAAAAATGTTTGCTTATTTAAAAAAACAAACAAACAAAAAACAACAACAACACAACACAAAACAAAACAAAAACAAAACGCAAGAGCGGGCAATTTGCCAGTAATGTGATGCTACAGAGCAAATTAAACCGTTAGCAAAACTCAAGAAAATCAAAAAAATAAAATAAAATAAAGTTGTCATAATAAAGGTAACCAACCAAATAGAAATTGATTTTATTATTTGGCACTTTCAGATGATAAAACAAACTCCGGGTCATACTGACCCATAGCGTTTTTGCTGATTCAAAGGGGAAAAAAATAATAATAATCCGCACGTGCCAAGATGGTGTCATACCTGGATGCGCCGATTCCTCGCTGTTGAAGGTTATCTCCTCATCCTTGACCATTTCGTTCCACATCTCGCTCAGTCCTTCTGCCGAGAAGGCCCACTGCCAGAGGAGACCAGACATTACCAAAAATAAAAAATAATAATAATAATCAACGCATTGTTGTGCTGGAATCCGGTTGCTTTAGTTAAGATCAAATACAAATTATAACTTCAATTCCCTACAAGAGGCAATCTTCAATGTATCAGAATTAATGGTTTGTTCACATTTACTTCCAAATTTCCCGATGGTGGAACTAAGAAAGGGGCTGAGTGCATCTCTCCAATAAAAAGACAATTTGATTCATATATCGATGTCTTTTCAAGTGAATGAGTAAATGTGATTCGCTGGCATCTTTTAAATCAAAACCAATTCTTCGATTCAAATCAGTTTTTGTTACACCCCTTTTATCTAATCTACGTGTATGCCCTGAAGATCTTGTTCATTCGCATGGAAAGTTTGACAAGTGACAGAATCAGGCAACCCATCGATTCATCTTTGTGGATTGCGTCACGTACCTGTAAGTCTATCTTGAGCCATTTGTCATGAAATGGGCTCTGAGCATCGAGGTTAAAAGACGGAGAAGGCATCTTTCCCCACCTCCTCACTCGGCTGCAAACGCAGCCAACCTGCAAACATGGGGGGGAAAAACAAAGATAACTGGGTGTAATATCAATCAAGTGACAGCCGAGTTGATCCGTGCAACATAACACACACGTGGCAACACACTGTCTGCTGCATATTGTGCACAGATGTCAAATTCAAGACGTGACGGCCAGGTCCGGAGCGCTGCATTATTTTACGCGGCCCTCTCAAGCAGGGGTGTCCAAAGTCAGTCCTCAAGGGCTGCTGTCCTGCCTGTTTTCAACACAACTGATTCAAATAATCAGGATCGTTCTTATGCTGCTTCAGGACTGACAATGATCATCCTTTGAATCAGGTAAGTTGGAGGAGGGGAAACACACAGGATAGTGGCCCTCAAGGACAGGAGTCTGACAGACGGATTTTAGAATAAATCAAACACTGGCTTAACAAACTTCTGCTTTCAAATGTAGTTATCCCCCATTATTTGAATGTTATTTTTGTCGATATAATCATATGAGAAGCCAATATCACCCTCATAATGAGGAAAAAACAAGATGTGGCCTGAAACCAAATTGAGGTTGACACCCTTGATATAGTGGAATGAAAATTATACTCAACGTACAAAATGCATTGATTACACCGTATGGTAAATTCCGACAGTAGCAGGCCACTGATCTCCTTCTCATCGTATGATGGCGACACTGTTGGAAACTCAATCATCAGATGTTTCCAGGCGGGACCAGAAAAATAGGTTGCTGCTGCATCTAAATTTAGTTGTTTTTATTTTAATCGCGACGAGAATGTCAGACGGTCGCCGTACCGTTAAACGAACAACACGTTTAAAATAAACATGAGCCGATATGTGAAATAACGCCGATTATTCCAAAGAGGAATTGCCTATGTTCATGTTTGTGTGTACTACATATGTGTGCGTTTATCGTGACATGACGATGGGAGGGTTCGGTAGAACATCATTATCGTAGCTTTTAAGTACCAGGCGGGCTGCCACAGTTAAACCTCGACAAGGCAGCTGCACATAAAAAATGTATCATCTGATTATTTGCGCTGATTTAACCGGGCAAAGTAGCGAACCCTTTTGCTCGGAGGCTAATGCTAAGTAGTAGCCTACCGCAATGGGAATACAACGTGAGCCGGAGCTAGTCATGCTAATCCAGCTGTCGTCATCCTAGCCCGGGTTGGAATACACCTCCGAAGGAATGACACCCGGGCGAAACGTTTTATGGGGAAGCCAGCAATTAAACGGCTTCCTAGTTCACGAGGAAGACTCAAATTACCTGCGGTCTTCCGCTGATGCCTTTGCCGTTCTCTTCTTAGCTCCTATGCTGCATCGTTTGGACTTGACAGGTTTCCGACATGGGTTCGAGGCATGGAGACTCACTACGTCGCCGATTAAGCGTGCTGTATTGCGTTTGTTTGTGTTACATTCCTGAGGCCGTCAAGTGGGGGTGTAGCGCCCTCAGGATGCGGCATGAATGACGACACGAAGTCCACGATAAAAATACAGGGTTTATTCCTGGCAACCCATGAGAACTGGTCCCACGAACGTGAAGCATACAAACAAGTGACATTACGTACCAAATAAAGACAACTACAAAGACAATTGCTTTAACATAAAACACACAAACCTCGTGGGCTCACACCCATAAGGGGCTAAACTTCAGCCGAAATCCTGGCCGTCGTCGACTTGCCTCAGACGGTCGGTTCTCGGCACTCTCGTCTTCTAACAAAATAGCTACACAGACCTTTCAAACAAGTTCTTTTAACGCGCGCCAGTAAATGTGTAACGGCAACTGGGGTCGGGTGGACCTTTATCCGCGATAAATGGTTCCGGCCAACAATCGCCACTAGATGGCATCAGAACACCAAAGAAACTGCTCAACGGGAACGATTGGCAGTCACAGGGGGGGTGGAGTGGATAACGGCCACGCCCGCTCGTTTCAAGGTTCCGCTCCGCTCGCTTGGCGTTACCATTAAAAAAACCACGCGCTTATTTTAAATTCAAGGCGGGACGTTAACTCGAAAGATTGCCGAAAATTTGACATACTGACTAGAATTGAAATACAGTACAGTATATGGGGAGAAATTTGTGTCCAAACAATTCCCACACATGTATCCATCCGTAATTTTTTGACATGTTTTGGAGATTACTAAATAGTTATTTTCACGTGGTTTTCAGATTTACAAATATGTACAATAATTTCACGGAGTTTTGGCTCAGTGAAAGAGTGGTCGTATCCCAACACAGAAGTTGGTTGTTCGATTCCCGACAATGTCGAAGTGTCCTTGAGCAAGATACTCAACCACCAGTTGCTCCGAATGATGGGTCATCATGAGGTCGAGACCTCGGATATCAAGAGGCCTTACATCTGGAGGCTGTAATGCTGTTGAGTGCCTTTGCCGTTCTCTTCTTAGCTCCTATGCTGCATCGTTTGGACTTGACAGGTTTCCGACATGGGTTCGGGGGTTTTTTTTTTTGCACAACTCCCGACTGTATTTTAACAAGAAGCTGAACTACATGAGTACATTTTCTCACCAAAAAGCAAACACATTAAATTTTGGTAACATATGTACATTTATACCAATCCAGAATTATATTTTACTCTTGTATTTTAGTACCGTCCATAACGTTAGCAAACCAATGTAGCGGTGAACTGGATTCAATATATTTACCAATATTACCAATTAAATTACCAAGTCCAATAGAAAACACACTTGAAAAACAAAAATAACAAAATTACACAATATACATCACAGTCCAAAACAGTCAATCAATGCATCCATTAACATAAATCATGTGCTGTGTTTCAGCCATCTTGTCTCGTGGGATATTTTTCCACAGCCAGTCTGACAAAGTCTTCAGCGCTGTCCAGGGACACCAGGCGATCCTGAACAAGCCGTGCAAAAGAGAGAGAGACATGCCGAGGGAAGTCCACACGCTTTATACAGCCAACCGCATGTCGCATGTCTTTCCATTCATTAACCCTTTTGTTAGCTGCTCTTATATTAAGTTAATTATGGCGGTGGGAATTTGGGGCATGCTCAACGGGACCGATTGGCAGTCACAGGGGGGGGGGAGTGGATAACGGCCACGCCCGCTCGTTTCAAGGTTCCGCTCCGCTCGCTTGGCGTTACCATTAAAAAAACCACGCGCTTCTTTTAAATTCAAGGCGATCGCTCTCGATTGAAGTAACTTTGCTTGTTGACGTCCAACAAGGCATCCGCCTCAGACTGATAACCTGCAGGAAGAGACCCCCTCCCCACCAAAGTAACAACACAGACCAGTGGTTTGAAACTTCTTTCACCGAGTACCGCCTCCAAAAATAAATTAATAAATATAAATGTAGTAAACTTGTTGCTTGTTATCCTGCTTGAGAATTAAAAACAGTGTCTCACCCATTTGCAGCAGGATTTTCTTCCATCGTGCTCTCACTTCTCGTCTGGTGTAGCGTAACGTATGGATGTCATAGTTCAGCTGTTCCCATTCCTTGGGCAAAAACACATATAAGATTGGTAAAAAAAGATTGGAAAATGTATCAAGGTAGGCATAAGCTCAGTTCTGTATCTCCTGTAAAAAAATTTTAAAAAAATGCTGTAAAAAAATGTTTAGAGTGACCTGTCAAAGCCACTAGATGGTGGAAAAGCGCCACTTTCCAATTCGGACACCAATGTCATTGTTTTTTGTGGGGGGCGGGGGTTGAGTAAAATTACTTTTTGTGTTTGTTTCTTTTTTGTTCTTTGTTTAACCAGGTACGTAACCAGAAAACCTGCCTTAAAGACTGCTCCTGCAGCTAGGTCGGCATTGCAAATGAAAATCAGTTTTCAATTGGGTTACGTGAATAAATAAAGGTGAAATATAAAATGTCAAACTTCAAAGTTGTGTTTGTCTGTTGATGTTTAAGATCCAGCAAGTATCAGTAATGAGTAATAAAGTACCGGCAAGTATCGGTACATTTTGGGTAATGTGGCGAAACGCTTCATGAGGCCTTATCCACCTATCTCAAGTTTCAAGAACAATTTCACTCCATCCTGAATGGATCAATTATAGCATGTGGGTCGCCTTTTATGATGTCATCGTGCTTGTTTGGGCTTTCATTTTTTTTTTTTTTTTTCTTGACTGGACTGAATTCGGGAATATCTGTTGGACTAGACTTGAAACCAACCCAGGCGTCTCACCTCTGTGGCCTTGTCAACCTGATTCCTCATGCTGATGAAAGCCTGCAGCTCTCGGTCCGATTCCCTTCTCGCGGATGAGGCGGCGCCTTTATTTCTCCTCAGGTTTTGCTGCGCGACCCACGGAGGCCCGGTTTCGAGCTGCCGGCCGAACGGAATCTCCTCCTCTGTGTCGTCATGGCTGCTTTCGTCGGACAGCTGCTCCGTTGTCTTGGAAGCTTTGGCCGTGTGCATGCTGCAAGGAGAGAATGGTGGGGGCAGGAATGAGGCCGGACCATTTTGAATTCAGAGACGAAGCCGCCGGCCAGCAGCTTACCGCAAACCGGCATTTTTCGTCCCCCTTTTGTACTTCAGATACAAGTGACAGCAGCACAGAGTCAAGCCGGCACCCATTTTTCCGCAAGTGTATTCTCACACGTCCTCCTCACGTACGTCTTGAGGCGTCTCTCCCCTTCGGTCCCGATTAACTCCGAATGTTTCCAACTCGAGTCTGCGTGTCGGAGGTTGAATACGAGCAGTGTCCGAACTCGTGTTTTTTTTTTTGGTGTGTGGGGCTGGGCTTTTGTTCGGAGTTAATGAAAGTATTATTTTGGTGGCATGTCGTGGAATATTGTTGTTGGGTGAAATGGATTGGTGGTGTTTGTCTTTTTTTCTGCACTTGAGATGTTCGATTTTGTTGGCGGTCCTTGAATGCCCAATTTTGTTGTACGGTGTTCAATGACAATAAAGATTCTAAATGTATTCTTGTGCACAAGTGAACCTTGACCGTGTGTGTGTGTGCGTGCGCTTGTGTGTGTGTGTGTGTGTGTGTGTGTTAAGGGCGTGGCCCTTTGAGGGAGCTGGCACGACGGTACGCCTCGGGTATAGCAGGCTTTTCTCCCGGGTGAAGTGCCGATTATCTGTTTTGTTTTTCTTTTAAACTCATCAAAATTAATTTTGCTCAAAATTATCAGTACTTCTGTTGCTCGGTTTGTCACTTCGGCAATTTTCTTCATTCATCTTTATACTCTTTGCTCAAGTTTGGGGAGTTGGGGTGAGTGGTTGTTGTCTGACAAATATCTATTTTAAGAAAATGAGAACATACCACTTTGGAAACAGGTCATTTTATTGTGCAATAAAGCCAGCTCACACACAAAGTATCACGACCACACAAACAACGCACCCCCCCAGCCGATAAAACATTGACCACCTCCCGGCGGGCACACTGCGCGCCGTGCTTCCGAACCCAGAAAAGCAGTCGGCGAGACAGTGTGTGCAGTGGCTGATGCGGGGGGCCTTCCACAATTCCTCCACCCCGACTCAGTGTGACGCACGGACAAAACTGTCGTTTTCTGTTGCACACATCACGACAGATTTGTAGATGCATATTCTTCCTGTACGAACACGAACAAATGAATGCAGAGTTAAAAGTGACACCGTGCACATTGTGAATGGATAGGAACAAAAGAGAGATCCTCTCAGGAAACAGTCGCAGCTTTATCAGGAGCGACCGACCCTCCGAGGTGACGGCAGAAAAAAGTACACGAGCACGACCCGCAGGCTCTGATCTCTCAGCCCGTAGATGAGAGAACTCAGACATCTGGGCAGCTGAAAAAAGCACACAAACAAAATGGCCTGAACTTGTGAGAAGTTGACGTGGTTCAACAAAGCATACATGAATAACATAATGGTGGAGTGAAAGACCGACAAGAGGCTGAGGCCGAGCTGCACCAGGTGCAGCAGCAGCGTGTTCCGCGCTTTATGGGCCGAGTGCTTGTCCGTGGCCGCCGACCTGGCTGACAACACCACACCGATGTAGCTGAAAACAATGGTCAGGCTTGCCGAGGTGAACAAGAAATACGTGTAAATGTTAGCGTACAATTCGGAAAGTGGCACGAGGAACATGGCGCTGTATCTGCACGGCTGCGTCATTTGCAGACTCTTCAGCTGCTCGAATGGAAACATGATCAATAAAAGCCCCTGGATGAGGATATTGAAGAAACAAAAAGCCCACACGGCAAGCACGGCCCACATGGTGTTCCTGACGGTGATGATGGAGGCGTGCCTGAGAGGGTGGCACACAGCCACGTATCTCTCCAGCGACATGACCACCAGCACCAAGGGAGACATCAGACTGAGGAGGCTGGTAAACATGCTGAGCACGCCGCACAAGGGATACGAGAGGGTGACGCGGGCG
>NW_017806175.1:7469739-7482520 GCF_001891065.2 Hippocampus comes | reverse complement strand
GAAGCCCCCCCCCCCCGCCCCCCCCCCCCCAAAAAAAAAAAAAAAAAAAAAAAAAATCGAATGAATGAAGATGTAAACGTTGAGACGCAATGACAGCGGACCGCACGCCAGCACGCTTTCTTTATATGTTTTCAAGCGCCATGTTGACATCACCGGTCACCATGCAACACCCTCCCCAGCCAAGCCCCCCGCGCCCCCACACCCCCGCCCTTACCCTCGTCAGCATCACTCAGGAGCACGGCAAGTCAACATTAGTAAAGAAAACAAGAATAAGAGGAAAGTTCTAAACGTGGCATCGGCCTTCACATTGACAAGATAAAAAAATGCCCCAAAAAATCAAAGTCGAGGGCTGGATTTGGGTGACTGAGAGTAAGACTGTGACAAGAACAGGACCAACATATCTGTGAGAGGCAGCGGCCAGACCGGGATAGGACGAGACCAGCCAAGAACGGGATGAGACAAAGACCATAAAAATCCATTTTAAAAACTGTGACAAGGTCGAACATTGAAAGAGTGTTTTCATTTAATTATCCGTTCCATCCTCATGAGGGTCACGGGGGTCGCGCTGTTGGGTTTGTTTCTTTTTTGTTCTTTGTTTAACCAGGTACGTAACCAGAAAACCTGCCTTAAAGACTGCTCCTGCAGCTAGGTCGGCATTGCAAATGAAAATCTGTTTTCAATTGGGTTACGTGAATAAATAAAGGTGAAATATAAAATGTCAAACTTCAAAGTTGTGTTTGTCTGTTGATGTTTAAGATCCAGCAAGTATCAGTAATGAGTAATAAAGTACCGGCAAGTATCGGTACATTTTGGGTTATGTGGCGAAACGCTTCATGAGGCCTCATCCACCTGTCTCAAGCAACTTCAACATTCATTTATAAACCAAGGAAGTTGGAGACATTGCGCAAGAGCGCTCCGTGTTACGTGGGTCCGTTGTTGAGGGGGCCAACGTCAACAGGCTCCTGCAGGTTGCATGGGAGTTGATACAACCGGTGTGCATGTTCTTTGTGTTCACCCTCATATGGGCGCTTCAGATTCTGTCCAACTGGTTTGGACAGGGAGGTGCTCAGAGTACAACGTAGATTGACTGGTAAATCGTGAATTTTGCTTTTCGGTTCAGCTCCTTTGTCACCGCGACAGACCGAGACATATTCCTCACTGGAAACAAATCTTAATTTTTCTGGGCCATATGGACCGAACTCTGACACCTGACACCCGATTCCCCCGAGGGACACGGTCGAATGTCTTTGCTAAGTGCACAAAGCACATTTAGACTAGCTAGGCAAACTACTATGCAGCCCCCAGAACCCTGCTGGACCAAAACTATGCCACTTCTCTTGAATCCGATATTCAACTTCCTGATGGAACCTTCTTTTCAGCACGTTTGAATTGACCTTATCAGGAAGGCTGAGGAGTGTGATCCTACTGTAGTTGGAACACCCCCGCTGTTTGTGACAAAACTACAATTGATTAGGACAATATTTATACTGCATAGTATATATTCAGATTCAGAAAACTTTTTTTATCCCCGTGGGGCAATTAGAGTATATATGATCTAAATTGAAATAATTAACCATCATATGTGGTGGTATATATTATATTATATGTGCCTCTGATGTAAAAGTAAACTTTTGACTAAACTGTGTCGATGACGTCAGTGTTTGTTGTTGTGTGGACTTTTCTTAATTAACTGCTTGGGTTCTTTGCCTTCTCCTGGCGTGACCGACCAGCTTGTCAACACCTCTGACCGGGTCCCCACAAGACTCATTTAGGGCCATTAATTATTCAAAATGTTTTCACTCAATTTTGACTTGACTAATGAGTCATGTGGGTGTTGCGCGCCTGCACGTGTGCGTGCGTGTGGACACTAGTTGAAAAACCAAAGAATAAAACTTTTACAGACAGAACTTTTCTTAAGGGTAAGTTTAATTCCATTTTAATTTTAAATGGGCTTGAAATACCATAACATAAAATGTGTTCTTGGTCGTAAGCACGGTTTCCAAATGTGCGAAAGACATCTGAAGCGTACTATGGTCTCTGAAACAGCCGCGCGTTACAGGCTACAGTCGCCATACTGACCCGGAAGTACATAAACGCCCATTAAAAAATGTTTGCTTATTTAAAAAAACAAACAAACAAAAAACAACAACAACACAACACAAAACAAAACAAAAACAAAACGCAAGAGCGGGCAATTTGCCAGTAATGTGATGCTACAGAGCAAATTAAACCGTTAGCAAAACTCAAGAAAATCAAAAAAATAAAATAAAATAAAGTTGTCATAATAAAGGTAACCAACCAAATAGAAATTGATTTTATTATTTGGCACTTTCAGATGATAAAACAAACTCCGGGTCATACTGACCCATAGCGTTTTTGCTGATTCAAAGGGGAAAAAAATAATAATAATCCGCACGTGCCAAGATGGTGTCATACCTGGATGCGCCGATTCCTCGCTGTTGAAGGTTATCTCCTCATCCTTGACCATTTCGTTCCACATCTCGCTCAGTCCTTCTGCCGAGAAGGCCCACTGCCAGAGGAGACCAGACATTACCAAAAATAAAAAATAAAAAAAAGAATCAACGCATTGTTGTGCTGGAATCCGGTTGCTTTAGTTAAGATCAAATACAAATTATAACTTCAATTCCCTACAAGAGGCAATCTTCAATGTATCAGAATTAATGGTTTGTTCACATTTACTTCCAAATTTCCCGATGGTGGAACTAAGAAAGGGGCTGAGTGCATCTCTCCAATAAAAAGACAATTTGATTCATATATCGATGTCTTTTCAAGTGAATGAGTAAATGTGATTCGCTGGCATCTTTTAAATCAAAACCAATTCTTCGATTCAAATCAGTTTTTGTTACACCCCTTTTATCTAATCTACGTGTATGCCCTGAAGATCTTGTTCATTCGCATGGAAAGTTTGACAAGTGACAGAATCAGGCAACCCATCGATTCATCTTTGTGGATTGCGTCACGTACCTGTAAGTCTATCTTGAGCCATTTGTCATGAAATGGGCTCTGAGCATCGAGGTTAAAAGACGGAGAAGGCATCTTTCCCCACCTCCTCACTCGGCTGCAAACGCAGCCAACCTGCAAACATGGGGGGGAAAAACAAAGATAACTGGGTGTAATATCAATCAAGTGACAGCCGAGTTGATCCGTGCAACATAACACACACGTGGCAACACACTGTCTGCTGCATATTGTGCACAGATGTCAAATTCAAGACGTGACGGCCAGGTCCGGAGCGCTGCATTATTTTACGCGGCCCTCTCAAGCAGGGGTGTCCAAAGTCAGTCCTCAAGGGCTGCTGTCCTGCCTGTTTTCAACACAACTGATTCAAATAATCAGGATCGTTCTTATGCTGCTTCAGGACTGACAATGATCATCCTTTGAATCAGGTAAGTTGGAGGAGGGGAAACACACAGGATAGTGGCCCTCAAGGACAGGAGTCTGACAGACGGATTTTAGAATAAATCAAACACTGGCTTAACAAACTTCTGCTTTCAAATGTAGTTATCCCCCATTATTTGAATGTTATTTTTGTCGATATAATCATATGAGAAGCCAATATCACCCTCATAATGAGGAAAAAACAAGATGTGGCCTGAAACCAAATTGAGGTTGACACCCTTGATATAGTGGAATGAAAATTATACTCAACGTACAAAATGCATTGACGACACCGTATGGTAAATTCCGACAGTAGCAGGCCACTGATCTCCTTCTCATCGTATGATGGCGACACTGTTGGAAACTCAATCATCAGATGTTTACAGACGGGACCAGAAAAATAGGTTGCTGCTGCATCTAAATTTAGTTGTTTTTATTTTAATCGCGACGAGAATGTCAGACGGTCGCCGTACCGTTAAACGAACAACACGTTTAAAATAAACATGAGCCGATATGTGAAATAACGCCGATTATTCCAAAGAGGAATTGCCTATGTTCATGTTTGTGTATACTACATATGTGTGCATTTATCGTGACATGACGATGGGAGGGTTAGGTAGAACATCATCATCGTCGCTTTTAAGTACCAGGCGGGCTGCACCCCCCGCCCCAGCCAAGCCCCGCCCCCCCCCCACACACACCCCCGCCCTTACCCTCGTCAGCATCACTCAGGAGCACGGCAAGTCAACATTAGTAAAGAAAACAAGAATAAGAGGAAAGTTCTAAACGTGGCATCGGCCTTCACATTGACAAGATAAAAAAATGCCCCAAAAAATCAAAGTCGAGGGCTGGATTTGGGTGACTGAGAGTAAGACTGTGACAAGAACAGGACCAACATATCTGTGAGAGGCAGCGGCCAGACCGGGATAGGACGAGACCAGCCAAGAACGGGATGAGACAAAGACCATAAAAATCCATTTTAAAAACTGTGACAAGGTCGAACATTGAAAGAGTGTTTTCATTTAATTATCCGTTCCATCCTCATGAGGGTCACGGGGGTCGCGCTGAAGCCGATGGCACCCGGAACTTTTTTGGGGCCCTCAGTCACAAACATTGCAGGAGTGGTGAGGGTGGGTGTCGCTAACACATCAATCAGAGGTATTTATTGTTTGATCGAGTACTTCTCGGTGTCACCATCATAAAGTTGAAGAACAGCAGATCAATGCTGACTGGTCTCAACCCAAAAAAATCCCAAAGTTCAGCTCATGCGAGACTGAGAGAAGACCAAGATTTGGCGGAGTTGAGTCCAAGACAAAGACCTTCAACATGTACTGTAATCTCAAGACAGGTCTCGAGTGTTGCAATCCTACAAACTTCAACATTCATTTATAAACCAAGGAAGTTGGAGACATTGCGCAAGAGCGCTCCGTGTTACGTGGGTCCGTTGTTGAGGGGGCCAACGTCAACAGGCTCCTGGAGGTTGCATGGGAGTTGATACAACCGGTGTGCATGTTCTTTGTGTTTACCCTCATATGGGCGCTTCAGATCCTGTCCAACTGGTTTGGACAGGGAGGTGCTCAGAGTAGAACGTAGATTGACTGGTAAATCGTGAATTTTGCTTTTCGGTTCAGCTCCTTTGTCACCGCGACAGACCGAGACATATTCCTCACTGGAAACAAATCTGAATCTTTGCGGGCCATATGGACCGAACTCTGACACCCGATACCCGATTCCCCCGAGGGACACGGTCGAATGTCTTTGCTAAGTGCACAAAGCACATTTAGACTAGCTAGGCAAACTACTATGCAGCCCCCAGAACCCTGCTGGACCAAAACTACACTACTCCTCTTGAATCCGATATTCAACTGATGGAACCTTCTTTTCAGCACGTTTGAATTGACCTTATCAGGAAGGCTGAGGAGTGTGATCCTACTGTAGTTGGAACACCCCCGCTGTTTGTGACAAAACTACAATTGATTAGGACAATATTTACACTATACAGTATATATTCAGATTCAAAAAACTTTATTTATCCCCGTGGGGCAATTAGAGTATATATGATCTAAATTGAAGTATATATGATCTAAATTGAAATAACCATCATATGTGGCGGTATATTATTGTATTATATGTGCCTCTGATGTAAAAGTAAACTTTTGACTAAACTGTGTCGATGACATCAGTGTTTGTTGTTGTATGAACTTTTCTTAATTAACTGCTTGGGTTCTTTGCCCTCTCCTGGCATGACCGACCAGCTTGTCAACACCTCTGACCGGGTCCCCACAAGACTCATTTAGGGCCATTAATTATTCAAAATGTTTTCACCCAATTTTGACTTGACTAATGAGTCATGTGGGTGTTGCGCGCCTGCACGCGAATGTGTGTGTGTGTGTGTGTGTGTGTGTGTGTGTGTGTGTGTGTGTGTGTGTGGACACTAGTTGAAAAACCAAAGAATAAAACTTTTACAGATACACATGGCGTCATGGCTAACTTTTCTTATGTTATGCACATGTTATGTTTGTTTTCAGCACAGGACGTGCTGAAAACAAACAAACAAAAACGTTCAAACAAACCACACACTTAAAACAAGGAACATACAGAGCCCTTAAGGTGACATGGAAGGAAAAAAAAAAAGAAACATTTGCGTTCGCTCGCAGTTTGTGTTCCCAAGGAAATAACGCAGATTTATTAATTATTGTTTTTATTATTTTGCAAGAGAACGTTTTAGAAAAATCGCAGTTGTGTACTTCCGGGTCATTTCTGGGTAAATGAAAACAACAAAGTGGAGGGTTTGCACAGAAGTTTAATTCCATTTTAATTTTAAATGGTCTTGAAATACCATAACATAAAATGTGTTCTTGGTCGTAAGCACGGTTTCCAAATGTGCGAAAGACATCTGAAGCGTACTGTGGCCTCTGAAACAGCCGCGCGTTACAGGCTACAGGAGCCAAACTGACCCGGAAGTACATAAACGGCCATTAAAAAATGTTTGCTTATTAAAAAAAAAAAAAAGCACAAAACAAAACTTTTGTTATTTCGAAAATTTACCGCAATTTTTTTTCCTAATTCCATGTCACCATACGGGCTCAGCAGGAACAGCATTAGCGTATGTATTAATCAGATTCTTGACCTCATAGGCCGGAATTACAGTACACAGCAAATCCATGTGCCTTCTTCCGATCTGCGCCCATGAGCTAAGTGATATTCCGACTAGTTTTCTACACACCACAGCGCTGTTTTTTAAATAATAATAATTAAAAAAAAACATTACAAAATGCATCGTTTGATTTTGGGGAGCCTGGAAAGAAGTAATGGTAATTCCATTCATTTCACTGTGGCTGGAAATTGTGAAATCTGAACGATGTCATGAAAATGACTTTTTGCTAGCCATCGTCCAGTTTGTTGTTTTGGGGATCGGGTGCTTCCAGTGGTCTAGAAATGCCCCTTTCTGTCAACGTGTGATCCCACGCCTGAACACTGGAGCGTGGGGCGGCTACTGGCTGCTAAACAGGCGACAGACAAGCAGCCCAATCCGCCCGGTGTGCCATTCAGAAAGACTGCCAGCCAGTCGTCATCGTCGCCGCCGCCTTCCCGGTAGTAATGAGCGCTGGAACGATGGAGGTGGATGCTGTGATGGTTTCAACGCGGCCGTGGGTGTGAGCGCTCCTCGGCCCGTTGTCGTGGAGTGTCCGTAGAAAGGTACTTAATCAACAAAGTAATCCAAATAAAAGTGATGTTTTTTTGTTTGATTTAAACGGTTACCGACTTCGCCTAACCAGAGTTAGCCCCTCGTGCTAGTGAAGCTAGCGCCGCCAACGTGTGTGGGGAGTGAGTTTCACTTGCCTTTTTGTTTGATTTAACCTCAAAACAACCCCTTTCGTTTCCTCCCACGTTGGTTTTATATGTTAGTGACAGTCCAAGTTGAGTCCCGAGTTAAAATAAGCCAAATTTAGCCGCGTTGCGATGCGAGCTAGCTACGAAGCTAATTAAGCTCACCTGTCGCGGTCACCTGAGTGTCTGGCGACGACGAAGGAGACGGAGAGAAAGAAGCAAAAATGGTTCTTAACAAAACACAACGCGTGACGAGTCGTCAAAATAGAATAGGCTGCGGTGTTTCCAAAGGAGACCGAGCCGGTTTAACGAGATTCTGCAGCTCGCCATGGAGTGCAACTTTAAAGCTGTGGACTCGTCGTCGGGACCGAATTGGACTCTTTGTCGTGAAAATGGTGCGTGGATTATTTATAGTTGGGATAGAACGTATTCACGTTTGCTTGGATTTTAACTCCTGATTCGTACAATGACTTTGTAACTGTACTTAAATAGATTTGTTTAAGTACCTGTTTAGTTGTCTGACGATTTATTACAGATATATGGACTGTCTACTTCTCACTCTGACAAAATGGGCCTTTTATTTTTTCTTAAACTTCTTTGGATGGAAAAAAAACAACAGAAAATGATATTCTGGTGCTTTATGAGGTGAAGAAAACAGAAACCGCGGTGGCTGAAGGAATGTGAACCGGGAAGCATTAATAACAATCGCGTTACAGATTACGAAAAGCAAGATATTCCCCGTCCATGGCTTTAATTTAAAGAATGGTTTGTGGTGAATCGGTTGGATTGTGCTGTGTCAGCCAAACCACCAGTTTTCACTGTTTTAAAAAAACTGTCAAATATTAAACCACATTCATGATACTGACGGAACAATTTTTCAGTTACTGTTACCTGATACATCTGTAAATGTATTTTCACGATGTTTTGCTCATGCGGGACATACATGCAGCATTTTGATTAATATTGCGTTTTATGGAATATGAATATTATTGAATCTTCTTTGTTAGTGGACTCCTCCATGTACTCAAATTGGTGAAATGTGCTCTTGGTGTTTAGAGCGACATCTTTATGGCTGATCTTCAATCCAATTTGAAGAAAGTCTGAACACCTACTTTGTGTTTGTGTTGTTGTTGTTGTCCCCCCCTCCCTCCTCCAGGCGTGTGGCTCGACTTGAGCTGCGCCTCTGGCCTGCAGAGACTTCTTCACTGCCTGGTTGTCAATGTAACACAGGAGAAAAACAACAACAGCAACAGCAGCAGCACATCCGGCCTTGGAATGGCTCAGGACCGCGGCAAGTACGACTTCTACATCGGCCTGGCTCTGGCTGTCAGCTCCAGCATCTTCATCGGCGGCAGCTTCATCCTCAAGAAGAAGGGCCTGCTGCGTTTGGCCAGGAAGGGATCCATGCGAGCCGGTAACAAGCTTTCAGCGACATGTACACTGTCGACAAATGGCCTCCAATAGGCAAGCACCAGAGGTTTTGGTTAGGTGGATGTGTAGACCACGACTTGTCTCCACGCCAACGATACACAGACAGGCTATTTTTGGATGACTGAGTTCACTGCCGCAAGTGCAGTTTTTACCTTTGACCGACACTTTGCCAGCAGTACGAGCCTTGATTGCGCAAAAACGGCGTGGTCCACGTTTGCCGCTAAAAGAAAATTGGAGCAAGCATCGTTATGTCACATCGGTGACGACAACAAAATCGACACAGTGCTCAATTAAGAGTGGCGTGGATTTCGGGGAAGCGTAAGAGGCCATTTTCTTTTCAACTAGCCTTTCCTCTCCGTCACCGTTTCAGGTCAGGGCGGCCATGCTTATCTCAAGGAGTGGCTCTGGTGGGCTGGTTTACTTTCAAGTAAGTAATTTTTCAACAGAATTCGCACCAACATCACGAGCGTAACCCTGTTTGACTTCCGAGGTGTTCGCATATCAAGTGAATTCATCAGACTGCTCATCATAAAACCTCAAACCACCCGTACAGACGTTTTAAGTTGCACTACGGAAAATAAGTTCGAGACGATCATAAAAGTACCGTATTTTCCGCACAATAAGGCGCTTTGGACAATAAGGCGCAACTTCAATGAATGGGCAATTTTAAAACTTTTCATATCCAGGCCGCACCGCATTATACGGCACATAGAATGAATGGAAGCTTCAATAGTGGCTGCGGTTCTGTTATGCATCCAGTAGATGGAGCTACGCTAAAGTGAAATCAATACAATACGGCTATATTTATATAGCGGGTTGACAACCGCTGCAAATGTGTAACAAAGTGCTTTCCAGAACATTTAAAATACTCCGTCCAAGAAATCAGAATATTGATCCATTTATAAGGTGCATCGGATTACAGGGCGCGCTGTCTGTTTTTGAGAAAATTGAATGCTTTTAGGTGCGCCCTGTAGTGCGGAAAATACAGTATAAGAAATAAAATTGAGTCTTCAAAAAAAAAAAGAAGAAAAATTACCTCAGTTCATGCTTTTGCTTTGTCATTTTCAGTGGGTGCGGGTGAAGCCGCCAACTTTGCAGCGTATGCCTTCGCCCCCGCCACTCTGGTCACGCCTCTGGGCGCCCTCAGCGTGTTGGTCAGGTATGCGTCGAAACGTTTAGACGTTATTCTTACTTTTTTTCCCGAAACCTCACTGGTTGTCACCGATGATGTAATCCTCGTCCGCTCTCAGCGCGGTGCTGTCGTCGTACTTCCTGAGCGAGCGCTTGAACCTTCACGGCAAGCTGGGCTGTCTGCTCAGTGTGCTGGGCTCCACGACCATGGTCATACACGCCCCCAAAGAGGAGGAGATCAGCAGCCTGGAGGACATGGCGCGAAAGCTGGTCGACCCAGGTAAACGCGCACGCCGTGTTGGATTAGGAAGAAAAAAAAACACACACGCAGAAGTGAAAAAGGTGCTTATCCTTTGAAAATATGATTGAACAGTTGTTTCTCTGGGGCTGTAAATATATTAAGTCATAATGTACTAAGGGTTGCGCGCAGCATGGCGTGGATTTTTTTTTTTCGGAAGCGTTATCGATATCAGTATCGATAAGTTGTGTTACGGGGGGAAAAAATAGCTCGGCCCTAAAAATACATTTGGGGACACACAAAACCATCTCTGATTTAAAATTTGCTGTTGACCAGTGTACTAGATTCCAATTAATTGCAACCTTAATGTATTGCAAATAAGTTTGATAGAGGTGTACAGAAATAAGGTTCTAAACAGTAGTGATAAAAAGATTAGATGGGAATGTATTGTATTTACATAAAATACAACCAAACTATATTTAACAAATGCGTTGTATTAGATTAAAAAAAAAACTAGAGGCACTGAAATACTTTGTATAACTAATGCACCGTTTTGAAGATTGAAGTCAACAGTTCTTCGACTTACCACTAGAGGGAGCCCGCGTAGCAAATTCAGAAAATCACCGCACTTCGCTGCTGTATACTTGCGGTACACATTTTTCCATTTCTCGCCCAGCTTCTTCTGATCCTTTGCACTGCGTGTGTCTGATTAAGGCTTCTTCATCTTCGCCACGGCGGTGGTCACGGTGGTGTTGGTGTTGATTTTGGCGGTGGCCCCACGCCACGGTCAGACCAACATCCTGGTGTACATCAGCATCTGCTCGCTCATCGGCTCGCTGTCCGTGTCGTGCGTCAAGGGCCTTGGCATCGCCATCAAGGAGGCGCTGGGCGGCGTCAATGTGGCGCGCGCCCCCCTGGCCTGGCTGCTTGTGGTGGGCCTGCTGGTCTGCGTGGGGACGCAGATCAACTTCCTCAACAAGGCGCTGGACATCTTTAACACGTCCCTGGTGACGCCCATCTACTACGTGTTCTTCACCACTTCCGTGCTAACCTGCTCGGCAGCGCTCTTCAAGGAGTGGCAGCACATGGGCGCGGCGGACGTCATCGGCACATTGGCCGGCTTCCTCACCATCGTGGTGGGCATCTTCCTGCTGCACGCCTTCAAGGACGTCAGCGTCAGCTTGGCCACGCTGGCCGCCGCCGTGCGCAAGGACCAAAGGCACGCCAACGGCGCCTACGCCGACGCCAACGGCACGTACCAACTCCTCCACAGCAACGCCGACGTGGACGAAGAGCGCGAGACGCCGTTCGACGCCGTCTCCAGGCGCAATGGGACCTTGGTGTCGTAGAGACAATCTGGTCCAATGGATTCTACTTGTTTTCCTTTGCCTTACTTTCCCCCCCTTGTCTCTTTCCATTCAGTTGTAGCACTGGGGGGGGGGGGGATGGCTGTGTTGGGAATCACTACTGTCCACGATGGCACTGTGGGAAACCTTTTTATCGTGGGCCCCACACGCAAGGAGGAAGTTATGAAGTGAAGATCATGAACTTGACCTCCATGTATGGCGCATATACAATTGCCCTTCCATTTATACAGTTCAGGAAAGTAATCAAGAAATCACAGCCAGTTTCTCAAGATTTTGCTGTGGAGCAATACAATAGTTCTCTGCTATTCACCGGAGATGAAGATGAGGCCAGCCTGCAAACAGGGAAAATCTCTGTATAATCAACACCCATCAAAATTTAAAAAATCAATTAAAAAAAAAAGAGAATTATTAAAAAAAAAGTACAATAAATAAATCTGCAAATATATAACTAAGTATGCAGGGTCCACTATCAATATGTTTTGAGTAAAATGGACATTTAGGTTTCACTTTATCAGCTGCTCAAGACCAGCTTTGTTCTGGGACAGTGCTTCTATGTCAAATCACTCTTATTCCAAATCAGCTTTCCCGATTGCATTCATCCATTCCGGTGTTCCAATAAGCCGCCAATGAATATTTTTTATAATGTTAAGGAAAGTAGCACTTTACAGTATTTGACTTCATAAAAACATAACATAGTTGAGTAAAAGTAATGGACTATTTTTCTTACTAGAAACACACTACATAATGTTTTAGGGGGGGGTGGGGTCCGGCAAATTAACAAATGGCATTTCCATTTGATTTAAGAGAAGAGCGAGTTTAAGGCACCACTTTATTGTAATCTTGAGTATTTACCTGCAGAAAATGGAAGAATGGTAAAACTACAGTACCACAATCCCCCCCCCTTTTTTTTTATTTTTTATTCGTGACTTGGCGAGTGATTCCTGACTTGAACCTTCCTATTGCATTCCTGCGTCAATTTGACCCGTGGTATGTGTTATGTTGGTTTGTTTTGCTATACCAAAAATGATCATGGATCAAAGTGGCCTGCTGCATGTTCAGCCAGCAAGAAAATAAATACAAACAGTTTAATCGCCAATATTGGCTCTTAAATATTGGGGGGGGGGGTTAATCCCATTTCTGTAAATTTCGATGGGTAAATTTGAGAAATTTTGAGATCCGAGCACAGTCACAGAAGGAATTAAACTCATGGGCGTACTTACTCCCCTCCCCTACTCAATTCCAATCATTTCTCCTGGTACATGAATTATTCATGCGGCGGGCGGGTCATATCAGCTTATCAGTCACCGGATCGCCAAGTTGAAAATATGTGAAACAAAGCATTTTCATTCAAGTGACCAGAAATGTCATACTTTTTTTTCTTCTT
>NW_017806175.1:7460849-7464728 GCF_001891065.2 Hippocampus comes | reverse complement strand
TGTGAGGCCTGGGGGGGGGGGGGATGGCTGTGTTGGGAATCACTACTGTCCACGATGGCACTGTGGGAAACCTTTTTATCGTGGGCCCCACACGCAAGGAGGAAGTTATGAAGTGAAGATCATGAACTTGACCTCCATGTATGGCGCATATACAATTGCCCTTCCATTTATACAGTTCAGGAAAGTAATCAAGAAATCACAGCCAGTTTCTCAAGATTTTGCTGTGGAGCAATACAATAGTTCTCTGCTATTCACCGGAGATGAAGACGAGGCCAGCCTGCAAACAGGGAAAATCTCTGTATAATCAACACCCATCAAAATTTTTAAAAAATCAATTAAAAAAAAATTGAGAATTAAAAAAAAAGTACAATAAATAAATCTGCAAATATATAACTAAGTATGCAGGGTCCACTATCAATATGTTTTGAGTAAAATGGACATTTAGATTTCACTTTATCAGCTGCTCAAGACCAGCTTTGTTCTGGGACAATGCTTCTGTGTCAAATCACTCTTATTCCAAATCAGCTTTCCCGATTGCATTCATCCATTCCGGTGTTCCAATAAGCCGCCAATGAATATTTTTTATAATGTTAAGGAAAGTAGCACTTTACAGTATTTGACTTCATAAAAACATAACATAGTTGAGTAAAAGTAATGGACTATTTTTCTTACTAGAAACACACTACATAATGTTTTAGGGGGGGGTGGGGTCCGGCAAATTAACAAATGGCATTTCCATTTGATTTAAGAGAAGAGCGAGTTTAAGGCACCACTTTATTGTAATCTTGAGTATTTACCTGCAGAAAATGGAAGAATGGTAAAACTACAGTACCACAATCCCCCCCCCCCACACACTTTTTTTTTGTTTTGTTATTCGTGACTTGGCGAGTGATTCCTGACTTGAACCTTCCTATTGCATTCCTGCGTCAATTTGACCCGTGGTATGTGTTACCACGTGTTATGTTGGTTTGTTTTGCTATACCAAAAATGATCATGGATCAAAGTGGCCTGCTGCATGTTCAGCCAGCAAGAAAAATTCATGCGGCGGGCGGGTCATATTGACCCATGAACATGTTCAGTTTATCAGTCACCGGATCGCCAAGTTGAAAATATGTGAAACAAAGCATTTTCATTCAAGTGACCAGAAATGTCATACTTTTTTTTCTTCTTCTTATTTGGGTCAATTTGATCCGTAGCATTTATCAGTCACCGGATCGCCAAGTTGAAAATATGTGAAACAAAGCATTTTCATTCAAGTGACCAGAAATGTCATACTTTTTTTTCTTCTTATTTGGGTCAATTTGATCCGTAGCATAGACAGGAGAGTTAAACTCTGTTTTCGTGCACTGGAAATATTTATATTCAACATGATCAGGTTTCACTGTCACTACAAATTGTCGTGATACTTGAAAGTAACTTTGATTTTAATTTAAGAAAAAAAAATGCAGCTCTGCGGATGAACCAACAGATTTGTTACATATTTATTGAAATAATAAAAGGATGATTAAAAGTCAAGGCACAGTCAATGGAAATGCGTTGGCATGCAAAATATGAAAAACAAAACAACTTCACCTCACTTCTAATGTTCCATCTTCATCACCACCACCAACACCACAAAATCTTTTAAATATTAATCTCTTAGAAAGTCTATCTAGAAGTATAAAACAATCTATTTCCCCGATAAGGCACGTGTGAATACAAAAATTTTATTGTGGGAATAAAACTCAATGGTCTTTGCTAGCCGAGTCCCCTGACCCCAAAAAGGGAATATTTGTAATATTTTTGCACTCAGCTGCTGGCCAGTGATTGGTGGATGGGCGGCTGGAAGCAGCGCACGTGCTCCACCGGCATGTTCTCGCCGTCGCTCGGTTTGAGGTACTTATTCAGGATGGCGAAGATCTCGTTGTTGAGTACTTGGAACTTGCGGATGCGGTCCACCATTTTCTTCAGCGGCTGGGAAAACAAAAATAGACACAAAATGGATGCCTAGAGACAAGTTCAATGTGACCAAAGAAAGTGTGAGCTGGCATGGGAAAACAGGAGCTCGGAACGTTCAGATTATTCCAGCACATTTAAAAGTGAGAAAATTACATTGTATACATTTTTTAAAATAATTCCAAAAACTGAGTACTCGCACTATATTTTTGAAGGGGGGGAAAAAAAACTGATTCGTAACTATGACAAAAGATTGCATTTAAAATGATTATTTCAAAGTAATTAGAAGAAAATATTTTTAAAGAACAATTTTAAATGAACATTTTGGTGTTTCCAGAAATAAACATTTTGTTTTTAAAATGAATTAAAAATTACGCATTCTTGAAGCACAACCAACCAGTCAACCTTTATTTTATTTTTTTTCCCTGTGTACGTGGGTACCCTGATTTGCTGGTATCCAGTATCATCGTTTGGTCGCATTTGTGCAAGTGTTTTAAAAAAAAAAAAAAATCCTTTGGATTTACTTAATTTGAAAAACATTACATTGTGTGTTTGTCCAAGGACCTGGAGAAAAACTAGCATTCCAAAAACAAACATTCTTACGAACTTCACTTAAGACTCTAAATTGTCCTGAGGTGTAAATTTGAGTGTGCTAACAACCACTCCAGAGTGTGCCCCGCCTCTCGGTATGGTACAGTACTCACTACGCTCTTGATGAGCTCGTCCTTGCCGTCGTGCTTCTGCACTTTCAGCAGGTGGTAGCTGAAGTCGAGGATGTCAAAGCGTCTCTGCTGGCCCAACAGGCTGATGATCAAGCAGCCCGCCCAGTGGAGTCCATCGCCGAAGCACTGCCTGAAAAAAAGAAAAAAAAAATGCACGAGGATCATTGTACACACCCAACTGGAATGAAGTCAGAGGTGGCAAACGTGCACAAAGAAGGCAAGCGGTGGTACCTAGTGGGGGGGCGTGCGACATTACCCCAGCTATGGTGTTTCGAATTATATAGTAGCATTAAGCTAGCAGACTTTTATGTAGTTTGACTGAACAATTTGTTGTTTAAATGTATGCAAATTTTCAGTAGCCTATCTATGGTGTTTAAAGTGTATGTTAGCATTTGCTAAATAGGGGTTTTGGCTGAACATTTTGAAATTTTGAGTTTAAATACACGTTTACTTTTCATCGACGCTAACTTTGTTAGCCCAAGGTGTTTTTGATGTTAAATTCGCAAATGTTACACTTTCTTTGTGTGTGTTGTTGCGTCATGTGAAAAAGTCGCAACTATTTGAAGGTTTATAATGACTGTCACATCGATGCCAGTTTCTGTTATCCCGTCTCCGGCGTTTCGCATTTGCACATGCGTTAGCATTAAGCTAGCGGCCTTTTGTGAACGCTTAGGCTGAACATTTTGGTGTTTAAATCAAGAATTCCCCGGCAGAAAAAAAATGCCCCTGTACTTACTCGACGGTGAACTCGTGTGCGCCGACGGGGATGCAGTAGACAAACTGCATGGCGCTCCACAGACGATGGAACTCCACGCACTCGTCCACGTGCATGACGCCGTTGCTGGGCAGCGGGCCGCGCCAGATGGGGTCGTCCAGGAAGCCGCGCACGCGCGCCAGGATCACCTCAAACATGGACAGGCCGCAACACAGTCGCTCCTTGGTCAGCAGGTCACCCTCGCGAGCGATGGCAATTTGCTACAGACGGAGGGGAAATGACAAATTCGGTGGTTCTTCACTTCACACACCAAATTCCAACTCAAAAACAGTTGAGCATTTAATTTTGTTGCACGCAAGTTAAATGAATTCAAATCAAACTTCGACAAGATTAACTGTAAATGTAGATTTGCGGTTCAGCGGTCGCAACTTCATCAATTTCCAGAAGGTTCCACTGATCGACGTTTTATTTTACCCGATCGCTCACTTATTTATGTCTTTGTTATCC
>NW_017806175.1:7413279-7460673 GCF_001891065.2 Hippocampus comes | reverse complement strand
AAACTCTGTTTTCGTGCACTGGAAATATTTATATTCAACATGATCAGGTTTCACTGTCACTACAAATTGTCGTGATACTTGAAAGTAACTTTGATTTTAATTTAAGAAAAAAAAATGCAGCTCTGCGGATGAACCAACAGATTTGTTACATATTTATTGAAATAATAAAAGGATGATTAAAAGTCAAGGCACAGTCAATGGAAATGCGTTGGCATGCAAAATATGAAAAACAAAACAACTTCACCTCACTTCTAATGTTCCATCTTCATCACCACCACCAACACCACAAAATCTTTTAAATATTAATCTCTTAGAAAGTCTAGAAGTATAAAACAATCTATTTCTCCGATAAGGCACGTGTGAATACAAAAATTTTATTGTGGGAATAAAACTCAATGGTCTTTGCTAGCCGAGTCCCCTGACCCCAAAAAGGGAATATTTGTAATATTTTTGCACTCAGCTGCTGGCCAGTGATTGGTGGATGGGCGGCTGGAAGCAGCGCACGTGCTCCACCGGCATGTTCTCGCCGTCGCTCGACTTGAGGTACTTATTCAGGATGGCGAAGATCTCGTTGTTGAGTACTTGGAACTTGCGGATGCGGTCCACCATTTTCTTCAGCGGCTGGGAAAACAAAAATAGACACACAATGGATGCCTAGAGACAAGTTCATTGTGACCAAAGAAAGTGTGAGCTGGCATGGGAAAACAGGAGCTCGGAACGTTCAGATTATTCCAGCACATTTAAAAGTGAGAAAATTACATTGTATACATTTTTTTTTTTTAAATAATTACAAAAACTGAGTACGTTTTGCAATACATATTAGAAGGAAAAAAAAACTGTCATTAGGTAACTATGACAAAAGATTGCATTTAAAATGATTTCAAAGTAGGAGTAGAAAAAAATATTTTTAAAGACCCATTTCAAATTAACTTTTGGTGTTTCCAGAAATAAACATTTTGTTTTTGAAATGAATTAAAAATTACGCATTCTTGAAGCACAACCAACCAGTCAACCTTTATTTTATTTTTTTTCCCTGTGTACGTGGGTACCCTGATTTGCTGGTATCCAGTATCATCGTTTGGAAATGAATTAAAAATTACGCATTCTTGAAGCACAACTAACCAGTCAACCTTAATTTTTGTTTTTCCTGTGTACGTGGGTACTCTGATTTGCTGGTATCATCGTTTGGTCGCATTTGTGTAAATGTTTTTCAAAAAAAATCCTTTGGATTTACTTAATTTGAAAAACATTACATTGTGTGTTTGTCCAAGGACCTGGAGAAAAACTAGCATTCCAAAAACAAACATTCTTACGAACTTCACTTAAGACTCTAAATTGTCCTGAGGTGTAAATTTGAGTGTGCTAACAACCACTCCAGAGTGTGCCCCGCCTCTCGGTATGGTACAGTACTCACTACGCTCTTGATGAGCTCGTCCTTGCCGTCGTGCTTCTGCACTTTCAGCAGGTGGTAGCTGAAGTCGAGGATGTCAAAGCGTCTCTGCTGGCCCAACAGGCTGATGATCAAGCAGCCCGCCCAGTGGAGTCCATCGCCGAAGCACTGCCTGAAAAAAAAAAAAAAAAAATGCACGAGGATCATTGTACACACCCAACTGGAATGAAGTCAGAGGTGGCAAACGTGCACAAAGAAGGCAAGCGGTGGTACCTAGTGGGGGGGCGTGCGACATTACCCCAGCTATGGTGTTTCGAATTATATAGTAGCATTAAGCTAGCAGACTTTTATGTAGTTTGACTGAACAATTTGTTGTTTAAATGTATGCAAATTTTCAGTAGCCTATCTATGGTGTTTAAAGTGTATGTTAGCATTTGCTAAATAGGGGTTTTGGCTGAACATTTTGAAATTTTGAGTTTAAATACACGTTTACTTTTCATCGACGCTAACTTTGTTAGCCCAAGGTGTTTTTGATGTTAAATTCGCAAATGTTACACTTTCTTTGTGTGTGTTGTTGCGTCATGTGAAAAAGTCGCAACTATTTGAAGGTTTATAATGACTGTCACATCGATGCCAGTTTCTGTTATCCCGTCTCCGGCGTTTCGCATTTGCACATGCGTTAGCATTAAGCTAGCGGCCTTTTGTGAACGCTTAGGCTGAACATTTTGGTGTTTAAATCAAGAATTCCCCGGCAGAAAAAAAATGCCCCTGTACTTACTCGACGGTGAACTCGTGTGCGCCGACGGGGATGCAGTAGACAAACTGCATGGCGCTCCACAGACGATGGAACTCCACGCACTCGTCCACGTGCATGACGCCGTTGCTGGGCAGCGGGCCGCGCCAGATGGGGTCGTCCAGGAAGCCGCGCACGCGCGCCAGGATCACCTCAAACATGGACAGGCCGCAACACAGTCGCTCCTTGGTCAGCAGGTCACCCTCGCGAGCGATGGCAATTTGCTACAGACGGAGGGGAAATGACAAATTCGGTGGTTCTTCACTTCACACACCAAATTCCAACTCAAAAACAGTTGAGCATTTAATTTTGTTGCACGCAAGTTAAATGAATTCAAATCAAACTTCGACAAGATTAACTGTAAATGTAGATTTGCGGTTCAGCGGTCGCAACTTCATCAATTTCCAGAAGGTTCCACTGATCGACGTTTTATTTTACCCGATCGCTCACTTATTTATGTCTTTGTTATCCACCCCGAGCTTTTTTTTTTAAACCGGAGATTTTTCCATTTTTTCCCCCCACAGATTTTTTTTTTTAAATCAATCCCACAATAATTCTTTTTTCTCCCTTCATATTCATATTTTAAAAACTTGATCCCCTTGCATTTAAAAAAAAAGCTAATCAGACACTTAATAGATATTTTTCATATGCAATCCTCCACGTTTCCTCCCCCATCCTCCACTCCTTCACTTTTCTTTTTACCCGATCCCCCACATATTTCCTTTTTTTTTTTCCTCCTTGCCCAATCTTTCACGATTCATGGTCGGGCCTGAAAGTGTATCAAAAATTGTGGCTTCCTATCAGGGGCCAGCTGTCAATTCAGTAAATTTCTGGTTTATTCCGTTCATTCCCAATGTTGCAAGTCGACTGACGACACACATGAGGTGGCCTGCGTGCTAACGACGTACCTGTGGCGTGCCGAGACGCTCGATGAGAGGAACCATGTGCAGCGCCGTGTATTTGGCCTCCAGACGCTTCATCTTGGCATCCAGGCGCTCACCCTCTGTCAACACACACACAAACATACATTTACATTTTTGTACAGCATCTGTGAAATTGCAGTTGTAGTTTCTTTTTTTTCTTAATCATTAGATTTAACGATATGCTTATGAATCTTTTGAAGTTGATTGAAATTCGATTGCCATCTCTTATTTGTGTTGATGTTCTCCTAATTTCATTCATACTTCGTTGTCATCTTTTCACTTATTATAAATTCTATCCACTCGGGTTATTTGTTTTTTTTGTTTGATCATGACAGGAAATGAACAAGATGTGAGTTTGTGCGTTGGCTGTTTACCTTTGATGTGGACTCTGGGCAGAATGTTCTGGAAAGGTGCCGCATGCAGCAGATCACAAACCTCCTCCTGCGACTGCGCCACAGCACGAGACAAATCAACAACACGTGTTCATGCTCTGGGCTCAAACTGGCCATTTGTGTTCACCCCACGATTCCCCTACTTTTTTTTTTCCCCCACGGGCTTTAAATGGCCATTATTTTCCTGATTAAATACAGTAATGCACAGGTATTTTTGTCCACTTGGGGTCACCATTCTCATGTTTTACTGTTACATCTGTGACTGTGAACGGCTTTAAAAGGCAGGGCCTGAGCCGGTGAGTGACGTGGGCGCCGGCAATTGAGAGTGCTAGCTGGCCGTGCCTTTTACAGACTTTTTCCTCCTGCCACTGTGCCAACTTATTTCTGATGACTGCAGCAGTCTTGCGAGGACAAATTATCCTTGCAAAGCTTCCAGGCTGAGATTTTGCTTTGCTGCCTTTTTTTTTGTTAACTAGATGTTTGATCACCGCAGCTCTATTTTTAAGCATCAACAAGCAAAAGTAGTTTCAGAGGGAGTGGCTTTGGCCGTACCAGACTCTGCTCGCTGAGTAGGCAGAAGAGGAGGGCGTTGCCCACCTCCCGCAGGTTCTGGAAGCAAACCGTCTTGAGCTCAGCATACTCCACAATGTCCTTCAGCTGGTGGTGGAAAAACTCCAGGATTCCTGGAGGGGGCGGGGTAATAAAACGCATCAGAAAGCAGAAAATTACACAACTTCTCTCGAGGGCCCGACCGATATGTTTTTTTTTTTTTTTAAGGCCCATATACTGTAGATTCCAATACTTGGCAGAAGAGAATTCAGATTTAACTTCTTTTTGGGATGTAAAGGAGAGCACACACAAACCTGGCGAGCCGTACTCATGGCGGGGAAGCCGGCAGATCTTGGGCATCACCTCCATCAGGGTCTTTACATACTGCATGATGGTGCCCTGGAGCTACAGTACAAAGGCCGGCAAGCAGCCACTTCGTTAGGCAGACCGCCCCCGCAACCATCCTCATGTCACAATCGGCAGACTCCGAGTCCGACTCACCAAGCTCTTGACCACCTTGAGCAGCTCCTCCATCACCACTGCAATGCCCTGGTAGCCCAACAGCCGGCACATGACCTTGATGTGCGGCGGGCCCACAAAGTTGCGATAGCAACTGAAAATGCTGCTGTATGTCAAGTTCAGCGTCTGCCGCCACATGGAGGGAAAATACAGTCAGGGAGGGGCGGTACCGGAAAGCGGAAAAGCAAAAGTGAACTCTGGCCAGCAGCAAATAAGGTTTGTAATTGCATATACATGCTACAAGATGGCGTCAACGCACTTAAAATTGATAGGACCATAAAGCATCAACACCATGCATCTAACACGTACCCAATCACAAACCCATGTTGCATAAATGACTGTATTCAGGGGTGGAATTGTTCAACATGAACAAACCACCTTCACATGAGGCACATCAATAATATTAGCGAGCATACTAGTCCAAATAAATTTCTAATAAGGGTCTTTGCTGGTGATTGAAAACTTGCAAAGATGTCTATGCCTTTCTGTGACTCTGCCAGTCTTTCCATTTCAACCTCTTCTTTGGCACTGACCACAGTTTGTTTTTTAGGGCTGAAAGAAGAACCTGCTGGAGGGAAGTACATTTCTGGAGGACTGATAACCTTAATATATTTGGGATGGGTTCTCAGCTCTGAATATTTGCAGTTTGGCATTTGCAAATTTGTCACTGAAAGTGAAGAGTGGATTCAAAATAAAACTTAACAGGGAGAAAAATCATGGATATGGCAGCAGAACTTCCGTTTATGCAGTTTTTTATGGGGGGAATAATATTTCTGTTAAAAAATTAATCCTTCTATGTACATCAGTATCCTTTTAGGAATGATCCTCTTTAGAATCCTTGAAATATTCCATGACAATCAGCTTATAGTTGTTTGCTTTTTAGGACCAGATGGTTGCTTCTCCCTCTCTCTCATGTTTGAAAATTGGCATTGTTCTCTTTTTCAGTCATCGACTGCAGGATATTCAACCCCAGCTCACCCCCGCCGCCCCCTCTCTTTCCTCCCAGCACTTTGGCGGCTACGCACACACCCGACCGCGGCGGCTCAAACAAGGATGCACTGATCTGCACTGCACATTGACAGCGTCATCCGAGATGTGACGGGATGAGACTCGGGATCATCGGAGAGCGCGGAGAGGTAAGTCCCAGATGTTCTGCTGATATTTATTGCTCAAAACATTAATTGCGTATTTAATATTTGACATGGAAGTGCTTGTTTTGTCGCTATGGGTTAGAGTTGACAAATAGGTCGACTTTGTGCGAGTCGGAAAAAATCCCCTTTTCTGATAAAGTAGAAAATCGAATGTAATTTTTTTTTGGACAGATTCTGATACCGTACTTGTGGTACATGTGCTCCCTCTAGTGGTATGCAAAATAATCACTTCCTACATCCAATTCAGTTTTATGTGACTTTCCACATTCAATACAACTGAACTGTACTTTAGAGCATAATGTTTCAGTGGTTTACAATAACAAAAATGTATTTTAGGAATGAAAACTATATCTTGATAGTGACCATCATACTGGTATTTGCAGTATTTTTTGAAGTGCTATTTTGTATGTACAAGGCTTGAGAAGCGCTGATCTCATCATTGGGATATTCTAAAAAGAGTCAAATGGTTGGCCGTGACTCAATGACCTCTTGGCAAATCATTGGGCACGATTACGTAATATAATCCCACCGATGACCAGGGTTTATTCCAGACAATCCCCCGCTTATTATCCTGGCATTGTTACATCGTAACTAATCCCAATGTGGGATTTACATTAGTAATTAATCGCAAAATGATGCGTGGCGGGCTATTCTTGGGGTACTTATTTAAGATTTTGCTTCGTCTCCCTGAGGCCTTAGAGCAAGGGAGAGCTGCATACAGAAAAACAAACAACCATACAGTGAAATTACCACATTCACATTACGGTACATTAGTGCAATGCATCTTGTTATGCATGTCCATTTAACTGAAGCAAAAAATGTGCCAAAAATGGTTACATTCTTAATTACTATTATTATCACATTTTGCTATATTTTTGCAGTGCTGGGTCGGATTAATGGCATTTCCATTCATTTGAATAGGGAAAGATGATTTTATATACAACCGTTTTGAGTTCCAAGCATGGTCAACTTAAACTCATATCGCAAGGTTAATATGAGACCAGCCAAAGTATTTTTTTATAAGCGCAACTTTGTGTGACATTTTGCAGACTACTGCCCTCCTCTCTGTTCCAGGTGTGTTTTGCACTGTGAGCACCGCACGCTGGAATTACATGAGGAAACATTTTTTTTTTCCCCTCATGGCGATCGCAGTCTATAACGTCTCTGCAACCACCGCCAGGGTGAGCTGGCCCCCGTCGGCCGGCTGCTTGGACACCTTCTACAGCGTCATGTACAGCCCCAACTGGAACAGCCTGCTCATGGCCTTCAAGCGTAAGAGCTTCATGCACGAGGAGCGCATCCCCGTCAGCCAGACCGCCGCCCACCTGGCCAACCTGCTCCCGCAGACCACCTACTTACTGTGCGTCACGTGCCAGGCTGCCAACCCGGTGCGTGACCAGTGTCAGGTGTTCGGCACCCTGAGCGACAGCGGTGAGGGGCAGGATCGCGGCGGCTGGGAGCTGGCCACGGGCGCCTGGCTGACCTGCTGCCTTTTGCTGCTGGTCATTGCCGGCGTCCTGCTGTGGGGGTGCATGCACGGCGTCTGCGCGGGTCGAGCGGGCGGCGGCAGACAAGGATGTTCGGTGGTGACCAATGCGGTCCGGTCGGGTCGCCCGTCATCCGGGCGACTATACACGCCGCGGGGAAGCTGCGACAACGGCAGCCAACGCGGCCACCACGAGCTCAGGACGCTGGCTCGGCTTTCTGGGAGCGAGCCAGCTTGAGGCAATTAGATTGAGGTCATCGCCATATTGTCCAGCCCAGAGAGAATTATGGTGTACTGTATTATGGATTATTATCGAATCCTAAGCGTCGGGAAATAAAACATACCCACTTCAAATTGACTGCTTATTTTTATTTATTTATTTTTAATCGGCATAGATAAATCCGTTAATCCTAGTTAAGTGAGGTGAAGTGGGGTTGAAGTGGATGGGAGGGCAGGTTTGATGCCCTAACAATTATTATTTTGTGGAAATGCCAAAAGGTGAGTTCACTGACTTTTTTGTTCAAAGGTGAGTCGATTCAAAAATGTTCTTGACAAAAATATGTTGTGTGTGCCCCCACTCGTCTGGGTATGGCATTCCGATTAATATTGAATTTGTGGAATATGAGTTAAGCAGCAAAATCCACCGGTTTTGATCCATCTCAGGGGGCGGCCACTTTGCCACTTTCTGTCGATCATAAACGACGTCACGGTTGCTCAGGGCTGAAGCTGAGCCATGACCGGTTGTTACTCCAATGCGGTGGGAATCCTTTGTCTACGACGTATAGCTGCTCTGATGCCGGCAAATTCATACATATATACGGGTGTTAACTACAGGTGCCACTGACCTTGGATCCATACAGATACTGGGGTTGAGCGTTGGGCGGTTTGTCCCTCTGGAACTCCTGAGAGAAAGGCAGGACGGTGCGCACGAACCTGAGCGCAGCAAGTCAGAGCTTAGTCCAGACGGATCTAAGATGGCAGCGTGCCCCCTCCGGCGCGCCCGCTACCTGTTGGTGGAGCCGTTGTAGCAGTAGTTGGGCAAGAAGTCATAGTTGAGCTCCCAGAAGACGTGCAGCGTGATGCGGCCGTACGGCGCCGACACGTTGTGGTTGGCCTCGCGGAACATGGCGTCAAAGCTATCCAGCGTCAAGAACTTGCAGAGGAGCTTGTGCGTCAGGCGGTTGATCTCCAGCAGTCCTTCCAGTTCCTTCAGGAGACAAGATTACGATCAGGATCTGACTGATTGTTGGTTCAATGTTGAATTTTTGTCAACCATGATAAATAGACAGAATGATGGAAAACAATTTAAATGAGGTCACCCTGGTTGGCGATGTGAGCTGAAATCTCTTAGGAGTGTGCATTTCCCTACCAGGATTGAAGTGAGGTCCTCGCTCTCAAAGCGGTTGATGGCCAGCTCCAGGGACTTGTACAACGCCGCCGAGACCCTCTGAGTGATAAGCCTGTTCAAGTCGATGGAGCGGCCGAGGAGCTGCGGTAAGACGACATTTAAGTTAGATGGAAAGTGCGCTCAAGATCTCATGTTTGTGAATCACAGGCACCGGTGTACTTTCAGGAGGAAGAAAAGTGAGTGAATGCTACTAGCGTGAATGGAAAACGGTGAGAAAAAAGTGAGAGCTCGATAGATATCCTTCACTGATTCGTTCGTCAGGATCTATAAAGTGCAAGAATGCAAGAGAAAGGGTACCTGTACGTGGCGCTGCTTCAGCAGGGTCTCGTAGCGATTGGAGGCCGGCCAGGGAATGTTGGCGCCTTGGTTCTTACAGTCAGCGCGCAAACGTTTGTCCAGCAGCAGACTGAAAGGAATCAGTTTTGGAGTGACAGTTATTAATGGACCACAGTCAGAAACAAGAGGAGGGGAAAACCACAGCCAGAACACTGCTGTGAAGTTTTTGGCATCAAGAGTGACTTTTTGGCATTGTGTTGGAAAGGAAAACAATCAAAAACCAAAAAAAAAAAAAAAAAAAAAAAAAACCCCAAACAAAAACAGTGGTGCTTTCTACGCTTGCGAGTTTAATTTCCCCTCTTATATAAGGCTATGGCCAGACTAAATGCAGCTCTGGTTCTCATTTTTGTCTTCTCGATGCCACAAGATGGCTCAGAGCACTCTTTTCATTGTCAAAATAGCTTTGGCCTGAGCACACAAAAAAAAAATAAAATCAAATAAATAAAGCATAGGTGGTAAACAATTTGAATGCTAAACTTCAATTCTGAGAGGGTTCACTGTACATATTAATCAACAATATAATAAGATTCAATCTGCTCGCTACCTTCCAGCGAGGATCTTGTAGTAAGCGAATATCTGATCGGCCAGCTTGTAGACAAACTGATCGAAGCACAAGTTCACCTGAAAGAAAACAACATGAAGAAAGGCCACGAGAATTAATTAACAGCTCTTTCCTGTTTTTGTTAACCACAAATTGACACAACGGGAAACGGATCACCTCGGCCTCTATTTCATCATAGAGGAACTGCTTCTTGAACTTGGTCAGGGCATAGTGGGCGCTGTCGTTGTACAAATCCAGAGGATACAGCACATATCTGAAACAGAATGACTTTTAGCATCAAGTCATGTGTTCCCTCAAAGGAAAAGTCAATTAACAAATCTTGAAACTGACTAAGAGCTTTACACCCCTCCCTAAAAAAAAGAAAAGAAAAAGGGGGAGGTTTGCTTACTCCATCATGGAAGATTCCTTGGTCTCTAAAATGTGATCTGTGAGGATCCAGGGCATGGACATCTCAATGGGGAACTGGATCCTGCGTCCCATGGTGAGCTCTAGGAAGAACTCCCTGAACCACAGCTGGGAAAGGTCGCAACAGTGCTGCAAGGTGTCTACAGAGAAGTGGACAAAGTCAAACCGTGTCATTTGGTGGAATCGCTCCACAGAAGTTGTGCGACGTGAAATCGAGACCCGGGGGGGGGGGGGGGGGGGGGGGGGGGGTGATGTGGAGGCTCACCGCTGAAGTTTAGCAGGTGGGTGTAGAAGAAGGACTCGCGGTGAAACCTCTCGATGTCCAGGATGGTGGGGCCCTCCAGACCGCTACGCAGCGTCTTCTTGGAGCCGCTTTTGTCGGCGATGAGGGACTCGAGCATGGTCCTCACCATGTACAGCTTCAAGGGGAGGAAAGCGGAATGGTGATCACACCAGTGTGTACTGCTAACCCCCCAGGAAAAATTCGATAGACTGCTGGTAGGGTCAAAACGACCAGTTTATCAGCGACAAGGGTGGACAGGGAGGTGTCACCTGAGTGCTGGAGGGTCCCACGGCTCGTCGAGGCACCTTGATGTCGAATCCGCCCTTGGGGTCCTTTTCCCCACGGAGGGCCGGGTCATTGTGCGGCTCACGGCCTGTCTCCCAGTCGCACACCGTCTTCCGGATGGCCTGGAGGACACTAAGGAGGAGGAGGAGGAGGAGTAGGAGAGAGAATGTCATGAAAATCCAACAAGAACAGCTGAAGTTTATTAGGGGTTACTGTGGCACTTCAAATGGTGCTGCATGTTTGCTAACTCCCAATTGGCAAGAATTTAAATGTGATCGGTTCACTCTTGACACGGCCGCATGCTAAGTTACAAGAGGGTGTGCGCACTCGAGGCAACCACGTTATTTTATTGACTTGATTATTCTTGCTTCCCCTCTAGAAAAGTTTTCTCAATTGAGACGTACGGGTTTTAGGTCACAATGGGGGGGAAACTCTTTTCTTTTTGATGACTTAGCGGCTGATCTACAACCGCGATACCGGCACAAAAGTTTCTCTGTTTGGAGTAATTGACCCATGCTGCTTCCAAGTCAGACCTTTTCCACGGTGATCCCGAGATTGTTTACTACTCGGTGTCGACGACATGGTCTGTGACACACGGCGGATGAAAGCTTACAAATCACTGGAGGATTACAACTATTTCATAAGCGGATGGATACAGCGTGTCAATTCCAAAATCGTATCCAAAGAAGCTGTTTAAGTTGTTGGATGGGTGAGTAAACCGCAGGGTGTTGTTTGTGTTTTGCAGATACCGGTAATGGCCGGTTCTATCGCACATACAGTTAGCACAGTGTTTGTTAGTTTACACTGAATAAAGTTGTTATTAGCAGTTGATCTGCAATTCTGATTCAGTGTGGGCCTGATTCCAGACTGTCGCGTTAAGAGCTTGGGGTGTACCTCTGGATGACGTTCTTCTTCTTCTTGATGGCCTGGCGGAGCGGGTCACGCAGCGTCACCTGCGAGAAGTCCTGCAGGGCTGAGTAGATGGTGTGGCGGATGGCGTGGTTGAACACGCTCTCCATGCGGCCCATCAGCACCTGCAGCCCCTTTATCATGGCGATCACCTGCAAACGCCCGGTACGAAAGTTTTATGGGCGCCAGAGTACTTCCAGTTACAAGAGTCAGCGCTGCCAAAAACGTTGGGTTTGGCGTTTTGTCAACCAGTCTTGATTTTGTTCACTGATGGTGCCACTGGAGATCGCCGAACCGTCTGCCGCCTGGAAGCGCCCGCAACGTCATTGCGAAATGAAAAAAGGCCGAATATGATTGACCCACCTCCACCAGGGCAAACTTCTCCTCGCTGGTGTAGTTGTATCGGGTGGCGCGCTCGTATTCCTCGGCGTTGTCGGGGCATTCCTTGTTGGAGTACTTGTCCGTGGGATGAACCAGTTTCCAGGAGTACTGAGGAGGAAAGTTTTGTCAAGCGATGAGGACAGCGAAGCCCTGGCATACAGCGGTTCACTGTTCACATCTCTGCCAAAGTGCAGATTTTCAATCTATTTTTTAATGTTTGTTGCAGCACAAGAGCAAGTTGAGCTGTGGAGAACTATGCCAGTGAGAGCTTTCTTTTCGTTTCGAAAAAGTGATGTCACACAATAGTCTTCCCAAAAAATTGAATTGCGTTTAAAGCATGTGTGGGCGGGTAAAACTAACTATCAAAATATTACATGGTCTCTACCGTGGGTGATATGTTCGAGATCGACCCAGGAAAAAAATGGCCGTTCACTGTACATGCCAATATGCCAATTACCACTTTATTATTATTATTATTTTTTTTTTAAACTCACCACTTCCATGACGTGAGCACTCCACTGCGACAGGAGCTGCATGCCCTGCAGGGCCAAGTCGAAAAGCTTCCGGTACTCCATATCAGTCTTCTGGGCCTCCTGACGCCCTGAGCCAGTCACCACCTACGGATCATTACAGCTCATTTTCATCAGCTTCCGTACGTATGGGAAACACACTTAAGACATCTGATTGAAAAACAAATTCACTCTGAAAAAGCCCATCAAATAAAAATCTCTCCCTCATTTCTGTCTACTCCTCTTGGTGAGTACAATGAATACACGTTTATTGTCCGCATGATTAATCTAAGGAATCAGGTTGAGCCATTCCCACCGACAAATGAAAATCTCCGGAACTGCATACCCACCTCGCTGTTGCTGTAGCGGGCGAGCTCAGAGATGAAGCGCATGTGATCCTCCCGGATCTGAATCATCTGTTCACAGATGTTGTACTGAGGGCTGCTGGAGATGGACGTGCACGTCCACCTGGAGGGACAGGCAACTCAGTTAGGGAAAGACAACAGAACAGGGAGAAAAAAAACAGGTTACATAGACACAAACGAGGTCAATGGGGGGGTTACTGATGAGGCAGTTTAGAAATCACTCAAATGTCGCTTTTCCAAACGGCCACATGTGGGCGCCCTCCTCTCACCTGGATTTGTTCTCCTCGAAGTGAGCGCTGGTCTTGATGTACCTGGACAACTCGATTTGCATGTCGCCAAAAAGAGGAACCACCTGGAGTTGCTGCGAACGAGACAATCCACGCGAGTCCATTGAGTTAAGGTGGTGTAAATGCTAAGAACAGGCGGGATGAGTGGCGAGGGATGAGGGAAAACTTGCTGTACTTGTAAGAATTGTACTTATTGTGCCATTTTCTTTATTAAAAAAAAAGAAAAAAATCATGTTTTTTTGGGGGGACTGGAACGAATGAATGGCATTTCAATGAATTAATTTGAAAAACCCTTATTTTGGGGGCACTCGTAAAATCAAGGTACCACAGTACACATGTTGATGCTCCTTCATTTGTACCTTGAAAAACTTATCAATCTTGGTCAGGTTGATCCTCTTCTTGGCATCCAGCTTGTAGATGTTGCTGCTGTTTCCATCCATGAGGTACAAGCCAAAGCCCATGACCTGGTTGAAAGGCATGGGTTGGGGGGGTCAATTCTGCCGACAAACAATACGCGGGGAGTAAAACTGTTTCCTGCTGAGCTGGCCCGGGATGACTCACTTTGAGCAGCATGTGCTTCTCGCCGGGGGTCAGGTACATCTTGTTGTCGTAATACTCGACGCACAGGTTGACGATGTCGGCCAGCAGCTCCTCGTAGCCGTTGATCACCTCCAGCTGCTGCTGCAAAGACTGCCGGTGTGGAGCAAAAAGGGACTTTAAAATATTGATTGGTCTCATCGCGAGCGATGCCATTTGGCATTCTGGAGGGCCAACCTGAGTGATTTTGTTGTGGTTTGCCAGGAACATGGACAAGTTCTGGGATTCCTGAATGGATGAGGGCTCAGACATTTTTCGGAGAAACTGAGCAGCGCTGTAGGACAGAAAGAAAGAAAGATTTTGTTTCAAATCAAACTCTCACAGCATTTCATTGCATATTTTCATCCTTGTAATGTGAAGGGTGAAGTGGATTGTTGCCAGATGCTGCCACCTATTGTTTATTAAAAAAAAAGTTTATTGTCAAGATCTGATTACACACAAAATACAGAAATGCCTCTTCGATGTCATGAATACAATTCTGTAGAATTGACATCAAATAGTTAAAAAGTAAAGGTCATGTTTTATTGTACTCGTGAGTGAAGAACTCATTTTGATGCAAATCCGGAAATAATGCGCCGCTATTATTTCCAGATTTATACATATACACTCCGGTTACAATTCAAATGTAATTTTGTACATTTCATTTTGTTTTTTGATTTTTAAATGAGTTTTCTATTTAGGTAAAGACGCATATTTTTCAGTCCATCGCTGTTGAAATGATCTTTTATATCGGCGCGGCTTTATTTAGTTACGGGCCTTAATCATCTCCAGGAGGTCTGGATGGCTGTTTGTTCTTACCGCTTGTAAGCCGAGTGGTCGTTCTTGACGCTGCACTTCATGTTCTTGAGCTCATCCAGGACGGCAAACATGTTGATGAATTTCCCCAGCGTGAGCAGGTATGCCTCGGACACGAAGTCCTTGCGCCGCTCGGTATGACACAGGCGGCGCACCTCGCCGCAGAAGCGGTCGATGGCGGTGCGCTACAAGAAAGAACGTTTGAATGTCGGTTCGATTGCAGTGAAACCCCATTCTATAAAACACGTGATAGCCGCGGTTCACAATTCCCCGCCATGTAAAAACGTGTCCTGCACCTGAAAGTACATGAAGTTCATCAGCTTAGTGACTTCGGGCTCCAGCACCTCCACCGTCTTCTCGTAGATCTCCACTCGGTTGGGCTGCTCGTTGCATTTCACCTACGGCGGGAGAGCAATGAGTGAATTAAGGAAGGTGGCGCTGGGATTACGAGTCCTCGTGATTACCTGTGGGATTGCGCGTGAGCAGCTCCTCCAGGTGTACAGCATGACCGCGTACTCCTGACCCTCCTCCAGCATCTCATTCTACGGCCACAAACAAACACCAAGAAAACATGATGACCCCTGTTGCCAAAGCCGAATACACTCACTGGACACCATTTGCCATTGTTTTCTCAATAGATGATGCGCCGTCATAGAAAGAATACCAAATATTGATGTTGCGCTTTCCCTAAAATGAAGACAAGCTGTGGGTGCCGTACTTTCCTTAAATAAAAAAAAAAAAAGAAGACAAACAGTTGATGTTGGATTTTGCCCCTCCCACAAAATAATAATAAAAATGATTGATGCTGCGCCTTTGTCAAAATTAACACAAATGAATGTTGGCATTTCCCAATAAAACAAACGATTGATTTGTCAGCTTCCTAAAAAAAAGGCTACTGACCGAGGATGCACTTTCGTAAAAAGACAAACTCTTGATCTTGCACGTTCCCCAAAAGAAGAAACTATCGGTGTTGCACTTCCCCATAAAGAGTAAAAACATTTGCTTTTGTGCTTCTCTTCAAAGACGAGAAAACGTTGGTCTTCTTACGCTCCTCTAAAAAAACTAACTGTTAGCTCATCTTCCAAAAAAAAAAAAAGATTTTAAATGTTACATATTTGTCAACATTTAATATTTTATTGTATATATATGGGGTTTTTAACATCACAAAAGAAAAGCACCTATTATCAATTTTGCCCGACGTTAACCGAACCACGACCTAAAAACCACTGCATATAGCGAATCAGGAGTTTTGCCATCCCACTACACCCCTCTATGACTTATTTGGTGACTTTGTCGCTATGTATTCATTTTTTAAAATGCTTTTGTCTTCATTTTATGACATACGATCAAAATTAAGTTGGTTTTTTTTTTTGTACAGTTAAACAAAAATAGAGCTAATAAAAGTGCCCATTCATTTCCTCTCTCTCTCACACACACACACACACACACACACACACACACACACACACGCACGCACGCACGCATGCGCGCAGGGCTCAAAGAGCTTAAGGCATGCATGAGTCATTTACTCCCAGGAGGTGGCAGGGATTGGTGGGAGGAAGAAGGGAGCAAAGAGAGGCATTGCTGCTTCCAAACAAAGTTTGTTTGATTCCAAAACAGAGGAATTATCCCCCTCCTGCCTCCTAACTTGACACAAAGCCTTTCGAGCGGTGCCAAAGACTTTTGTTCATACTCAAACCTGAATATTTAGCGATTATAATCTTAGACATGTTCTTTAATTTAGGTATGTTAGCGAGAGTAAAGTCGTTTAGGTGGATTTTGTCATATTTAATGTTAGAAATTGCCTTCGATTTAAAGAGGGGAACAAATCCTGACTTTTTTTTTTTCCCCTTGTTCATGAGAAAACACGTTTTTGGGTTACATTTATTGTCAGACATTTCCTTAGACTTCGACAAATAAAAAAGTATTACTGTTTTGTTATGAATAAAACATGAAAAATCACCTAATTTATTTACAACCTTACTGTTGTTCTTCATCCGTTTTGACATTTTCTTTCATTCACATAAATATTCTCACTTCTTTGTAATGTTGTCAACCATGTGAATATTTTTGCCATACTGAGCAAAAGTCTACTGCTCCCACTTTTAAATTTTTGCAACTCAGCGCTTCATTTTCAACCCGTATGACAGTTCAAAGTGTAAAAATGCCCCATCACGCATTGCCTGGTCAATTTCAACTAATTCCTATGAGGAGGGGAACAATGGATGAAAATGGACAGCGTGGTGTCAAAAGCAGTGTGTTAGCGCACCATGCTGGAGTGGACGGTGGCCTGCTCGATGTAGCGGGCGATGCCCGTGACGAAGGCGTTGCGGTCCTCAAAGTTTGTGTTGAAGTTGGGCTGCGAGAGGAAGGACACAACAAGTCGGTGAGACCTTCAAAACCATCACAATCACCCACGCACGTTTTACAACCTCAAATTGCTGACCTGGTACATGACCGATGAAGGCAGAGGCTCGATGCACGGCTGCTGGTCAGGCAGCGGCAGCTCCTCCAGAAGGTCCACGTTGGAGAGGGCATCCTCCAATGTGACGGTGGACGTCATTCTGTTGAAATGATTCACAAAAATAGGCAATACGTTTACTCATTTTGACAAGCAGGCACAGAAGACAGAAAGCTGTGGTGTTATAACAACGAACGTGTGCCGGTACTTTTTAGAGAGTGAAAGAGTGTGTGAAACAGGCTTATAACCTTTTTGAATTTTTCATTCTGGTTAGTTTTTAAATACATTTTGACTTTTGTTTTTCAAATTCGGACAGTTTACATTCGTTCTTAGAGCGGGTTTGGTAATTTTTTTGTTTTGCAAAAAAAAAAAAATCCTTGCTTTAGTTTAGTTTGTATTATTTTTGGTATTAGTTTTAGTTTTATTGTTTTTTTTTTTTTTTTTTAATAAATGCAGGGTATTTCTTGTGTCCAAGATGATTTATTTTAAAGTCATTATGCATATGCACTTTTTTTTTAAAAATCATAAAACAATCATTTAATGCAGATTATTCCGCATACCCCTAAAGTATGGGGGGGACCCCACTTTGGGAAGCAGTGGTCTAGAACAACAAAATTGTGTAGAGTTGTGGTTCATCACATTGATGCTGACTGCTTGCTTTCTCCCTGATAGCGAACAATCAGCGAGTCAAACAAAGCACGTCGGGCCCGGAAGGTCACAGGAGGACATCAAAGTTGGCTACGGATGGAACGACGGTACGTGGATTGGCTTTACCGCAGTGTTTCATTGTACCGAGAGATAAGATGTACATTATGACATGAATTACGAAAAGAGTATGTATCAAGAGACTAAAACTATCCTTTCTTATGCTAGTACTCATACTGGCATACATGGGGTGTCCTGCTAACCCGCTTTCCGAGTTGCGTGATGTTTGCAAGGCAATGGCCGAGAGTAGCTGTGATGTTAATTTTGGACAACAGCAGAGGGCGACATTGCTCAACACGGCAGACCAATGAGCCAGATAAAAATTGATGAATTGATCTGTTTGATTCTTATCCCATGAACGTAGTATTAATCAGAAATACTGCATTTTGACTAATGATGGCACAAAGAACTTATTTTCGAAAAAAAAAAAGGGGGGTTTAGTTCCCCTTTAAAGTTTTGCCAATCTTGCTCACAACAAGCGACCAGACAAGGAAGTGCAACTCAAATGCACGGGATAGAAAGAATCTACTTCTGCTAAGATATCTGACTTTCCTTTTTCAATGTGCTTGAAGAAGTATTCATCTTGATCTCAACCATACAGAACCCCCCCCCCCCCAAAAAAAACAAACTGCCCAAGGTTACAAGGTTGGTCACACAAGTCAGGAACATGACAAAAAAAAAAAACGGGGGTAACCTCAAAGTGTCTCCTCTGATAAAAGTGATAGAGCTCGGAAAGTTTTAGTCCTGCCACCGCACCGTAAGAGGCTTATTACTTACAGTGGCCTAAAGTGGGTGACGCAGGCAGCGCCAAGCCCAGAAGCATGCAATGTTCACCATTTAATGCCGCCTCAACTATTTCAATTTCTTTGTGACATCATAGACAGCACAGTGATGTGTACAGACGCAATCAACACAAGCGCTTGGTAGCACTGCAACTTAACAGTGTTCCATCAATACCTGGCTGACTGTGACTCTACAATGTCATAAGTCATATTTTCAATGACTATTGAAGTGACATGTAAAAATACGGGAGATGCTGCACAATAAATCTAAAATAAAGCAAAATTACTCATCATGGAGATGACAGTGCAGGCAGGGTTTTAGGTTTTACATTTTTTACTGCCAGAGCCAACATTCCATTTCCTGTTCTATGGGTATCAACACACTTCAACTTCTTTAAAGTGACAGCGGCGCATTACGTAACTTCCTGACAGTTGATGTTGGAAGGATTCTCGCAGTTGAGGATGAGCTCATTTAAGGCCCCCCTGTTATAATGTGTGTCCCGTGTGTCGATGAAATCGCGGATAAAAGCTTGTCTGTTGTCCCTTTTTCCTCTGGATTACATTTTTTCAAGTATGGTACTGTATTTTTATTTAAATGTACAAAGTGGTAAGGCAGGGATCTGCAACCGAAGGCTCCTGAGCACCGTTTGCCTTTTTTTCCGCCAGAATGAAATTTCCAAAGTTTTTTCCCACCAACTTCAAGTTTAGCTTCTGCATTTGGCGGAACACAACAAAGTACTTCCTACCGGCTCAGGTCACTAGTGGAGTCCTTCTTGTGTGCTGTAACGCATCACCTTTTAATATGAAATTCTTCACATTAAATTATATTTATTGAAACGTGAAACATAATCAATTTATAACGAGATACAGAAGTTTTTTTGGTAGGCAGCAATACGCTGTTAAAAAAAATAAACCCAGCAAGTCAAATTAACCAGAGTTGCAGCAGATAACATCGCTTATGAGAAAAAAAATGGCTAAAACCTCTGTGCGCTTCTCTTATATTTTTAATTTCTGTACTTTAAACTTGTTAACTTTTTTTTAAATCACTCACTAAATCGCAGCAAAATGACTGTGAACGGAAGCCACAGTGCCATGAACGCCTCATCAACCACAGCTCCACTTTCATGCCACACTTTCTGTCCTGTTCGCGGACAGGTGATCCAACAAGCACAGTTGTGTGCATGTTATGAATGTAAAACACATAAATAAGCCAATTTATCGTGAATTTGAATGAAATTTACTGTTGTGCCTTTGAAGTGTGAAAATGCCTGCCCCCACTATGTCGCTGCGGTGAGCCTGCCGCGGCCTCACCACTCGAGCCACCAAGGGGAAAAAAAATTAAAAAAAAGTCACTTTCAAATACTGTAACATGATTATAGGAGTAACATCCCACGTAACATGATATTTAGGCGAAGTTTAGTGATATTTTTAACGGGGAAGGGGGCTTTCAAGCAGGCGCCACAAGGGAAGCCTACACCCAAAGTTTGCTAACGTAACTCGGTTCAATCTGTTCAAACTCACCCGGCGACAGTTGGTGGTTAGCTACGGAGAACCGAGAGTTGACTTAAGACGACGGGAGAGCCATTCAGCCGGGCACGTCGTCGATTTCTCCCCCTCCTCCTTTTCAACCGAGAATGGAGTTCCAAGGTGGAGTATATGGGGAGTTTTTCCCAATGTATTGTCGGCAGCTCGAGGAGTCCTTCCAGCCTCGGTGTTATTAACCATGGGGCGGAGCACGGAGTTCCTGTCCAGGCTCAAACAAACTGGGAAATTCAACAGGAAGAGAAAAAGCGAGACGCAAACAGGCGGACGCCGAGCAGACGAGAGCAGAGGAGTGCCTCCCCCAACCAGCCAGGAAAGATGAAGCCAAAGGAATGTACACTGGACTCTCGTAAACTCGCGGTTCGGCACTCGCGGATTTTTTTTCGAACGTAATTTTATTTAGCGGCACGGATAATGGATGGATTTTAATTTATTAATTTGTGTTGGTGTGTTTGTTTGTTTGTTTTTTTTTTGGGGGGGGGGCGGGGAGTAACTCAGTTCTTAACCTAAAACGCTTACTGGCATTTTCGTGAACGTAATAAAATAGAAAAATCTTTAAAATAAAATAACTTAAATTAGCTTCGTTTATAAAACTACAAAGAAAGTTGCTCTAAAATATAATTAAAACAGAATTTTTAAAAAACAACACTCTGCCTTGGTCAGTTGACTGAATAATGAAATGCAATTCATTTAGTACAAATGCTGAAGAATGTATCACAAAAACAATGTATCACAAGTATGTTTGAAGTATCAGAGCCAGTGAAACAGGTTATTAAAATGAGATCTTCAGTATTAAATCACAAAAAGAATGTATCAGAAGTAAGTTTGAAGTATCAGAGCCAGTGAAACAGGCTATCAAAATGAGATCTTCAGTATTAAGTAGGATTTATTGGGCTTTATACAACAACACATTATTAACAGTCACCTTGACAGCAGCTAAAGAGACATTTCCAAACAAGTCTTGCTCAAATATGTACAGTGACATGAGTTGTAGTTCTCAGAAAACACACTGTTGGACTGCGGCCCCCTCATCAGCACTGCTCGAAGCCCGCCATCAACGAGAGGGCGAGTGACTCCACTGTCAACAACCACAACAACAAAAAAATCAAACACACATGCACACACACATCTCGACTGTCCATTAGACATTAAAACTGCATTAAGATTGGACTTACAATGAGGGAAAGAGCCACGACACACAGCCTTGTTGAGGATGGTCACCAAGAACATGTGACAATTTTTGAAATCGGACTCCATTTTGGCAATGGACTCAATCCTATGGAAAAATACATGAATAAATTCATGGTGTTTTCTGAGGTGACATCTTTCGACAAACGCTTCTTACTTCCAGGCTCCAAATCCGGCTTGCCATCGGTCAGAGAAGATGAGGACCAGGTTGAGCACCTTCATGATGGCTTCCTTAACAAAACTGACCTGAGGGAGAGGGGGGGGAGTTGGAAGAAAGACAGAAAGGAAGGAAGGAAGGAGAAAATGGCTGATGTCACTGTTGTGTTCACACTGATACTCATTGTGGTAACAAAAACTACAAAACTCTGATTTGATTATCTTTTATGTAAACGCAAAACAAATTTTTGGCTAACCGAAAAAAAGTATTTTTAGGAACACACGACAGCATTTATTTGTCTGCAATGTGCAACATCGATTATTTGCCCTTCGGGAAGACCGGCATCAATCGTATGATGTCTTTATAGTGATGTGCAACATCAAGAGTTTGTCTTCTTTTTAGGAAAGCAAAACAGTTGTTTGTCTCCTTTTGAAAGAAGTGCAACATTATTATTATTAACATCAACAGTTCATCATCTTTTTAGGAACACGCAACATCGCTTATAGTGATGTGCAACATCAAGAGTTTGTCTTCTTAGGAGTTTGTCTTCTTTTTAGGAAATCAAAGCAGTTGTTTGTCAACTTTTGAAAGAAGTGCAACATTATTATTATGAACATCAACAGTTAGTATGATGTCTTTATAGTGATGTGCAACATCAAGAGTTTGTCTTCTTTTTAGGAAAGCAAAACAGTTGTTTGTCTCCTTTTGAAAGAAGTGCAACATTATTATTATTAACATCAACAGTTCATCATCTTTTTAGGAACACGCAACATCACCAGGAAATTAACAATGCAAAGTTAATTATCATGCAACTTTTTTTGTTTCAAATGATCCAAGTTTAAATGACTACCAAGAAACACAAAGTATCATCTTTTTAGGAACACGCAACATCACCAGGAAATTAACAATGCAAAGTTAATTATGCAACTTTTTTGTTTCAAATGAGTCAAATTTAAATGACTACCAAGAAACACAAAGCAAGCCATCTCATCTCCTAGTCAGAAGCTGAGCTGCACTGTATTTGTTCACGGAGTGGACGGATATGTTTACGGCACCATACCATCATACGATCTGTCCCGTACAAAAAAATATGACTATGGATACATGACCGTATTAATTACCTTCTCCTTATTATTATTAACATCAACAGTTCATCATCTTTTTAGGAACACGCAACATCACCAGGAAATTAACAATGCAAAGTTAATTATCATGCAACTTTTTTTGTTTCAAATGATCCAAGTTTAAATGACTACCAAGAAACACAAAGTAAGCCATCTCATCTCCTAGTCAGAAGCTGAGCTGCACTGTATTTGTTCACAGAGTGGACGGATATGTTTACGGCACGAAGGAGTAACACCATACCATCATACAATCTGTCCCGTACAAAAAAATATGACTATGGATACATGACCGTATTAATTACCTTCTCCCTCAATAAGCAACGGTCATGAATGGTTGCCAAGTATCTGTAATGGATCTTGATCAGCTGGTCTAGGTCCTTTGCTTCCTGCACTTGGTGCTGGAACTCCAGTCCGGTGCTGTGCAGAATCTGACCAAGAGAGAAAACAAATTTTTAAAAATAAACTGCTTTGTACTCCTAGTGTGTTTCCTGTGTCCTTGAGTTGAATCGGCTGGTTGGTCCGAATCGTGGAATCCAACTGCTCCTTGTGAGTGTTCTCATTTTGTATTTGTGTGTTTGTCATAACCTAGTTCAATTAACGGTGAAAACACATCGGCTGACAGGACTTAAACTGCTCCAATTACGCAAATATAAAGTGAGCTTGTCACGGAAAATAACATTTCTGTGGCTCGTAACTGGCAAAAAAAAAAAAAAAAAAAAAGGAACATTGGGGCATTTTTCAGTCCGAGTACGCGTGTTAACAAAGGTCTGGGCCCACCCTGGTCATGATGTAATTGTGAAGGCTGTTGACGAAGTGCATGAGTTTGACACGCAACAAACATATGCGGTGAATCTGCTGCTTGACCAGTCGCTCTTTCTGCTTGGCATCGTCGGCCGGCGCCCCCTCCAGTTTCTGTGTGAAATCTGCAAGCTCTGAAAATTCAATACAACGTATTACTTCCGGTGCTGATGCACCAGTTGAGCATGATGGGGGAACGCCTACCGCTGAATCGAAGTGTGTCCAAGCTGTACTTGGCCCATTTGATCTGCAGCAACAGCAGAAACACTTGATTGTAAATTTTTTGGCACTCGGAACTGATGACGATGTCCACGGGCCACGGAACCTGAGGAGGAGGAAAAACGACGGTACAAAAAGACTTCATCTTTTCATTCTTTTATGACCAAGCGTAATAAAAACCTACCTTGTAACTGAGCGTCAGCACTTCAACATTATTGACAGGGTGTTTCTTCCGGCCAGGATCAATTGTCTCCAAGAAGATTGACAATCTTACGAAGGAAGAAAGCTGTAGATTAATTACTGAATCCATTCAAACAAATACAGGCACGCACATGCAGTACCTGCTACTGTCCTCCGGGCGGCGTTGTCCGACAGCTTCCTGCAGCTGGCCGTTAAGGAAGGACGGCTGCTGCCAGCTCTCCTTCTCGCGCACCTTGTCAAAGATGGCTGTGTAGAAGTCGTACATGGTGTCGCCGGCCTCTAGCAGGAAGTAGTGCCTCATGGCCTGAAGGTACTCCAGCAGCCTGAAGAAAAAGAAGGTGTGAAGGAGGAGAAGAACAAGACGTGCTTGCCGGACGACGGTTGCCTTCGTTGCCGCCCAAGAGGACTACATCATCCATTTTGCAGAGTGTAATTTGTACTCGATGTATAAAACAGTGCAGTGGTATCAGTGTCGCAGTATCGGAGCATTGTTACGAGTCTGAGTGTAGATGAACAGTAACGGCTGGAGCAGGCGTGACTGAAAATGGACTGAATCTTGACGAAAGCACGCAACGATTGCACAGGGTCTGGTCGGTGACATCTCAAGACACAGCACAATATTTATCTGGTAGTCTAACAGCGTGACCGTCATGAACGACAAAAAAAAAAACCCTCATGCAGTCCGAGAAGGCCATTACTTGTAGTCTTTTTTCAGAGTCTTCATGAGGTTGCCGCAGCACTCGACGTAGCGCCGCTGGATGTGCGGGTAGAGGCAGGAGCGCAGCGTGAGCTCGAACGTCTGGCAGGTGACCGACTGTGACGAGCGGTCCACTGTAAAGTCGTCCCGGGAGAAGCACTCATGGAAGTCGCTCTGCTCCAAGTACAGCCTGACGCAAGAAAAAAAAAAACGTTTTAATGAAGTCGGAAGTGTTCGCATGGCCAAAATGCCCGTGAGGTGAACATTCCTGAGTAGGGGAGTCTCCATATATTGTAAAACTTTAAAAAACTAAACAAAAAAAAGGGGCGGGGGACACACTTGTAAAGTGAGGGTATGTTGTTACTGGGGCTGACCTGGCAAAATTGATGGCCAGGAGCGGATCATGGAGATCTTCGATCTGGAGATGCTGCGCGATGACCGACTGCATCCGGATCAGGCTCTTCCTGCCGGCCTGTTGCTCGGTCACGGCGCCAGAGGGAGACGCGTCCCGGCTGCGCAGACGTGACTGCACCGATTCCAGGAACAGCGTGTATAAACTCTTGCGCTCGGCATCTGTGTTACAAAGCATATTTTTCACAGTCGCGATGAATGATTCAACCAAAAGTGTCTTGTTCCATTTTAAGCACGGGTCCATGAAACGTTTTTATCCGTTTTGTTTTTTTTTTTGTGGTCATCTCTTATCATGTACATGTCCGCCTCATTTTGCGTCAATCTATAAAACAAGAGTTCGTGGCAAATTTTCTTTCCTTACTTTCTAGCGTGAGAAAGGTCGGATTCAAAATCAAAACGGCCAACTTCCTGTTCAATTTAGAATCTCGAACAAAAAGTCTTGACTTACCTCTCGAGGACTGCTGAGCATCTTCATTGCGGTCCAGGTTCTTCAGGAGCTGCATGGACTTTCCAGCCATGATGATCTGTTTGAGGACCGGCTTGAGGAAGGACACCATTGTTAGCTGCCGGTTACCCGCTGCGCCGTCCCCTCCGGAACTGCCGCTGGCCGCGTCGCTCATCTCGCTCTCCACCGTCTCGGAGATGCTGTACAGCGTGTAGGTGGCGTGCCAGAAGTCCCTGTGATTCACCGCCACGTCCTTGTTTCTTTGGATGATGAACTCTTTGGCGGGATCGAACAGGTGTCCGTGTACGATCCATTCGTCCACTATCTCTAAATATGGTCGTACCGTCTCGGTCCAGAGTGAAAACAGCAAAGCCACCTAATGGAGAAAAGTGGCAAACTTTCTGTATTTTGTGTTTTTGTGTCCCAGAGATGCACAAAAAATACAAAACACACACCGTTTGCTCGGAAGCTTCCCCGACGCTGTCGTACTCGATGATGGCCTTGTAGAGCGTGTTGAGCAAGTGCGAGGCCCGCACAACATTTGGGGTCTCGGGCGGCACCTCGGCGATGCCGGTGCAAAAAACCTTGTGCAGCACTTTGATTTGCGCGAGGTGCGGGCTGAGACGCTCCAGCACGGCGGACAGCGTCACCGTCTCATCTGGAGGAGAACCACTTTGCATGACGTACAATCGATACAACAACGATTAATTGTTCAGCTGGAGTCCACGGTACTCGCCTTTGGACACGAGCCCTCTCTCGATGGTGACCAGCTCCTCTTTGAAGCTGGTGAAGTACTTGTTGAGAGCCCACACAAAAGCCTGGTAAGTCCTGAACGGAGGTTCGGAGCCCCTTTTAGCGCCGGCCGGACCGAGCTCGGGACTGTGGCCCGTCACCTCGTCGATGAATCTTTGCAGGCGGGACACCGCCTGGCCGTACGCGGCCACATGCTCCAGCACGGAACGGAGGCAGTTCTGTGACAAATGGGGCAAAACGGGGCATTTTTATACAGAGGTATCTTGACTCATGGGTGTAATTTATGCGAATAAACCAAACTAATAAAGCAAAAAGTCGGGTTTATTATGTATATTATTACTTTATTATGGATAAAACTGTGGCCGTGTGTGTGGTTGCACTTACACTGGTGAGATGAGTGACCACCACGTTATTCCTGACCGACACTTTCCCATCGTGATGTTGGAATATGAAGTGTTTCTTAACCCCTGATAGAAGCCTGGGAAACCAAAAATTATGATAACACAGTCTAAAAATGAAAGCTGACTAACTACTATGGTTGCACAGTGTAATTTACTTTTGGAGACACTTCAGTGAAACAAAAACGACAGCGGTAAATGTGCAGTTGTTAACCTACAAAGTCAAAAATGTGATCGTGCAGCTCACCACAGTGTTTCGCGGATGACTTGCGTCTCAGTCACAAAAGCTTTTTCTTCGGGCAGATACAGCGGATCCGTGTTATACAAGTGCTGGTCCCTGTTGAGGAAAATGGGTCAGTAGCACATCACAAACGTATGACTTTTATTCAGTAATTTATGAGTTAACTAGGGCTGGCCGATTTTGAAAAACGATTGCCATTTTTTTCCCACCGCAATCCTGCAATATGGTTAAAAAAAAAAAAGGAATAAACAAATCCATATTACAAGATTATATTTACGATGTCTAAAAAATGTTCACCGTGAAAAAAAGTGACTTACCCCCCCGCGCCCCCAAAAAAGCGAAATACAATATACATATATAAAAAAAAGAAAGCCTACCGATCGACTGAAATGAAGCATGTCTTTCCCCAATTTGCAGACTTTGAGATTTGAAAGTTATCGGTACATTCGAAGACAATGCCAAATCGATTTGAATTTGATGAATTGCCCAGATACAAAATTAGTAGACTATGCCGTAATATTCGTGTCTTTGCAAGGGTCTCACCAGACATTGAACAAGTTGGAGTGTAAATGGAGGCTGTGGGCGAAACGGGGGGCGTGCGGCACCCAGTACGGAGTCACCACGTGTTGCTCCAGCCAGGCTCGGGCGTCAGGTTCACCCACTGCCAAAAAACAGATTCAAAAAGATTTATTTTCTCCCCACATATTGCACATCATCATGAAGATTTTTGTTCTTAGAACCCGAAATAAATTCAGCTACAAGTTTGGTCAGGGAACAAATTAAGCTCTTAGGGCAAGCTACCATGATGCTGCGATTGTTTCCGACCTGTCCACGGGACCGAAACCGTCTTGCCGGCGTGGTCTTTGTCCTCCTGGGGGGTTTTGTCCAACTGGATCCCGGAGTCTTCCCTGCTGATTGCCTGATGGCTGTCTTCACCCTCGCTCTCCTCCTCGGACCACTCCTGATCATCCAGCATGAAATAACAGCTCAAGTGAATTTATTGAGCAGGCATTTAAAACATTAAGAATCAAGTATGCCACCAATTATTCGATCGACGAATCAGACAGAAAACTGACTTTGCTTTATTCAACACAATAACGTGCATGTGAGGTGTAGTTCTTATTTATATCCACTTGGGGGTCACCATTCTCACTTTCTACTGTAGCATCTGTGACTTTTGAGCATGCGTGGCACACGCTGCAGCCTGACATAGTCTACCACCACAAATGGTGATGCATCTTATTGTTTCCTATACCCCGATGAGTTCAATTTCTGATTTTATGGTAGCCATCAAATTTCTCGTTTGCCATCGTAAAGTTCAAAGAAAAAGCAAAGTCAGTAACTTCTAGAGTAATACTCACAGGAGTATCAGGGTATGGCCCATTGTCTATGTCTTCACCCTCCCATAGGTATTTCGCCCAGTCAAAGTTGTCCTCTGGTTCTGTGGATGGCGGGAGATATCATTTTATTGAAAAGAAGCAGTTTTCCCCGAAATTGCAGCCTTTGCAATTTGAAAATTGTATTTTACTATATTGCAATGTCAACTTAAATTTGATTAATTGTTCAGCCCTACTGCCCGGCATGTTGTGGCACAAGGTGGCACCACACTGAAGGTGCGCAACCCTAAATTCAGACAAGTCTGTCTGAATACTGTTCAAAAAAACAACAAACAAACAAAAAAAAAGAAAACATAAAAACCAACCGTTTAGAAAACTCGATATAACAGGTTCAGAGTATGTTCCTCACTCACCGGCCTCTTTCACCCGGGGTCTTTCTGTAAAGTTTGTGTTGGAGGGGGAGCCTGATAAGAGGAGGAGCAGCGACAGTACGCTGTAGTGTACGTCAGTCTGTAAAATACACACGCAATCGTTAATACACAGAAGCAATTCTGGAAGAATGTAGCAAAGGGGTATGTACCTTCGTTCCAGTGGTGTTGGCTAGGGGCGAGTTGAGGAACTCATCAGTCAGCCTCATCCAGCTTTCGGCCTTACTCACTTCCGAGTGCACCATGAGCTTTTCGTAGATTCTGTGTCGAAAAACAACAATGAATTCATATTAATATTTGGCTCAAAACTAAGAGCTCAAACCAGAATAAAACATCACATTGATAAATAAGTATGAAGATATCCAATAAAATACAAATATAATTTGTAGTTAAACCTACATTTTCTATGAAAATTCATCTCAAAAGTCAAACGGAAACTTGGGCAAAAGGGTGTTATGAAAACCCAAGGACCGTAAATCCAATTTGTTTTTATATCTGCCTCAATCGTCATTCGAAACTTGAAATTGGAACCAAAACAGACACTTACCCACTGATGCTGCGCTGCACTTTGTGGCTGTCCACGTCTAGGAAACGATGAAACCTGAAAGGGAAAAAAAACAGGGGTAATCATCTTAGTGGCACAAAAAAAAGTATCTAATAACTGTACTATGTTTATACAGCATCTTTCAAAACATAGTTACAAAGTGGACATTACAAACAGTCAACGTACAAAATAATACCATTTGAGACAATTGCAAGATTAAACAAATGAAAAGTATGAAGACTTGAAAATCAAGGATGGACATTGGAGCCAATGCTTCTTGTTTTGCTCGTGTCGCAATCATTGTGACGTTTACAGAGAAAATGTCAAACACTTTTTGGAAGCATCACATATCAGACTTGTTGGCATCAAGTGTTTTTGGTAAACACGAGGGCGTCCAGAATTGTTCCTTGGGGGATCCCACAAATAAGAGGAACTCAGAAGAAGGCATATCCAAGTGTAATTAATCTAGTTATATTATCCCTGCAGGAGGTTCACCACGGCCATTTCTTACTTGAAATTGGACCAAGCGAATTTGAGCGCCAGCTGGAAGTTGTGCTCCTCCTCGTCGTCCAGTCCGCTCACACATCTGATCAGCTCCTTCGTCTCCCTCTCCGTCTCCTTCTCGAAAGTGCTCCAGTGAGCCATAGCTTAGCTCGGCGTCACATATGGCGAGGTGTCTACGGGGTGGACTACCCTACACAGAATGAGGCACTAATATTTGTGGTAACGCCATTTGTGACTGTTGCCAGAGGAGCTCTGGTTAACTTAGCAACATCTTCCTTTGTTCGCAGAGGGCTTATGCGCATGCGCGAATCTAAGAAAAAAAACAAAAAAACAAAAACGCTATTATGTATTTTATTTCTGTAACATAAAGTGTATTGTTGATTTAAATTGGATCAAATTTTAAGTGACAAGAAAATCCAAAAATTAATAGGAATTAAAAATCTGCATCGGTGTGTTTTTAATCGCATTTCCCACAATGCATTACGAGCTAACGACAAAAAATCGAAAGTGTGTGGTCTTGTTCAATTTATTGCTCACATTTCTCTTTCAATAAACAACCGCATTGCCACGAAATAATTGCACATTCCTATTTGGTTGTCTGTCATTTAAATGTGTGTGTTTTCCTTGCCTTAAGCGGGATGGCCTGTTGCTGGGATACGTCATCATCCCCACCATTTTGAATGTGGCAGAGCTGCCCACTGTAGTTATTTGTCTTTATGCCATAGAGACAAATAACTACAGTTATTTGTCGCTCGAAAGTCCAGGTCCCAATGCAAACATGCAAACATTCACAAGCACTTCTATTGGAAAACAGACATAAAAACAATGTCTCGAATTTAATGTTATGATAATAAATCTGTAGAGCTATTTGCATATATTTTACGCAAGGGCGGTGTCATTGAGCAACTATTTGAGGCAAATAGCCCCGCCTTAATTTAATTTTGTTTGACTAGAATTATTCTTTTTTTTAAATTCCATCTATTTTTTAAACACCCTTGCACCAGATCGACCCTGCCTTCAATTAGCTGCTTTTAGCAACAAACAGCAACAACGTCATTTAGCAACTTTTAGCACTAAATAGGCCCCGCCTTCATTTAAGCAACTTACTGGACCCGCCTCTCGCCACATCCCCCTGAATTTGAGCGTGCCACACAAGTGGTTTGATTCGCGCACGCACAATTTGAGCGCAGCTCCAAAGCGCGGCGCTTGCAAGCCAGCGCGATGAAGAGGAGGATCCAGAAGAAATACTTGATTCTGATCCTCGCCTACACGGGCTTGCTCTTGCTCATCCCTTATGTGTTCGACTTCGGGGAGCGCTCGATACAGCGCGCCAAGCACGGGCTCCAGCAGCAGCAGCAGCAATCTCGGTGCTCGGACCTGAAGAATGCCGTGGAGCTGCTGTGGGAGCACGGCTACAAAGTGGACGGCGCTAACGGCACGGAGCCGCCCGGGCCCGGCGCGCCTCGCACGCACATCTACCTGCACGCCACCTGGAGGACCGGCTCGTCGTTCCTGGGCGAGCTGTTCAACCAGCATCCGGACGTGTTCTACCTGTACGAGCCCATGTGGCACATCTGGCAGGCCCTCTACCCGGGCGACGCGGGCAGCCTGCAGGGCGCCGTGCGCGACATGCTGAGCGCGCTGTTCCGCTGCGACTTCTCCGTGCTCAAGCTGTACGCGGGCTCGCAGAACCTCACCACAGCCTTCATCTTCGGATGGAAGATGAACAAGGTGGTGTGCTCCGAGCCCCTTTGCGACGCCCACCAGCGTCACCGCGTCGGCCTGGTGCAGGAGGACCGCTGCGCCAAGTGCCCCAAGCGGGACATCCGCGAGCTGGAACGGGAGTGCAAGAAGTACCCGGTGGTGGTCATCAAGGGCGTGCGCGTTCTGGATCTCAGCACCTTGGTGCCCCTCATGAAGGACCCGGCCATCAACTTGCACATCGTGCAGCTTTTCCGCGACCCGCGAGCCGTGCACAACTCTCGCCTCAAGTCTAAGCAGGCACTGGTGAAGGAGAGCATCCAGGTGATCTTTCTTGGGGGAGTTTGCGTTTTGGAACAAACGCTTGCTTGCTTTGTTCTGATAACTAACATTGTTACCATAAATGTCAATAATTTATACTTTAAAGTTGGTCCAATTTAAATGACTGCTTTAGCCCCTCAAAATACAAGTTGTGTTATTTACAGTGTAGGTAAATAGTATCTATGAAAACAAAAAGCTGCAATCGCTGGCAACATCTTATGACCTTAAATTTGTGTTTAGATCTGAAGAAGAAAAACAAGAAATTAGGGACAGACAAATGTTTTTCAACTTCAATTGTCGTGCAAGTGTAAAAATAAGTTAAGTGAAATGTCAAAATTGAAGTTCTTTTTTGACATGGTTAACTTTCACTCAAGAGTAGAAAAATAAGTTAGCTATTTATTGTCGGATGCAAAATAAATAGATAAACATGACAAGGGGAGTTTGCAATCAAAACGCTCATTATGACTTGACAGTAGTCCATCGCAAATATGATCAGTGAAGAAAAAAATCAGTCCCTCGGCCCCATCTTGTAGCTCCATATGATATTTAAGAAACCACCATGTCTGAGGAAAAACAATCAGACAGACAATTTTTTTGCATAGAGTAAGTTAACCAATACTCAGAATGAAAGGAAAGTTTTTTTGACATGCTTAACTTCTGTGCAAGTATAAAAATTATGGTAACTAATCGCACCTAAAAGGGTACTTTGTAATTTTCCCCCAAATCATTTTTGGTCAAATTTGTTTAATTAGTCATTATGGTTCGGTGTTTCTATACCATTTTGGCTGGAAAACAAAGACATTTTCACACAGTAAGCAGCTGTAATATTAGTCACTGCTTTACCATATGCCCCACTACCCACCCCCGTTGACATGTTCAAAATATGTGCTGCTCCGCCAGGTTTTGCGCAGCAAAAAGCACAGCGACAAGTACAAGCGTCTACTGGTTCCCAACAACCGCATGAACCGCGCCGAGAGCTACGTGTCCGGCGCCATGGAGCTCATCTGCGACAACTGGCTGGGCGACATGATGCTGGTGACCAACGCGCCGCCCTGGGTGCGCCGCCGCTACCAGCGGGTCCGCTACGAGGACCTGGTATTGCACCCGGCCGAGGAGCTGCAGAAGCTCTACCGCTTTTCCAACCTGTCCACATCGCCGGAGCTGGAAAGCTTCGCGCTCAACATGACCCATGGCCGCGGTTACTCATCGGACCGGCCTTTCCTCATCTCGTCTCGGGACGCCAAGGAGGCCATCTACGCCTGGAGGGAGAGGCTGAGCGTGGAGCAAATCAACCAGGTGGAGGCTTACTGCAGCGAGGTTATGAGGCAGCTTGGATACCCCAAACACGGCATGCACAAAACCACATGAGGAAAGGCGTACAGGTGAGACAATTGCTCTAACTGTCCATTTATCCGGCGGCCATTTTGCGATGTAGTGACACATGCTGGCGACTGAAAATGACATCACAAGTGACTTATGGCTCAGCTTGTGAATGTCACATGACCAAACCCAGAAAACAGCTGAGCTTTGATGGTCGTTACCCGCGCCCTTTGACACTGTGACATCAATTTCAGTCGACAGGAAGTGGATGTACAAGACAAAATGGCCGCCCCCTAAGATGGATAGAACGGTTAGATTTTTCCGCTTAATTCATATTCCACAAATGCAATAATAAATCAGTATAACATATTTAGACAAGTGGAGGTGCGTAGAACACATTATTGTTTAAAAAATAAAAGACTTCTCTTCCTCCTTAAATACGTACTTTAGAATGGGCGTTTTCAGTAGCTTGAAGACTATTTTCCATCCATTGAATCCCGGATCCCTTGGTTCCTGGTCCGTTAAATCGAGGCTCCACTCTATTCATACGTTGTATCAGACACTGATTATACAATACCATCTCACTGCGTGAAAGTGCAAACTGTATGCCCCAAGCGGGACATCCGCTTTGACAGGTTTCTGCGTGAAAGGCAGAGGCAGGTTAAAATGACTGACTAGGAATCAAATCCATCTGAGTTCTTTTCTCTGGTGGCTATTTTGCTCTGCCTTACTCCAATAAAGGCTTCATTGTTTGCGCGGCCTGCATGGGCGTCCGGGGGTCGGCGTCGCGGCCGGTCGAGGCTGTTGCCCAGGCCCTCTCGCTCGCGCCTTGGAGAAGGGGCTTCATTGTCCGCGGCTGGCCGTGACAGGCTATACACCTCCCTGGGTTACCAGCATGTCATCGGCAGCTTTGGACAGGCAGAGCCTTGGAGAAATCAGGCATACATGCATGACATTATTATTGCGGAGAAGATGGAGATTGGGCCTTCTGTTGTCTTATGCACAGTTGTTGGTGAACCAAGGGTGGGTATTTTTCTCTTTTAAAATAAAAAGTGCCCTCTATATGCAGCTGTAAATCACTTTACAGAACAGTTAACATAAAATTACAAAAACATACAGCTCTGTGTTCATACTTGAAGCTTCCTGTGATTTTCTTTATCCGCACAGCTTTAATGCGTTTTTTTGTTTTTTCTTCCAAGGGCCTGCAAGTCGAGTATGAGGGCAAAAGCAGGGACTCCTGCTGGAACGTGGCCGACTGGGAGCGGTGAGCTTCGCTCTGGCTGCTATTTTTTTTTCCAGCTGAACACCGAGACCCTGACAAGGAGTAGGAAGAAATAAAAAAAAGTGGGTCACCGAGGCTGGAATGCTTCAAATACTGGGGCGCCTCTTCCCACTTTTACCTGTTGAGCAGTAGTCTGGAGGCTGCTTGACACATCACTGCCCCTTTTTAGGCACACTAATCCTCCCGACGCCCTGACTCTAAATCCCCGTAAAAAGTTGGGTGGATTCAGGGTGACACCAAAAGGTCGGAGCCTCACCTTGGCGTGACTGGGTTAAGTGGATCTGCTAACTACGCTAACTTGGAAGTTCAAGGAGACTGTGTGTGCTTTGAGAGGCCTGCGTGAGGAAGTCTTGTCCCTCCCCCGCCTGCCTCCTCCTCATTCCAACCCCTCTTAGCCCCGGAGGAATCTGGACAGCTGCAGCAGCACCACACTGACAAAACACTCACATGGGCGGGGCTTTTTTTTCCACCCCTGTCCTTCCAATGACTTGTTTTTTTTTTGGGGGGGGGGGTACTGATTAGGGTTGCACAATTTTTAAAGTTACAGTCGAGACTCTCCGTGGGAATTGATGGGAATCAATGGGAATAGATCAAGAATTGACAATATTGAAGATTGGCGCTTAATAATTCCATGCCAAGGGTTTTCAGAGCAGCCACCCTCTGATTGGTCGGAGTTTTAGTCCATTTTGACTGATGTGTCAAGACCCATAAAATTTTATGTTCTGTGACATGCAATGTATACACTAGTAATACGCCGTCGAAGTATGTTGCAATCTCCTCACACAAATACCCGGAGAGCTGCTTGTATCTGTGTCCATACAAATTGGATTTTCAACCGAGCGGCAGACACGCAGAAGGAAACGGAGAAAATATATTTACTGAGATGTCCTCGCATGTTGGCAAGATCTGCTTACGGCAAAACAAAATGCTGAACATGATTTCCAATCAATTACCCTCAAATCGTAACGTTTCCATTTTGGTGTATTTGCCAAATTACACTGCTTAACTTCCCATGGAAATTTACTGTGAATTTTCCACCCCTTGGCAACGTTCATCCTGATTATTTATATCAAATCTTTTTTGTGGTCCAAACATGGTCAAAGTGTTCATCCAGATGATGGATGTTTTGATGATCAACTTCAGAAGTTGGATTTTTTTTCTGTGTCATACTTTGTAAGCGACATTAATAACTTTTAAACTGTTTAAAGTTACCGCAATAAACACTGAGTGAAAACCAAGGCAACTGCTAAATGATTGCTTTTGTTCTTGTAAAATTACAATCATGACGCTTTTCAAAAAAAAAAAATTTACAGAAGATGGATAACCACTACACAGGGATTTTTATCCAGTGGATCAAGATAGTTCCGAAAAAATCTTTAAAGGAACTAAGGAAGAGAGAATGAGTGAATAATTCAAATGCAACAACTGGATTCAGAATCATTCCCTACTCACTATACCTTGAGATACGAGTTTTTCATGAAATGATTATTTTCCTGCTTTGACTTTCAAGCAAACATGACAATTAAAGACAAAGATAATGACATTCAAACATTCCCTGCACAAAAAAGTCAAAAGGTCTGCCATTTTTTCTCTCTGTTGTAAAGATCATCAAATACTAAAGGACTGAGTTTTGTAAAAAATAAAATAAAATAAATAAATATATACAAATTCCAAAGTCCTGAGTGTAATTCATATCTTTATTTTTCGAACCGCTAAGGGAACCAAAAAGAATCTATTTTATTCATTTATGTATATTTAACATTAATTGTCCAATAATCGGTTATCGTAATTTGTTCTGCCAAACATCGGAATTGGCATCGGCCTAAAAAAAAAAAATCCATCTTGGTTCCAGTTAGCCCACGCATACTCGTAACATACGTTGAAACCAGGATGGTTTGTTTTTAACCTTGGACATCGCTGTGGTTTCACTTTGGCGACACCGCAAACGACTTGAGTTGAGTACAACAAATGTAGTCCAAAAACTTTTTAGCTTACAATGAGTGGCAAAAGTGAGTTTAATCCCTTGGGAATGCTCCCTTGTCCCGAAAAGACCGTTGCAGTCAAACATCGACTACACAGCGGTCACAGTTGGCCGGCGCTCTGGACAATTATTTGCACGCTGGGCATGTGGAACAAGCGAGACCGCCTGACTAAGCGGCAGCGCACCGCCACAAACTGCGTTGCGTTACGTAACCGGAAACCTCTCATGCATCTTCATCACATTGAAGCTTTTTTGTTTGCTTGTTTCTCATGCTTGCTACATAACGTCATGTTAGGGCAAATCCACGTTTCCACATTTGGCCCGGATAAAGGGTTATTTGGGCAAAATGATTTTTCCACAAGTCTGCTGCCTGCAACCCTTTAAAAAAAAATGGAACGCTTCATCCGTCAGTAAAAATAAGGCTTGTGATGTTAAAGCTCAGCGTCACGTTGTTTTTTAAGCGATCTAAGATTTGCCCAACGATTCAAAGTGCGGTACAAAATATATTTTTCTAAGACCCCCAAATTTACATTCTTTTCCAAAATTATGTTTTAGCTCACCTAACAAACGGTGCAGCTGTTCCATACCGAAGTGAAATGTTTTTAGCATCTGTGAACTGCACAAACGCGAAGAGAATGACACAGATAATATATATTACGATGATTATTTTTATTCAGAATATTCTCTTCTATTCAATTAATGTTACTGCTTATGATTAATTTTACCATATAACTTGTTATACTGTATATTGTTTGGCTGAAATTACTTCTGAAGTTCCTTCTGTTGATGTTTGATTACATGATGAAAGAGTTTTATCCTTTGTGACTTTTACAATTGGATTTTCTCCCAATTTCGCACGAAAATAATTATATGAAAACCAAATCAAGCAAAATCCACATTTAAGTACAAATATATGATTCCTTTTTTTCCCCCTACCGTCGTTTTGACATCTTTTCCACAAGTGACATTCATTTGGCTTCCCATTGGCTGAAGCCGCCTTAAATTTCGGGGCTTTCGACACCATTTATTGTCATGCCCTGCTGGATATGATTGCATGCAGAGATATTTGATTCATTACACTGGATTTTCAAGGGGGAATGAAAACATGTCATAAGACGTATCAAAACGGTCCATTTCTATTATGACGTTGCTTTTCTTGGCCCCCGCTGCAGCTGGCGGTGCACCTACATAGACATCTGGACAACGATAACCACTAACCAGTCAGCAAAAACTTTCAACACAATGACCTGCATTCGCAAGATATTTGTTTGAGGATTTTTTTCCCGCAACAGTCTATTTCCCTCACGTGGAAGCGTTTTTATCGGCGGCAATGCCTCCAGTACATGTATGTCGATTTTATTTTTTGGGGCGGGGGCTGTCCAATCAGCTTTCAGATTCTCTGTGTTGCCGTGTCAATGTAATCTGCACAGTTCCTTCAGAATCTGTGGCACGAGCCTCCGTCACTGCATCTGTTGTAACGGTAAGAATCACTGCCTCAGAATAGTTCGGTTGTATTTAACTTTGACGTGCAATCCATTTGCGCTTAATCTTTAAGGTTAAGAGTTTGGATTGAAATATTTATTGAGGGGCAGTTTGTATTTAACATTGATGTGCAATACGCTACGATTGAATCAAGAGGCATTTAAGGGATTTTTTTTTTTTTAATCCTTGATTTAAATGCAGTGTTAACATTGCAAATGTGCATAATGTTATACTTTATTGGCTTACAATAATATTGAAAACACTTTTTAGGAATTAAACCTCTGTCTTATTTTTGCTACATTCAGGCCTACTCGTACATTTGTATTTTATTTCATTTTAAACGTGGTGTAAACATTTTTTTAGAGCCACAGTTTTGACCAATCAGATGACTCGGATTGATCGGTCAGAACAAAATTTGCAATCTTCAACTGGCAAAACATGTCTATGTGATCTCCACAAATGAAGAGGCGCGCACACGCACGCACGCACGCACGCACGCACACACACAGTGAAACCTTGATATAGAGAGAGAGATAGCCACACACACACACACACACACACACACAGTAAAACCTTTAAAGTCGAACACTACACCAGTGTTTTTTGGCTTTTTTTTTCCTTGCTACACCACCGCAGAAGCATTTTGAAAGTCAATGGTATTTACACTAGGATATATTATTTGCTACACTAACTCATATTCATCCAGCAATATCAATAAAAACACACTAGGTACCAGTATCACTCTTCTCAATTGTATTTATGTGGGAAAACAAAGTAGTAGTTTTACTGTATTTTAGTTTTATCACAGAATGGATTACGTTTGACCTAACGGTTCCACTTTGGCACGGTTTATTCCAATCACATGAAATAATAATAGTAAGAAGAAACTTTTTTTTTTAAATGAATGGTGATTCCACTTCATGGCGGAAGTATAAGATGAAATATGGTCTTAGGTAAAAGTTATAATTGATCACATTGGACAAAAAAAGTATCCAGGAGTAAGTTGCAAATGAAGAAGTTTCTTCGCGGATGTCATCTATGTTAATAATCTTTCGTTTGCTGAATTATTGTCTTGGGTTATGTCGTATTTGGCCACATGGGACACAAAAGTGTACAGGAATTTACTCAGGAAAAAAAAAAAGATGCTGGTGGACACACAAACTCTGCGGTGAAGGTAATGAATGCTAAAATCAATCAGTGTCCAAGTTAATCATATACAAAAATATATCAAGTCATATGTGGTGGCGTTGGATGGAAAAAAAAAAGATTGGCAGCAAGTTGAAAAGAAGCAAGAATTATAAAGATGACCCAGTGTTGATGATTAAAAAAAAAAAAAAAACTGGCTCCATAGCGGAGGTAATAAATGTTAAGAACAATAATTAAATTACACGAACATGACAAGTTGATTTTGACCTGTTGGAAAAAAAAAAGACAGGTCAACCCAGCGCCAATGAGGGAAATACAAGCTCCTTGATGGAAGGTGAATGGGAACACTATTTTGAAATTGCAAAATGACGGACGGAGGTCATCTTTGGCCAACTTGGACAAAAAGAAAAAAGTAAGAATTGAAAACAAACTCCAAGACTATCTCAAGGCTGATGTTGGAATAAAAATCTCCTTGGCAGGAATCATATTCATAAAAATAATCTTTCATCTACTGAATTATTGTCTTAAATGACTTTATATTTGGCCACTGATGAAAAAAATATATATATCACCTTGACGAGAGGTAATGGATGCTAACAAAAATGCTAAATGTTGGACCCATTGTATGTCAAGTCATACTTGGTCCTATTGGATGAAAATAAAATATCCAGGAGATAAAAAAAAAAAAAAATGACAATGTTGATGAAGAAAAGATTGGCTCCTTGGCAGAGGTCCATGCATCCATCCATCCATTTTCCAATCCGCTTACCCTCACAAGGGCCGCGGGGGTTGCTGGAGCCTATCCCAGCCATCTTCGGGCAGTAGGCGGGGGACACCCTGAACTGGTTGCCAGCCAATCGCAGGGCACTCACACTTGCACCTATGGACAATTTAGAGTGTCCAATCAGCCTGCCATGCACGTTTTTGGAATGTGGGAGGAAACCAGAGTACCCAGAGAAAACCCACGCAGGCCCGGGGAGAACAACAAACTCCACACAGGGAGGCCGGAGCTGGAATTGAACCCAGTACCTCTGCACTGTGAGGTCGACGCACTAACCACTGGACCGCCGGGCCACCCACTTGGCATAGGTAATAAATAATAATCAAGAATCGTTAAAGTTGCGAAATTACAGAGCTATGCCCAGGCCTCGTTGGAAAAAAAAAAAAAAAGACTAGCCCACACTGCTGATGACAATACAATGTGTGATGACAATACAATCTCCTTGGTGGAGTCAATAATTATTAATAGTCATAATCTTTCATCGTATCAATTTTTAGCTAGAGGTCCCTCAGACATGGCCACGTTGGACAGACGACGTATCCGGTAAAGTTGCAAACAAACAAACCAAAGACGAACCCATCACTTTTGGGTTCGTCTTTTGTTTTGAGAAAAAGACAAGCTCCTTGGTGGTGGTAATAGACCCTTCAAAAATGATCAGCGTTGAAGTCGTTAAATCGGTCACATTCCGGGGAAACCCAACACTGATGATGGAAAACAAGTTCCTTGGCGGAGGTCATAAATGTGAATAGTGTTTTAATATATGCTGTAATTTGGCTGATGGGAGAAAAATCAAACATATCCAGGGAGTCAAATGGAGTGCGTATCAGATGGGATCCTCGATGGGGAAAACCAAGCGGGTGCCTCGGCTCAGCAGCTCCTGCTCTCGGGAGTCCAGCTCTCGCTCCAGAGCTTCCTCGGATGTGCTGCCGCCGCGTTTTCCGTTGGAGTTCCACCCCGTCGTGCCGCCGCAGCCGTCACCCGATAGCCCGTTGGTGGCGATGGCCGCGTCGCCGAACGTGAAGGAGAGGTCGCCGTCGGAGCGGTCGGGGTCTCTCAGCTGCTCCTGGTTCTGGAAAAGGAGATCCAGGGGAGGAACTTGAACGTGGGATGGGATTGTTTGATTTAAGGAAAGCGCAACCGCAATAGTTTGTCTTCTTTTTAGGAATGTGTGATACCAAGAGTTTGTCTTCTTTTTTAGATTGTGTAACACCGATAGATTGTCTTCTTTTTAGCAACAGATGACACCAATGGGTTGTCTTCTTTTTTTGAAAAGTGGGATAGAAATAGTTGTCCTTCTTTTTAGCAAAATACAACAACAATAGTTTGTTTTCCTTTTGGGAACATTCATTCAAGTGCAAAACCAATACATTGCTTTCTTTTTTGGAAAGGGCCACAGAAATTGTTTGTCTCGTTTTTAGGAAATTGCAACCGCGATAGGTTGTCTTCTTTTTCAGAATGTGCAACACCAATAGCTTGTCTTCATTTTAGCAACAGGTGACGCCAATGGATTGTCTTATTTTTTTTGAAAAGTGGGACAGCAATACTTAGCTTTCTTTTGAGCAAAATGGAACAACAACAGTTTGTCTTCCAACATTTTTTCTTCTTTTTCGGAAAGTGTAGAACCATTTTTCGGAAAGTGTAGAACCAATGTATTGTTTTCTTTTTTGGAAAGGGCCACAGAAATCTTTTGTCCCGTTTTTAGGAAAGTACAAAACCACCAATTTATTTTCCTTTTAGTACAGGAAATAAAACTGGGCATTTTTTACACTGATGTAAGAGTCTTCAGCCTGGAGGTATTCTCCTTTCACCGAGAAGTATCCTGCTAACTAACAAACAGCTGGACTAACACATTTACTCTTCTTAACACGTGGGCCTTGGTGGAGGTCCCCGCCCTACTGAGCAACACTCCAGTCTACTTCATGTAAAAGTGCATCTGAAGGCCACACGGCGATGACGCTCATTCAGGCATTTCCTGACTGAGTTGGGGCGTGAGGTTTCACACTCTCATTGATGGCTGACGATCAATAGCGGGCCGCGGGGCACAGCGGGACACTGGAACACATGCGCGGACGGGGCGTTTGCGTCGCCAACACACTGGCAAGGGAAGCAGCAGCCTAAATGCAAATGTACGGCAGTTTTGTGTGTGTGTGTGCGCACTACAACTGTGAAAAACTGAATTTTGCAGAAGTAGATATATACATTTGTCGGTTTAGTAACCTGTGAGGAGAACTATTTTCATAAGATTCGAAGCACAGCGTCTTTGAACACTGATGATCATTGAGGGTAGGGCAGAGATGCAGGGGGGGAAAAAAAGGCTCTTTGTGCCCACGCAATGCAAATAAAAAGGCTTTTTGACCATTCATTTTCTCCTTTGTACGCATTTGCTGGCAGGAGGCGGGAACACCAGGACAACGTTTCGATTCTCCCAAGTGGAAAAGCTTCAGTGTCCCCGAGGGGAGACTTTCCGAGGCTGAAAGGGGAATGGCATTTAGCCTCGAATGTGCTTTTGTTATATTGTTGACGTATTAAACCTCGTTTGTATCCTAGCATCAGCTGCAAGCTATCGTGGAAAACATTGTTTGGTGGCATTCCAAAGTCACGGTGTTGTTTGATGATAATAAACAATAAAATTGTTTATTAAAATTCCCGTCATGTGACGCTAACATGCTAATTTCGTCGCAATGCCACAAAGCTAAAGGAACAGGTCGCTGGTTAATGAGTGGGGGTGACCGATTTGGTGTTCTTAAAGCCGCTCCTTTGGAGGAACACAGTCCTGCCCAGAGTTGCCAGATGCGTGTATGAAAAAAATGACTACAACTTGTGCACACTGGATTGTGCCACACAAAGTCTGCCTAGAAACAAGTGACCCCCTAGATGTTAGCTTGTCTTATTGATGTTTTAATGAGCAATTTAATTACCTTTGTACTTACTGTTTTATTTCATTTAGGTGCAAACAAGCCTCCGTACCCCAAAAGTAAAAGTAGCTGTTGACTGACCTCGTAGGCGCGAGGGCTGGTCAGGCAGCTGGCCAGGGGTCCGCAGTAGCCGGGCAGCGTGGAAGCGAGCGGGGGGCCGCTGTGCGTCAGGATGGGTTTCAAGTAGCTGAACGGCCGTTAAGGTAAAAATCTTACCCTGACAAAATCAAAAGTGTTGGAAGTCGTTTTTGAAGTTTTTCTTCCTGCTGACTTCCTTTTTCTTTGTGGTAGGCAGCAAATTCCTCATGGTGGCAGGGAAACATTACAACAGCCTAATTCTGTGCGACTGCACAATTTATTTTATTTATTTTTGGGGGGGAATCATCGTATTATTTTGGAGTATTGCTGGTTTCGCATGCTTCTTTCATTCCTGCCACAATGCAACATGGGATTCTGGTGAAGGTAAGCCAATACTATTCCCATTATTTCCATACACACACACACACAAAAAAAGGATACTTGTGATCGAAGGTGTACCACATCCTGAAGAGCCAGGCACTCTCTTGTTTGGTTTTGCTCTGCCCTTCAGCCCGGGGGACATCCTGCATAGTGTAAAGGTTAAAAAAAAAAAAAAAAATCACTGCATTGCGAGTAATACAAACCAAACAATGAGTAATATTGCAGCATGGGATTTGATGTTTGATGCTCAAATTATAGTCTGAGTGGTGAAAAAATTAAAGGGGTCTTGTCTCTTTCAGGACCTGGCCTCCATTTTGGGATTTGACAGACTGAACTATTTTCAAGTTTTCTTCCTCTCTTCAATTGCAGAAGCAGAAGTAAAAGCGTTAGCATGCGTAAGAGACAAACGGGATATATATATATCCGTATATGTTTTACAAATTGAAATAGAGATTAAAAAAAATTGTTACAAATAAATTATATTAAAGGGGACCTGTCATGGAATTACTACTACTACCTATGATATTTTCTGAAAAAGAAATGTTTTTTTTTTTTTTTTTTTTATGGTCAAATATGAAATAGAAATATTATTCAAATCAAAATGTATTGTCTGGAATATAATTTTAATTCATAGTTATTTTAATTGGTAAAAAAAACAAAACAAACAAAAAACCCACAATATTAGCCAAATTAAGTGTGTTGGCATTGTTTGTAGGCTGAATGCAGTCAGTGCATTCAGGTTAAATGTCACACTGTCTTACCCAATTAGTCATTTTATACATAAATACATAAAAATATGATGGCTGTGTTATAATAACAAGAAGTTTATAGCAATATCCCCCTCACCCCTTGTAGGACCTGGAAGGTGTCTGCACAAGGCTGTGGGTCTTGATCTGGATCCACTCCCACCCTGCAACACGGAAATACAAAATCATCACCTCACAATGTCTCATTTTGGACATTTATGCTGTATGTTCGCCCGAGTGTGCCATGATTTAAAAAAAAAAAAAAAAAGCCACAACATCCTGTTTCATCAACACAGACCTGCTGCTGCGGCTGACAAACCCAAAACAAGATTTGCAGAATTTGAAAGCAACACTGGAAGGAAGTTCAGGCAAGTCAATGTACTTGAGTGTATTTAAAAAAAAAAAATCCACATTGAAATGAATTGAAATATCATTAATCCGTTCCATGCCCCCAGACCCTGACCCCAAAAAATATGTCACGCTTAATTTTTGTTCACTCATGGGGTTTTTGTAGCGTTGAGCTATTACAATTTTTTAGCCTCTTAAAATCCAAATGGCAGATTTTGTGTTTGTTATTATGACTTTTTTTCTGTCTTTACTCGTGATTGACATGCTGTCCATATTCCATGTAGTTAAGTGGAACAGGCTTCGGGGCTGAATTTTCTTAATCAGGTGGGGAGGGGGGTAATATTCATAATAAACAAACAAAAAAACTTGGTTACAACACTAGCAATAAGTACTTTGTAGAAAAAACTAACAAAGAAACAAACATACCCATATGTCAAACACTCACGGGCATAAATAATTCCCCCTATGGTGTCTCTTACAGCACGGGGGGATTAAAATTGTCTCAAGCAGGATTTTCAAGAGGGGTACTTTTAATTCACATAAGCTGGGAAGCAGTCAGCTCTAATCTCCTCTTTGGACGCGATCCGAAGCAGACAAGTGCAGCCTTCTATGAACTTTTGCAAACAATGAACAGTCGGAAATTTGTGCAGTTGCTTTTAGAGGTTTCCATGACAACCACACAATCAATATCACTTGAGGATGAAGGGGCTTTTTCTTCTAATTTTCCTCGGGCAGCCACTCGAAAGAAAAAAAAAAAGATATTCATAAATCCTCCTATGAGAAACAATCACTCACTATCGTCTGTCATCATCACAAGAACATTTAATTATGACTATCAAGATAGTGCACAATGTCTCAAAGGCCTGGAATTCAACAGCGAGACTGCCATGTTGGTTTGAAACAGCCATTTTAGATGAATGACCCGAAGAGGGCCGCTTTGAACCAAAATGGCTGCCTTCCTTTGTTTTTGTTTTTTTTCAGGCATGGCTTTTTGAGACAGTTTTTGTACAGTAGCTGTACTCATGATCAACTTGCCCACTGAATTTCATGTTGCTACTTGAAACTGGCTTTAGGGGTGTATTTCAAAAATGTTGCGGGGGGAGGAGGGGCCCGGGGTTCGGTCAATACCTCTGTTGAGCTATTAGCTTCAAAACAAAATGGCAGTTCTTTCAAGCATTGCTTGGAGACTTTTTTGTGGGTCTAGTCATGATAGACATGCCTATCGAAGGTCATGTTGCTACTTGAAACTGGCTTCGGGGGCTGAATTGTTTTCACTCGTGAGAGGGTGGGGGGGGGGCGTTTGGTCAAGATCTGACCTAGTAGCATTGGGCTATTGCAGTTTAGCCGCTGAAAATCAAAATGGCAGACTTTGCTTTTAATATTATGACTTCTTGACGTCCCCCCCCCCCCCCGTGTTTACTCGTGATTGACATGCTGACCAAATTCTATACAGCTAAGTGGAACTGGCTTCGGGGGCTGAATTTTCTTAATCGGGTGGGGGGCGGGAGGCGGTATTCAGTAACGCAAACACAGGATCTCAGAGTGTGAAGGGTCATAGAAGGTACAAAAGACAACTGCACGGGCCCCTCAGGGGGAGATAAGACACACACACACACACACACACACATACACATACACATACACACGCGCGCGCGCGCGCTTATGTAAGAGGGTGCTACATGACTTCCGCTAGTCCGCACCCCCAGCCCCCCTCAGTCTCAGCATAGCCATTCGCGATTCCTCATTTCACGTCCTATTTTGTCTGCGGCCCAAAAATGGCGGAAGCCACGTTGAACCGAAATTCACTTTGTAATACTGTATAAGACCCAAAAAAAAAAAAAATTTGTAAACAAGCAACTACTGACTATATCACTGTACGGATTTGATGATCATAATAACAATAGTTTGATCCAAAAAAAAAAAAATACTGAGCAATTACTAAATTAGTTATTCTATTCAAATAATGATTTTACTGATTTAAACAGAGAATTCGCACATTTTTGCATTTACTTTTACAATTAAAAATATCTTTTGTGACCACACTAAGAATATTTATTCAATTTTATTACAAAAAAAAAAAATCATATTTGTTTCGCGAACTATAGCAGATGATGCACGCGGCAGTTGTATGTCGTTCCGTTGCGTGCGTTAATGATTTCCATCACGGCCACACAACAGCGGTGCTATTTATGAGGTGGATTACGTCGAGTAAATCCCCGCGACCAAATGCACCTCCCGCCGCTGCCGTTCCAGCCAGCCCAAAGACCACCGCACCCTACTTTGGTAAAACCAAGATCACACAAGCAGGAGACACCATAGACACCTTCACCCTCCCAAACCGAAAGCCATCACCACCGAGAGGTCGCCATCTTGCTTGTCCCCACCACCACTCCAGGTACTTTCCTGTGACGATACGCCACCTGATGTACTCCCACTTGCCGTGTCTACGCCGCTCCCATGTTTGACCACCCGATCTGTGGAAGAACTTGTGTCATTATGACGAGGAAGCGCCTTTGGTGCCCTCGTCAGGATCACAGGAAATGGAGCAGAGTGATGGAATACACTTGATAAATAATCAAATTTATGGATGTCCCCATATGTTTCTTTTTTTGACACACTGGTAGTGTTTTTGAAGCTAAATAACACTTTGTTAACAGCACAGAATGTGCCACGAACCTTAATATATTCTTTAGCTGACACAAACTCAAAACAGTGATTGTGTTTCCAACTTGAAAATGCAACTCTGGCCGCTTCCTCCATTGTTATTTTTCATGTGGTCGAATTTGACACGTGACATGGCCCATATGCGACTTCACACCCCCAAACGGGAAAGCAAGTCCCAGAATGCCTCACTTGCATCTGTAAACACTCTAGTTCCCTTTCCTTCAGTGTAATGCGGGATGCCAGCATTCGTCGAAACATGACTGACTCACTCAGTACCAAAGACGTCTTTTCACGTCATTTACATTTTTTACGGGGAAGGGTGGAGGAGAGTCTGATACTTCTCGCATGTGAATTTTAATCTTGTGAAGAGCAGTAATGAGGCACAAACGCCCACAGATAGCAGCCAAGCCCCATTTTAGATTTGAGATCAGCCCCGTTTTGTGACTGCACCGCAGGGCTTCCCAACTACCGGTCCTCGTGCCATTTAATACTGGGCCTCACAGAAACACCATTTATTTATTGATTTTTACCATACAAAGGTGTATGTACAAATATAAGAATTGATCGAGAACCCTTTCGGGTATTCCAAGTACTTTGTTCAACAGTCAGCTGACTAGATGAATCATGACCTATCCATGCTATCCATCATGTGTTCGTTACATGCACCCAGGGCCCAGAAACGTCCACCCTGTTATTGTCCACTCTGTCACATATTCCAGCGCAATAATCTTGCAAAATCACCAATTTAAAAATAAAACAAATGCACAATTATGGCGGCGTAACATGACATAAAAGGCAATACTTGAGCGCCTTGAACATCATCACACCGATGCCGTCGGGCGGTGGATGGGCGCTTAGAGCAGCATGTGCCCGTTGCTGTGGCGACGGGTTCAAGAGGGGGAGAGTTTGGCAGCGCTACACGCCAACACAATGGTTCCTCCTCGCACCCAAGCCGCATTAAACATCTTAAACACAGTCTCTTTTTTTG
>NW_017806175.1:7404937-7411292 GCF_001891065.2 Hippocampus comes | reverse complement strand
TTTCACGTCCTATTTTGTCTGCGGCCCAAAAATGGCGGAAGCCACGTTGAACCCAAATTCACTTTGTAATACTGTATAAGACCCAAAAAAAAAAAAAATTATCACTGTACGGATATGATGATCACAATAATAGTTTGATCCAAAAAAATAATACTGAGCAATTACTAAATTAGTTATTCTATTCAAATAATGATTTTACTGATTTAAACAGAGAATTCGCACATTTTTGCATTTACTTTTACAATTAAAAATATCTTTTGTGACCACACTAAGAATATTTATTCAATTTTATTACAAAAAAAAAAAATCATATTTGTTTCGCGAACTATAGCAGATGATGCACGCGGCAGTTGTATGTCGTTCCGTTGCGTGCGTTAATGATTTCCATCACGGCCACACAACAGCGGTGCTATTTATGAGGTGGATTACGTCGAGTAAATCCCCGCGACCAAATGCACCTCCCGCCGCTGCCGTTCCAGCCAGCCCAAAGACCACCGCACCCTACTTTGGTAAAACCAAGATCACACAAGCAGGAGACACCATAGACACCTTCACCCTCCCAAACCGAAAGCCATCACCACCGAGAGGTCGCCATCTTGCTTGTCCCCACCACCACTCCAGGTACTTTCCTGTGACGATACGCCACCTGATGTACTCCCACTTGCCGTGTCTACGCCGCTCCCATGTTTGACCACCCGATCTGTGGAAGAACTTGTGTCATTATGACGAGGAAGCGCCTTTGGTGCCCTCGTCAGGATCACAGGAAATGGAGCAGAGTGATGGAATACACTTGATAAATAATCAAATTTATGGATGTCCCCATATGTTTCTTTTTTTGACACACTGGTAGTGTTTTTGAAGCTAAATAACACTTTGTTAACAGCACAGAATGTGCCACGAACCTTAATATATTCTTTAGCTGACACAAACTCAAAACAGTGATTGTGTTTCCAACTTGAAAATGCAACTCTGGCCGCTTCCTCCATTGTTATTTTTCATGTGGTCGAATTTGACACGTGACATGGCCCATATGCGACTTCACACCCCCAAACGGGAAAGCAAGTCCCAGAATGCCTCACTTGCATCTGTAAACACTCTAGTTCCCTTTCCTTCAGTGTAATGCGGGATGCCAGCATTCGTCGAAACATGACTGACTCACTCAGTACCAAAGACGTCTTTTCACGTCATTTACATTTTTTACGGGGAAGGGTGGAGGAGAGTCTGATACTTCTCGCATGTGAATTTTAATCTTGTGAAGAGCAGTAATGAGGCACAAACGCCCACAGATAGCAGCCAAGCCCCATTTTAGATTTGAGATCAGCCCCGTTTTGTGACTGCACCGCAGGGCTTCCCAACTACCGGTCCTCGTGCCATTTAATACTGGGCCTCACAGAAACACCATTTATTTATTGATTTTTACCATACAAAGGTGTATGTACACATATAAGAATTGATCGAGAACCCTTTCGGGTATTCCAAGTACTTTGTTCAACAGTCAGCTGACTAGATGAATCATGACCTATCCATGCTATCCATCATGTGTTCGTTACATGCACCCAGGGCCCAGAAACGTCCACCCTGTTATTGTCCACTCTGTCACATATTCCAGCGCAATAATCTTGCAAAATCACCAATTTAAAAATAAAACAAATGCACAATTATGGCGGCGTAACATGACATAAAAGGCAATACTTGAGCGCCTTGAACATCATCACACCGATGCCGGCGGGCGGTGGAGGGGCGCTTAGAGCAGCATGTGCCCGTTGCTGTGGCGACGGGTTCAAGAGGGGGAGAGTTTGGCAGCGCTACACGCCAACACAATGGTTCCTCCTCGCACCCAAGCCGCATTAAACATATTAAACACAGTCTCTTTTTTTGCACACGCACACACATGCGCCCAATCCGCTTAAGGAACCCTCCCTTGTTTTGTGTGTGTGTGTGTGTGTGTGTGTGTGTGTGTGTGTGGCAACACTAATAAGAGGCGAGAAGCAAGCGTTAGTCATCTAACTCAGCAATTTACAAAGCGTGTATGCAGGCTCCCTCTGGCAGCCGCAGTACATGAAAGAATCACTACCTAAATGCAGTTCAGTTGTATTTAACTTTTTAGTGCAATATATTAAAACAAAAGCTTTTTTTTTTTTAAACTACGGTTTTATTTTCCTATATTTACAAAGCGTGCTAATGTTTTAACTATGCACAATGATATACTGGCCAACAATCATATCAAGTCTACTTTATAAAAATAAAACCTATGTTTTTGTTTTTGATGAACATTTTAGGCCTACTATACGCATATTTTTGGCCATGAAGGTGGTTCTTGGTGCAGAAAAGGTAAGAAACACTGGTTCGACAGTTTGGGGGTCGAGCAGAATGAGGCGAAGGGATTAAATATGCAGGAATTCCAAAGGAAGCAGCAGAAGCATACAGATGGAAACTGGGCACTCTGGCCCCATCTTCTGGACAACCAGTCTGAGAACGGCGTGGCAAGAACAAGTCTCGCCTCATTGGAGAAATCCAAGACAATTTTTTTCTCAACATTTTAACTTTTTTTTAATGAATGTAATTATATGTGATAGGATATATTTACTTTATTCACGTAGGTGAATATTAGGAACGTTGTGGAAGTAGACGTGTCACCTGATGTGCAGCCAAGACAACATGGGCGTGGTCCCGCCTCCGAAAACCCACACGGTGAAGAAGACGATGAGCAGCGTGGTGGTGAAGATCATCTGCCGGGCGTACGTTGCCGTGTCGCGGATGGCCAAGGCAAACGCCATCGCCCCGCGCAGTCCTGAGAATCAATCGCACCATCAAAGGAATATAGGAATGGCAACAGTAATATTAGCCATCGGATGCCCAGAGCTCTTGCTGGCCTTGAAAATCTAGATCAGTTGAAATTTACACCCAAAACGTATTTTTTGGGCCGTCGCATTAATATAGGAGGACAACCGAACACACTGATTACCAATCTGTGAAACCCTCATCAAGACCTTTAATTTGAGGTGTGACTCGATATGGTTTGTTGCCAAGAAGATTTATGACCCCGTTACGAGTCAAAACTCGACATGGAGCTTCGCGGGGAGGGGACGCACCGGCAAACATCATCATGTGCTGGAAGTTTCCTTTGATCTTGTGTCTGCGGCCCAGGTTGAGCAGAAAGGAGAGCGGGTAGATGTTCAAGGCTCGTCCCAGGAAGATGGCAACCTGCCAGGCGATTGGTTAAGACATTTTTCTGCTCGAAATAACATTTTAGCTAGCGGCTGATGAGGATACAAAAGCGCCCGTGATGAAGATGGGGCTGAAGATGTGGTTCTGGAAGGTGAACAGAGCCAAGCCCATGTAGGAGAAGATGAAGTTCTCAGCCAGGAAGTGAAGCACCTCGAAGAGCTTGCGGAAGGACGCAGAATACAAATAGCAAAATGGTCACTTCATTAGGTACACATAGACAACCTGATGAGGTCTAACACAAGGGTTGGATAAATTGTTTTGACTAAGATTTCTGGCTAGCATGACGAGAGGTGTCAAGGCGGGAAACAATTGCGGATTCGTGTTGTTAGCTTAATAGCAAAGTTGCGTAGCTCATTTTGAATTTAGCTAGAAGTAAAACGTGTACACTCAATATTTTGACCGGAATGAAATCCTGCGCAAATAATTCAGATTCAGAATTTGATGGCAGAAACAGACTTCCAGAAAGACGACAAACATGTCAAAAGGCTGATGCAAGTGATGTGAGTGAATGCCGCACAACTCCAGCCGTGCGGTGAGTCAGCGTCGCTCACGGCATGTTTCTGAGTTGTATTTCCATAAATAAACGATTCTTTTGCCATCAGAAGCCCTTTGCCAGTCTTAGCTTCCTTGTTTTATTGGGTGAAGTGTCACAGCAGCAAAAAAATTAGCGTCACTCTCCTGCTCGACATGCTTCCTTTCACAAAAAGCCCGTTGTACTCGCGTTCATCAGGAAACCAAACCGCGTCGCCCTGCGGGTTACTAAAGAAGAGAAAAACTCGAAAATCTCGATATTTTCTGGCGAAGGAAAAGAGACTACGCTTTCTTTTTGGCTTCTATTGTCACATAACACAACATTGTCCATCAAAATGCTCTAAATTTCTTAATTCCTTTGGAAATAACACATACAATTCAGTTCAGCAATTGTAGGATATTAATATGTCGCGTGCCTTGAGTTGTACAGGTTTTCAATTTTGTGGCCGTACTCTTTGGCCTGGTTCGAGGTCTACAGTCTCCTCATGTGCCCAATTAATCAGAATGCACCTATGTACAGTGAGGCCAGTAACATGTTACTCAGTAACGCGTTACTCAGTAATGGCCGCCATTTTGAGTAACTACGCGAGTTCTCTCATGCGTTGGTATATCTAATTTAGTCGTCTGATTCACGATTTACAACATCTACGCCCTACCACATGGGTTAAGTGACATCACCTATGCGCCAAGTCACGTTTTTAGCCCGTTGACGTCTCAGGTGTACAAAACAATGAAAGAAATAGAGACGCTCCGATTTTCCAGTTGGGAACACGGTCCCGATGTGGAGTCTGTGACAGCTAGGTTAAGATGAAAATATTAAAAGTGACAAAATTGCTATCCAGCTTTAATCAGTCATGGGTACGTTACTTTCAAAATCAAGTTATTAGATAAATTGTACCTAATGTTGTGACCCTGCGGGATACTCTCGTATTACTTTTCGATTGTACCCCTCTCTGTGGGGAAAAATATGAGCATGTTATGGATGTAATCCGTGGACTATGACTTCACAGGCTGAACAGCCGTAGTGTCAGAAGGGATGTCCTGTCAGACGATTGGTGGCGATTAAGGTCACAGCAGGCAGATCGTTGGGCCATCTGGCATGGGGATACTGCCCACTGGTGTGTGTGTGTGTGTGTGTGTGTGTGCTCACCTGCTTTGTACGCTTGGTGGACTCTCCGGAGAGATTGTTGTAGGTGTAGTGAGCCTGTGTGATGCCACAGAACAGCACGGACACCACCCCTGCAGAAACACAGCTTATTTGGTCACCCCGGCGTCATGTGTGGGTATATTGACAAAAGTAATTGCACGTCGAGGAAGCAGTCGTGGAGACCTTTGATTATGATTTAAGTATGATGTCATTGGGTTTGTGGCAATATGATGATCACGCTTCGAGTCCAAATTGACCTAAGGCGTCGTAAATTGTTTTTGGTTACAACACGAATTGGGCAACTTCAACGATGGAGTGTGGGGGGCGGGGCGGATTTTTTTTTCATTAGGGTTAGCCACATTAATTTGAGGTATAACTCCATGTGGTTTGGGGCAAAGTGATTTGACACAGCCACTGGTCAAAATTGACCTTGGATTGCATGTTTTTTTTCTGTTTACCACATCAGAATATGAGTGCATAATGACAAAATATCAGGTTTTTAAATCCAGAATCCATTTAATTTGAGTTATAAGACCATATGGTTCGTGGCCAATTGATTTATGACCCTGTTCTTGGTCATGATGGAATTTCCTCACCCGTAAATCCGCAGGCCTCTGCCAGCAGGAAGGTGCTCCAGGACATGAGGAAGAAGAGGCCCGTCTCCAGCAAAGGGAAGCAGTGCAGCTTGGTGAACTTGGTCACGTACGGACCAGGATTACAGTTAGGGATAGAACAACTGAATATTGTTTGGGTTTTATCAGAGTCATTTTAAATGGTGGCAGGTGTGTAGTGACTCCCATTTAACATGAAATGGAATGTGAATGGTTAATTCTGAATACAGCCACATCCTCAGTTCTAAGGAAGTGTGTAGACTTTTGCAACCAAAAAAAAAAAAAAAAATTGAAATGATTCAACTTGGTCTGAATTTTTTAAAATAAAAAAACCTGGTATTTGAATAGGGGTGTGTCTACTTTTTTTATCTTCTAGGTTGATTTTGACTTATAAAGAATTCAAGAAAAGGATATGAGAGCAGTGACCACCCCAGTGGCGGCGCCCATCATGAAGGAGCCGCTGAAAATTCCCAGGAAAACCCCCACGGACTTGAAGAAGGCCGAGGCGTCGAACATGTGCGTGTTGGCGCCTCGGGGTTGGTAGGCCATGATGGAGCTGAAATTTTTTGGGGGGGAAAAAAAAAAGAAAGGTAGAGAAAAGATACATGTATGGTAATTTGGTTTATTTTTATAGTTATTATAAATACATTTATTTATTATTTTTAAAACCTAAACGTACTCATGTTACCTGGTTTCAACACAAGGGGTGTTATGAAAACTTGCCACTAGAGGGAGCCAGAATACTGAACGTTTCGAAAATTTAAATTGCTTTCAAAAATGGTCATGTGCTTTTTACGTTCTTAAAAATGACTTTTTTGTGGGGGGGGGTGGTCTTGTG
>NW_017806175.1:7371413-7404874 GCF_001891065.2 Hippocampus comes | reverse complement strand
ATCTTTTTTTTTTTTTACGATTTTTTTTCAGGGTTATTCCCTGGATATGTTTTATACTCTTTAAATTGTTGTTGACGTCGTTTTAGCTTTTATCACATTAGATACAGAGGTACCATAGATATTAATTCATCCAATGACTGAATTTTTTCATCCTTTTCAACTTTTTTTATAATTACTCTCCGAGGTTTATCTTATTAATTCAATTTCTGGTTTTACTTCTATTGTTTTAGTGTGTATTTCATTTGGATTATTGAGCTTTTTTTAACTACATCATGTTTATTTCTTGGATTTATTTTATTGGTTTTAAAATGTTTTGTAGTGCTTTTTTTTAAAATTTATTTTCAATTACAATTAATTTATTGTAGCTCTAGGGGATGAAGAGGGATTTTTAATAAGGTTGTGTTTTTTCAAGCTTTCACATTCTGTCAATTCTTTTCTGTATATTTATTAGTATTGTTTTAGAATTGTTTGGGACTCCTTTAGGTACTTATGGTTTTTAAAACTACATTTTTTTAAACATTTTTTATTTTCTTTGAATTAAATAGCATAATTTTGTTTCAGTTTTAAGGTTCAAAGAAGCAACTCACGACGACAGCACGATGGCCACGGCGTCGTTCATGACACTCTCGCCAAACAGCAGCGCATACAGGTCGCCGTCCGCGTGCAGCTCGTTGAAAATGGCCAACACCGTCACTAAATACAGTACAATCAACATGTGTTTTATTCTACTGTTGTGTTATTCTAGATGAACTCAAACTGAGTTGGGGCGTGGTCACATGCCTGGGTCGGTAGCGGAGATGATGGCACCAAAGAAAAGACAGTCGGTGTAGTAGAATTTGTCGCTCAGCTGACCGACCACTTGCATCAGTTTGACCACGCCGTACATTAGATTCCTGCAATGAGAATACGCACGATTTTATGGATTCATTTGGTGCGAATAAAAAAAGCCCGTCGCATATCTGTGGGATGTACTAAAATGAAAATAAATTGAATGGGAGGAGTAAAAACTCTTGTTTCTTTCACAGTTCACTTCATGCAGGTTTCCCAACTCTCTTACTCATATGCTGTTCTTAAAAAAAATGTTTTTTAATCCCCGAGTGGACTCTCACCCGATCACGAAACACGACACAGCCGTGCCCAGGAATGCGTAGGTGAGAATGGAGCCCAGATTCCGGAAGAAGTGTTTCTGAGCAGAAGGGGGTTGAAAAGGAGAATTAGAAAAGTGATTAGTCAGGGAAAATATTCTGCTATTTATGTGCAGGATATGTGTGCCGGATGTGTGACCAGAATGTCAGCAAAAACTTGTCTGTTTTTGTGTGTGTGTGTTTGTGTGTGTGTGGTGGGTTATGCACACACAATGGACCAAACTGACGAGTTTTAAATCAAACACCAGCCTGTCTTTTTGTGATCTTTACCCCTGTTCACTACTTACGTAACGGTTTTAAAGGGAAAGTGATTGCATCGCTCCCTTAATTTACAAGTGAGTTTTTACAGTCATGACCAGTAGCATAGTCTGGGATTTTTTTTTTTTTTTTTTTTTTTTGGAGGGGGTGTTGCTTTGTGTTGCAAACCAAAATTTGACATAGTGGACTTTCAATGACGCTCGAGTGAAATGGTGTGTGTGTGTGTGTGTGTGTGGGGGGGGGGGGGGGGGGGGGGGGGCAAATAAGATACTGTAATGGCCTCACATGTGGAGACGCAGTTTAATGAAGGGGAATTTGGACCACCGGAAGGAGCAGCACAATGTTCATTGAATTAAAGCAAAAAAAAAAAAAAAAAAAAAAACACAAATCTTTACATTCTATTTATGTTTTTAATGCATGTATTTATCCATCCATTATCTAATACGACCGCATAGTTCAGTGCCTAAAAATGTAGCCTTACAACAAATCTCTTGTAAGGACACGCTGCCCCAAAAGACGGGCAAAGGTCCAAGGCAGATAAGAGTGTGTGTGTGTGTGTCTGTGCGCACAAGAGTGAAAATAACAAAGACATTTGCTCCAGAAAAGGAACACTTGACTAACACTTGAAGGTTTATACAGCCAGTGAAGGCTTCACTTGGCTAATATTCTGTCTCGTGGAACCACCTGGAGCCTCACATGACCATTTTAAAATTCGACAGAGAGCTTAATGATCCCCCTTGGTGGTTATGTGTTCCGTCTTACCTTCTTCAGGCTGTAGCCAGCGTGGAAAATGATGGGAGGCAGCAAGATGTTGAAGAAGACTTCCGGGTCGAAAGTAACCTACGGGAAAAACAGCGAACCAGGCATCAGTGGAGGAGGAGCAGGACGTTTTGTTTGGGTTTTTGTTGTTGTTGCGACGTCACCTTGCGCAGCATGTCGTTCTGCTCCACATTGTGAATGTCGCGGGAGTCGATCTCCCCTTTGAGCGTGTACTCGAAGAACTTGCCGCTGATGTTGAGCAGTAGGCTGCTTCTTGCCGGCCCCTTGGCCAGCGAGCAGCTGGGTGGGCTCCTGTTGTGGTAGCTGGTGGCGGGGTTGCCGTAACGCAGGATGACCCCCACCAGCAGGCCTATGGGTCAACAGTTAAGACCACCAAGTGATGGGGAGGGGGGGGATCCATTTACAGAAATCAATCTCATGATCCAAGGCATATAGTATCATATGTTCAATATCTAGCCATCTATTAAAATAAATAGCTCGCAATCCAAGGCACAACATCTATCCTTCTATGGAAAGAAACATCTCAGCATCCAACGCATACCACATCATATGTCCAATATTTAAGGGAGAATCTCATGCGAGATAGTGAAACCGCCTGATGTGCCCAAAACTACCTCTCAATGGGAACATCTCATGATCCAAAGTATACCACATCATGTGTTCAATATCCAACATTTAACAAAATAGGGAAAGGACAATATTATGAGCCAAGTCATACGGCATTATACAGCGTGTCCAACATCTCGCTATGCAGTAATATAGAAAATGAAAGTCACAGCTCATTGTATAAACACAGCACACACACACACACAAAGTTTCTGTTTAGAACTACGGGAAAATAAAAGTCTCTTGTGTTTCCCAAAAGCACCCAGAGCGGCCAACGAATCTGTTTTTCATCCAGTTAGTGAGCGTTGGCTTTGTCCACCAGGACCAGAGAAGCAACACTCAAATTCCCCCGCCCCCCTTGTCATAAAGATCTTTCAATAATAAGGGTCAGGGAGAACAAAGGGCTCTTATCAATTGATAAATGAATTGATTAAGATGTGTGTCCCAATATCCTTGTCCATCTAGTGTCTAGACTCACTCAACCAAACAATTGCTTTTCATCTGTTCATTTTATGGAGTTAGCCAGCTTACTTGAGGGCAAGAGTGGCGGATGAGAGGAACATCCTGGACCAATCACCTATCAATCACATGATCGACATACGACCATTCACGCTTACTGAACGTTTAAGAATCTTCAACAAATGTAAGTGTTATGGACTATGTGAAGGAGTCAAAAGTTAGCATAAAACAGACCACCATGACCCGAAAAAATCCGTCTATTTATGGAAAGTAACATATTATTGTCCAATGCATACCACATCATATGCCCAACAGTATACAAAAGAACACCTCATAATCCACTGCATACCACATCATAAGGCCAACATCTAAGGAAAGGAACACCTTATGATCCAATGCATAACACATCATAAGTCCAACATCTATAGAAAGGAAAATCTCAAGAGCAATAGAAAATTTGACTATTCAGTGAAACGAGTAGAAAGTTCAAAGCTTTTTTTTTACCAATGTAGGTAGTAAAAGTAAAAAGTCCTTATAAAAACAGATTGTAGAGTCGGCTAATGGAAATCTACGTAAATATTTGCCCTTCGAGAATCCCTACTACTAGGGTAGTAACGGTCTTCTGGACATTTTGCCACATGGGAACGCATGCACGCCTTACCATAAATCATCGCCAGGCCGGTTTCGTGCAGGAAGCGTACGCGCCGGTGCTTGAAGAGCCATATGGTGAGGATGGTGAGGGTGAGCAGCAGGATGAAGGTCAGCAGATTGACGCTGTCCTGCCGGTGGCTCTCCTCGGCTTCCTTCTCCGTTGCGAGATCCTCCAGCCCGGCGGCGGCGGCGTCCTCCTGCCCGGATGCCGCCATCACCTTCATCATCATCATGAGCATCGGTATCATTGTCGTCGTCGTCGTCGTATTCGCGTGGATTGCGACCGTGGCGCTGGGAGGATGTTGCACACTCACGCCGCCCTCTACGCCATGTCAATGCGGGTGAACGCGCACCCAGGGTCCGCTTGACTCGCAGTCACACGCCAGTCAGTTCCGCCGTTAAAGGCACAGTTGACGCGCGGCTTCCGTGTGCGCGCGTGCGTGCCTGTTTGCGTGCGTGGAGAGGCGGTGCCACGCTTACCAGTCCTGTAGGAGACGCCCCCCGCCCCCCAGCATCACCCCCAGGCGACTGAGTCATGACTTTTTTTGAGGGGGGGGGGTAATTTTGCAATCCAGTCCTATTAAAAGCAGGAAACTCACCATAATGGACTTTGCCTCCTGAAAGAGTGGAGAATTACCTTGTTAGTGAAATGTCGCAGCTATAGAGACAGACCAGCTAGCTAGCTAGCTAGAGAGCTAGATATGCTAGCCAGATAGCTAGCTAGATAGATAGATGACTAACCCCCCCCCCCACCCCCCGCGTGGCTTCTAATGCTGCGTCATGAGTGGGTGGACGAGAATTCTATGTGAATATGTATGAAAACCCATTTACCAAAGATACATAGACGTGATGTGGTATGCCTTGGATAAACAGTGTTTCTACCCATTGATAGATGTTTTGACATAAAATGCAGTATGATGTGGATTATGAGATGGTCGAATAACAGAACGCTATGTATTAAGGCTACTCATGAATTTACACATTGTTTTTAAACTATGCTACAAGAATAGATTTTTTTATTATTAATAAATCATATTCTCATCTTCATCAAGGCATATGTTTTGATACATTCGACCATTGTGGTAAAGGTGAGTCAACATGAGTGAGAAAGATGCACTCACATCTTAACACTATTAGGGTAAACTTATATAATTAAGATGGAATGCAAGGCCGAAGGTGTAATCGTGACTATTTGGTTTTATGGAGCTTGCAACACCGCCAATGCTCCATTTACAGGAAGCCATGCAGGCTTACATACCTCACTACAATCCTATCCAACCACAGTGCAGGAAAAAAACAAGATCAACCCACAGTAGCTTCATCTGGCTTCTATTTTGACTAACTTTCACTGATGTTCACCAATCACAGAAGCTTGTTTGACCTTGATTTAAGAAAATGGTAATTAAATACAAAGGAGAAATGGCTCGTCCAGTGGTTGAATTCTTTTCACTTTTAATTGCCAGGTGTGAAAGTTAAATAGCACTTGGGAAGGTTGGTTGTTTGGTTTCACCATGATGAAAAAGAGGTTACACAGAAAAGAGAGCCTGTTTTCAGAAACATCCTTCTTACTCAAGCATGGATTAACTATTATTAGCGTGAACAAGTAGCTTAAATTGCAAAGTAATCTGCTTGAGGTGTTGTTGGTTGTGATGATTTTGCATTTTTACAGGATTTTGGCAATGTTTGACTGTACATCATTCATCATTTGATAATACAAATTCAGTATATTTACACGTTGTATCTTTTTTTTTTTTTTTTTTGTCTAACAGCTGCTTCTCATTGTGACGGAAACACCCAGGGAGGCGTGACCAACGTGTTCATTACGGTGCATTCGTCGTCAGTGGTACAAGTGCATTTTTGTATTTCCACCCCAGGATAATATATTCGACTTCTGATAATATAATAACCGTTTAAATTAATATGATGATAATACATGGCGTACAATGCGTGATTAGGTTATCACATGGAAAAATAAAGCTTTCTAAGATAGTAGAAATATTAAAATGTTGAGGACTATGAATCTTTAGATTACCAATTAAATTCCTATGTAAGAATACAATACAATATTTACATTTTTTCTTTATTTGTAAAGGAACTTTAGTTGCATTTTAAACTTAGAAAATTGACATTAAAAAAAAACATTTTTAACTTACTTTTTCAGTTGACATGGAATGCACCATAAGCGACATACCCACCTGTCATTAAATTGAGAGATGTGATTGGCTGCTGAATCACCCTCCTCTGCGCTGATTGGTTTCGAATCCAGAAAGGGAAACGGGAAGGGGGAAAAAAATCGTGTCAACTAAACCTCACGCATTCTTGCGCCACACGTAACTTACCCGTCAACCTCGTCAAATACAAAACAAAAGTTGAACAAAATGGGATGCTTTTACTCGAAAAAATCCAAACGAAAGTCGTTGGAAAAGGAAGAGAGGACACCGACGACGACGACGGTAGAAACTACGACGACCACCAACGCGGTTCCCCTTGGCAACAACACGGACGAGGCGGCACCGAAACAGTACAGCTGGGACAAGCGAGAAAAGGTTCGCCACGTCTTCTCATTTCCCTCTTTTGCAATACCCACCATTAAACCGACTTTTAAAAAGTTGACTCACGTTACTTTCTCCCTTCTGCAGTAGGCTGCAGGTGCATTTGAGTGATCGCTATTCTTGGCCAACAGGCTTTGACTTTTCCACTCGAGCCATTGGCCTCCCTCAGTCTCTCGCTCACTCCGTGTAACTTGTTTTAAGCCAATTATGGGATTGCAAAACGCACCTCTTTTAACCGCATTTAACCTGACCCACAGCTCAACTTCCGGGCTGATGACCGCCCTTAAATGGTATGCTTATGCTGTGCTACTGCATAATAATGTTATTATATGTTATCCAAAGGAAGACTGTTTTCTGTTTGCTTAGCCAAGCTGGTGATTTATTTCCAGTTTCTATACTGTTTGTACTGTGAAATCGGTATAAAAAAGTTTACAAGCCGTTTATCAAATGTATGAGGGAGAATCCTGTCAGCCAGGGGTGTCAAACTCATTTTTAGTCGCGGGCCAATTTGGAGTTACGTCTTCCCTTGGAGGGCCGTTATGACCGTGAAACCTCAAAATTATTACTTGTACACAACAAATTAATAGATTACTAGTTTTGAAATCATTCAAGTCAATTATAATTTGTTCAAATATTGTTCAAGTGAGTGCAAACAGGGTAACGAAATTATTGCAAAATCTCAACGTTATATAGTACACATGACATTTTGACATTTTGGTACAGACTTTAACAAGTTGATGCACATGATTTGCTTTCGTGGGCCACATAAAATGACCTGGTGGGGCGGATCTGGCCCCCGGGCCTTGAGTTTGATACGTGCTGTAAGCAGTTTATTTCATTTGTGTAGCATAACAGCTAAATGCAGTTTCACCATGTTTGCTTTGAACTCTATTAATTGATGCTATCTGATGATTACATTGAATTTGCAGAATATTAACTAAATTAGGACACTTTTCTTGAAATAGAGCTTTATTACATGGGGGGGTTCGCCAAAACATACTCATTTCTTGTAAGAATGACTTAAGAAATATTCCTTTCTTGAAGCTGTATGACCTTTTACTTGTGAGATTGTTTTTTTTTCCCCTCTCAAAATAAATACATGGGAAGATGACCTTGAAAAAGAAAAAATTCATACTAAATCACCATCGCAATACCGCCCCCCGCTGCCGACTCGGACTTCAAGGCGGTCCGCATCTCGGCGGACGCGGCGCGCAGCATCGTGCCTCTGACCAAAGGAGGCCGGCGCAAGGATAGCGACGAGTCCTGCCTGTTTGTGTTCTTCGCCGGGGAGTACACCACCGCCAATGCGCGCAAAATGATCGATGAGGTGAGGAAATTGTTTCGTTAATCAATAGAGGGCAATGATGCATTTATAAATAAAAAAATATGTCAATAAACAAAATGACAATTATAATATAAATAGTAATAAAGTTAATAAATTGTGTTAAAATGCAAAAATGATTCAATTCTAGGAATTTGAGAGAATATACAAAATATAGATTTTGGCTCTGGTTTTCAGTCGTAAATTGCATAATTTTATTGCACATATGTTTTTACTCAAACATTCCGCTCATGACTGCGCTGCTGCCAAACTATGCGTCACTCATCTCGAATGCTGGATCATCAGCGAGCTCAAAAACGTCGTTTGTGTGCATGCAAGGACATCCGCTGCGTGGTGGCATGCCAGCAGTTCCGCACGCGGGACTGTAAAAAGATGGAGGTGCTGTTGGATCGTCTATTTATATTGTTTTTTTCCTAGAAACTAACAACTCGTCATCACAGGTGTTCCTGTGCTGCGCCACGCAACCCATCATCGAGTCGTCCACCGGCGTGAAGATGGGCTGCTTTCAATACTACTACCCCGAGCTGGCCTTCCACTTCAAGGATGCCGGCCTGAGCATCTTCAACAACAACTGGAGCAACGTCCACGACTTCACGCCCGTGGCCGGCGAGACCAACTGGAGCCTGCTACCCGAAAGCGCCGCCGTGCTAGAGTCCGTGCCGGCCCCCGGTGCCGACTCGGACTTCAAGGCGGTCCGCATCTCGGCGGACGCGGCGCGCAGCATCGTGCCTCTGACCAAAGGAGGCCGGCGCAAGGATAGCGACGAGTCCTGCCTGTTTGTGTTCTTCGCCGGGGAGTACACCACCGCCAATGCGCGCAAAATGATTGACGAGGTGAGGAAATGGTTTCGTTAATCAATAGAGGGCAGTGATGCATTTATAAATAAAAAAAATGTCAATAAACAAAATAACAATTATAATATTAATAGTAAGTTAATAAATTGTGTTACAATGCAAAAATGATTAAATTCTAGGAATTTGAGAGAATATAAAAAGTATCGATTTTGGCGCTGGTTTTCAGTTGTCAATTGCATAATTTTACTGCACATATGTTTTTACTCAAACATTCCGCTCATGACTGCGCTGCTGCCAAACTATGCGTCACTCATCTCGAATGCTGGATCATCAGCGAGCTCAAAAACGTCATTTGTGTGCATGTTAGTTTGTTCATTCCTTCCTGTCTTCCTTCCATACTTCCTTCCGCAACAAATGTTTCTCGTCGTGACTTTTTCCCTTCCACTCAGGCGACCGCCAAAGGCTTCGTGCTGATCCAGACAAAGGAGGTGTCGATGCGACCCGAAGACGTCAAGCGTGTGTTCCAGAACAATGCTGAGGATCTCGTGGACTGGATCAGCAAAGGTCACTTAACTGCTTTCTCAACGTCTTGATTGTTGCATCGTTCTATTTGGCCCACAAATACCAATCGAGTACATTTCATTAATGGGTGGCCAAACATTTATGAGAAAGGGTCTCATTTAATTTTTAAACCAGATACCTGGGCGAGGTCGAGAGTTCAAATGTTTATTTAAAATAATGTACACCATACTTTTTCTATCGCCTCACCTGATCGACTTTGTGACATTTTTTTTTGTCTTTATTGTAAAGGTCCTGTCATTGCCCTGGAGCTTAACGGTGACGGTGTCGTGGAAGCCTGCAAGAACATAGCCGGCGAGGTGTTTGGCGGCACTAAGGTCAGCGTTGCTTTTGTCTCCCTTTACTCATGACTAGAACAATGTCCTCATGACTTGAACTGAAGCAAAAACGACTTCATGACATTCTTTTTAATTACGCCCTTTGTATATGTTTTTATGAAGTGCAATATTATAGACTGCTATTTTTCTATTTAAGAAAAACACAAACTTTTTTTTTTTTGTTTTTGTTTTTGTGAGACTTCATTGAATTTTCATTGATCCCCTGCCCGCAGGTTTTCGTCTCAGACAACAAGAACACATCTTCTCATGATGTGGACAACTTCTTCAACTTCGCCGACATGCAAATGGGCTTGTGAGGAGTCAGGTCCATACACATTTGGACGCTGCTTTGTTTTTTTTTTTTTTGCACTGCTACAATCAGTGTGGGCCACACACCATCCGGACCTGCTGCTGCTGCTTTGATAAATAATCCACGGCTGTAAACACATAAGAAGGGTTAACCCCAAGACGTAGTGTTTATGACCAGAGTAGCTTTGAATGTACAGCGCGGCCGCCCTATCGTGTTATTTATGCAGCCAATGCAAATTGAGATTCGCGCTCCTGCTGTCCACATTTTTACCACTTGCTGTTTGTTTGCTGTTGGCGTTAGAGCCGAGAGAAGTACTCGCATCCTGTACTTATGTAGAAATGCACATACTTATGTTAAAAAAAGAAGAGAGAGTTGTAAAAGTAGAGGAAATGATTCAACTCCTTCCGTTAAAAAAAATTATAAATAGCACACACTGTGACATGCACATAAGTTTGTTGCGACCTTTTGGCTTGTGGCATCAGGTCACCACAGTGAATCAGTTGAATAAATGTTTGTTTGTTTTTTTTCGGGGGGTGGGGGATTGTGATTTTTGTATTCGGGCATAGCACCAGCCATGGCTGGGTCTCGACGCGCTGGCTGGGAATTAAACTGCATCACTATACTGTACCACCTGCGCTGAAATGTAATTAATTACTAAAGTCAAAATGAATTCATACCGCCGCTTCCTTGACAGCTTTCCCACACACACATGCAGGTTTTTTTATTACCTAAGATTGCTGGTCCGACCCGTTTCAGACTCTTTTATTGGAACAAATCCAATCACTTAGACCACACTTACTTTCTCTCGGTTACATTGGCCTCACCTTCCTGACCCGGTCATCCAATCCAGTCACTTTCATGGCCTTGTTGACGGTCGGAACTTGTAAAAGCGTAACACCATTTCATGTAAGACAACTGCTGGGTTTGCTATTTGACAGTCCGTGAATAACGACAATCCATGTACAAGTGACGCCCAGTATGAATGCATTGGGAATTTTTTCTTAAATCCCAAATTCATAGGGGAAAAAAAATGTCCACAAAAACACGAGGGTTAAACCCCCCCCCCCTCAAAAAAAAAAAAAAACAGCATGTAGGTGCCGAAACACGATGATGTGTTCCAGGAGAGAATGCTTTGTAATGGTGTAGCAAACCTGCAGTTTTGTTACGTGGATTGTTGCGAGAGTTTTTTCAGATACGACTCTGAGACTGTGAAGGTGCCTCTGATTAGTAATTGGATGAGTGAGTCCTAAAAGATCTACTTAAGTATCGTAACCATTTGTACGTAGGTACTTGGCACCACTGGTCAACATGTACTTGTATGTAGTTTGTATTTATTTTTTGATGCTCGCCTCTGTCAAAATGTGAACGTGTAGCTCTAGTGTTGGTTCGCTTCACTGTCTGAAACATCAGGAGCACAAGAATGCCTCATATTTTATGTATAAATCCTTGTAAAGATCGTCACGTGTGTGTACTATACTTTAATGTACGATGGAACGCACCTTTTGTTTACTCAAAAAAGAAATGGACATGTATGCTTTTTTTTATGTAGGCCATCATGTGATCAGTCTTTTTTTTTGCACAGTGTGTTTTATATGCTTTGAATGTTTTTGTATAGAAACCAACTGATGTTCGACGCTGTACGTTTTTTTAGTAAAGGTTTTTACATTTGTGACACTGTTCTTATTTTTTGTTGTCTTTAGTGTAGCACTGTAAGAGTTGGTAGTTACAATGCTGATTTCCTGTCGAGCACAACTCAGCCATGAATCACTCTTGGCAGCTTTCACTTCCATCTAAAATCATTTCATATGCCATTAATTAGTCGGACAATCTTCCAGATGGGCGGAAAAGCCCAAAATGTTTGTCTTATGACAAAATATTCAGTCAGTAAATAAAAAGTTGACCTAAATTAATGTTTGAAAACAAAAGTTATTGGAAGGACAAGTAAAGTCAATTTTTTTCTGACATTAGTCGGTACCCAAAAAGTAGACCTCGGCTTCAAAAAAAGATTGCTGACACCTAAATTGTTTTAATTTTACTGTCGTGTTGAAATGCAAGTTTTACATTATAGGTTTCAGTTTGATCATGTACTTTTAAAACATTAATTTTGACTAACATTAGCGTGCTACTGTATACAGTATTAAAAACATTGCTCCTTCTCAATCTGTCCACCCGTCCCATCGCCGAACGCCAGTGTCCAAATCGAACGCACTCACCAGGGATTGAGGAGAAATCGGCCGGGTTTAGGACCCGGCGGGCTATTCGGTACAATAGCGCTGTTGTGCCGTGTTAGTGGGCCGACTGACTGCAAGCCCCGGAGGAGAACCTCCTCAAAAAACACTCAATTTAACCCATTACCACGCTCAAATACTTCTCATTTTGTGGCTACACGCAGTGTGCTGGACTCTGGACGTCGTACGGGTGTGATAAAGCGGACCTCCCAGTGCTTATATTTGAAGGTAAAATGGTGGAAGCGTGAACAATATGCCCCGTGTGTTTCCTGGCTCGAAGTAGCAGGACGTGCCCCCGTGGATGCTTGCTTTTAAAATCCGGCCGTCCGACAGTGAACGAGGCGTTTTGTTTGATTTCATCCCCCGAACGCTTGCTTCGTCGTTTGGTCACACTGGGCGGTTAAACGGACGTATAGTTGTTCACCACCCCCCACCTTGTCTCTCGTTTTAAAGGCTCCACTCTGAGGAAGTGACATGTCGGTGCGCTGGTGGTGGTGGCGCCCATGTTTGATTTGGCCTTCGTCGTCTCCCGCTCTTCCAAGGCGTCGACTAGACTTGGCGCCAAAGCTCTTTCTAAGGCTTTTTTGTCGCTTTATTTTTTCCCGAGAAACTTGTCTGGGTGTGAAAGTAATTCTACGGTTGGGAATAAATCTTACGCCACACGAGTGTAGCGACATAAACAAAGCGCTTGGCGCAATTATCTTATCGTTTCCAAGCTTTCGAACAACGGGTTCCCATGTTGTGTTGTCACATCCGTTAACCCCTCCCTCTCCGTCTGTTTAGCTAGATTGCTAGCTAGGTGCCCCCTTTCACGTGCTAATATGAAGCAGAGGTGTCAAAAATATTCATACTCTGTACCTAACGAGAAACTCAGCTGATTGTGTAAATGATAAAAGTAGAAATAAGGATTTAAGTATTTTTATGTTTTACATGGTGCATTTCACACTTGCACATAGTTAGTTACCAAAGAGCACTTAAAGGCAGAAAAGTAGAAGAATTTAAGACATTTAAAAGGATAGAAAGGAGATAACAAGTTAGTTTACCAAATTCCATCAAGTAAAATAAAATACTGGCTCTGGAATGGTCCTGTGTGGAGTTTGCATGTTGTCTCCATGCTTGTGTGGGTTTTCTCCGGGTACTCTGGTTTCCTCCCACATTCCAAAAACATGCATGGCAGTTTGATAGAACACTCTAAATTGTCCCTAGGTGTGAGTGTGAGCGCGGATGGTTGTTCATCTCTGTGTGCCTTGTGATTGGCTGGCAACCGGTTCAGGGTGTCCCTTGCCTGCTGCCTGAAGACGGCTGCCCCGCATGCCCCGCGACACATGTATTGCGAGGATAAACCGGATCAGAAGATGGATGGATATATAGATGTATAAATAAAAACAACAGAACTGGCTGATGGATTGGAAAAAATGTCAAATTGGCTCTTGTGTTCTTCCATTTTTCTGTATGTTGCCCTCAGTTTGGACACCCATCCTTTCCATTGTCATATAAACGTTGTCATCAGCTTAACATTGTCGATTTTGTTCTTGAAATACCTCATGTCAACAGCAGATGTTGTCAAGGACTCTGCTGCTCGTTGTCCTTTTCCCCTTAAAAATAGCTTGTGGAACAATTAAGGCTGGTTGTGTGGAGTTTGCATGTTCTCATCACCACTTACTTCAGCTTCCCTCCCACATTCCAGAAACAAGCATATAATCTTGTTGAATGGCTGGCAAACAGCGTTGCAACGTCGCAGACGTAACGGCCAGTCATAAACGCCACATCCTATCACGAGTTTTTCAACAAAAGCACATTTCAGGGTATTAATGATTATTGACCAATAAATTGTATATGCTGTATTTGTAATGTTTTGCAATGACACTTTTTTTTTTTTAATAATTTCATGTGCACCTGTGGATTATACAAAACTGAAGCCTTGAGTGTGATTGACGATGGAGAACTATTACCGAAGGTCAGATGTGAAAGGCTCCAGCTCACCCGCGACCATAGTGAGGATAAGTGCTGAAGAACATGGATGGATGTTTGTTTGCGTAGCATGAACTTAAATGACCACGTCCACCCCCTCATGGGGAATGCCAGGCATGTTTAAACAGCACTTTTGGTCCACTGACACGCTAATTCTTCATGGGAGAGTGATGATAGCCAGGGAGCCTGAAATGAAACGTATTGCTTCACAGGAAAGGAACAAAACCCACCAATACAATTAATTCAAAGTCAATTTCCAACTCAAAAATAATTTGTCAAAATGCACGACTGGTAATGACTAGCGTGAAAATGGTGCTAACATCACATGCCCTTTTCTCTTATTCTCAGGGATGAAATTAATCACTTGAGTGTCCGTCAGAGGAAGCCACTAGCATGCTTTTCAACTGGAGATTTATGGTGAGTAGGAGCAGTGGCAGCAGCCACGCGTGGTGATTTAAGTTGCAAATTTTTCCACTGGCTTGACGTAAACGTACTCCCATTTCTGGTATTAGCAGTAGCATGCTCCTCGTGTGCGAACAATGTGTTATACCGAAGGCCTCACGCGGCGTCCATCTTGTCTGCAGGATGTGACAGGATGAAGCGTCTCAGGACCTCCAGCAGCAGCGACACTTCTGACAATGAGAGTGAGTCCCCGCACAACACGGCCTGATGACAAAATGCCTTCATTCAGGTGCATACAGCTGAAGCTACGTGCCATGTTTGCATCCAGGTCCCTCGACCTCCTTCTGCTCCAACAAGTATGGCAGCAAACCGGGCACCCCCGCCGCCGACCCTAAGAAACCGGCTGAAGTAAGTCCCCCACAATGTTACCCCCCTGCACCTTCACTTGGAGTCGCCCGGGATATCTTAATTTTGGGCGTGTCTCACAGGTGTTCCGAAAAGACCTGATCAGCGCCATGAAACTGCCTGACTCGCACCACATCCCGCCGGAAGAGTACTACCTGCTGGCCGACAGCTGGAAACAGGAATGGGAGAAAGGGGTTCAGGTTTTGGCAAGCCCGGACACCATCCCACAGGCGTCAGTCAGGTACGGATGACAGCGTTGCAGAGAGAAAAGTACTGTGGTACCCAGTGCCTAGGTCGACCCTTATTTATAATAATATAAATAATGATAATATATTATTTTCCAAGAAACTAGCAACCTCCAGTAACTCAAGCCCACTTGCAACTCAAATTTCATCCCGCAACATTATCAACCAAGTCATTTCCTGTCATCACAATTGTGGTCATTTTTATGTGCAGGATCATAGCGGAGAAGTCCAAGGAAATTCTGTATGGCCACCAGAAAAAGTACATCCAGTGCTCTGCGCAGGAGTCCTCTGAGCTGGGCTACGTCAACATCAAGGAGCTGGCGGAGGCCATGTGCCGCTACGACCTTGACGACGTCGACCTCTACTGGCTGCACACGCTCAACAGCCAGCTGCTCTGGATGGGTAAGCCAGCCATATTTGTAATTTGGCATTTGCACTTTTTTTTTTTTTTGTCTGTGCTTTTGTGTGTGTGGGCATGGTGATTGGTTAAATGAAATTGAATTCAGACTTATATTTTTATCTACATATCTGGCCCAAATATCTGACATTTTGTCCATATTGCCCAGCCCGATACGGCACCACCTGTCATCTTAGCCTGCTTTGCGCCCGCGTGTCCAGGTGAGGACCCAGTGGACGAGCTGACGATGGAGCGCACCATGGAGGCGCTGGAGGGCCAGTGCCACGACAACATGAAGCACGCCATCGAGACGGTGGAGGGCCTGGGCATCGAGTACGACGAGGACGTGGTGTGCGATGTGTGTCGCTCGCCCGACAGCGAGGAAGGCAATGACATGGTTTTCTGCGACAAGTGCAACATCTGCGTTCACCAGGTAGGGTACACAAAAGGTTGTTTCACCTTACCTGCATTAGGAATCATTCACTCTTTCTGTACTCCACAACTGAAGATTTTTTTTGTAGTTGATGCTAATGAGATTAGCGGGTACACAGTTTAGGGATTTCTCTATACCATATAGTTCACTAAAATCTTGATACCCATAGAATATTTCCAAAAGTCCAGATCTGATATTTCCCCGAGACATTCAGGAAATCGACCTAAATTTTACACCTCGTTTGCAATCCTACTCATTTCACATTCAAACCGTAGTCAAAAAAAATAAAAAATGGTGAGCTCACTACATATAGTGCACAGGATAGAGGCTAGAGAGTGATTCACAGCTCGGGTAGCAAAGGGAGCCATGTGACAAGACGGGTGTACTTTGTTTCCCCCTACCAGGCCTGTTATGGAATCGTCAAAGTGCCCGTCGGGAATTGGCTGTGCCGCACGTGCGTGCTGGGCATCGACCCGCAGTGCCTCCTGTGTCCCAAAAAGGGCGGGGCCATGAAGGCGACGCGCGCCGGCACCAAGTGGGCGCATGTCAGTTGCGCCCTGTGGATCCCAGAGGTAAAGTTAAAAAAAATAAAAATCAAAAAAATAATCCTTGGCTGATTACCAGCTCACAGCTCCCACTCGTTTGCTTCACTGCACACAGGTCAGCATCGCATGCCCTGAAAGGATGGAGCCAATCACCAAAGTGTCCCACATCCCACCCAGCCGCTGGTCGCTCATCTGTAGCGTGTGCAAGATCAAGACGGGGGCGTGCATTCAGGTGAGGCAGCAAGTCGGCCTGCACAACTAATCACATTTTAATTATGATTACGATTTTGGCGAGGGGGGGTGGGTTCTCATCGGCAGCTCGGTAAAGTAAAGCCTTTCCTTTCACAGCAGCACTTAGAAACAGTAATCCATGACTTCGTGACAGCTCAGCTGCATAACTGTAACGCACTTGATTTTGGGGTCGGCCAGTCCTCCTTCAGGCGTCTTCAGTTGGTCCAAAATGCTGCTGCTCGCCTCCTAACTGGAGCTCATAGAAGGGAGCACATACCTGCAATTCTTGAAATGGTTTCGCTCCACTTTAACTCACCCGCTTCCTATGCGCTGCCCTTCCCCACAGTGCTCGGTGAAGAACTGCACCACGCCCTTCCACGTGACATGCGCCTTTGAGCACAGCCTGGAGATGAAGACCATCCTGGACGAGGGCGACGAGGTCAAGTTCAAGTCGTACTGCCTCAAGCACAGCAAGCCCAAAGTGCCAGGCGAAGCGGGCCTGAGCCCGGCGCGCGCCAAGCCCCCGGCGCCGCCCTCCGACTCGGTCAAGGTGGGCCTACGGGCGCAGCGGCTGCAGGAGCTGGAGGAGGAGTTCTACGCGCTGGTGCGGCCGGAGGAGGTGTCGCGGGCCGTGGGGCTCTCACAGTGCCTGGTGGACTTTGTCTACCAGTACTGGAAGCTAAAGAGGAAAAGCAACTTTAACAAGGCCCTGCTGGCACCCAAGGAAGACGAGGAGAACCTGGTGCTGCAGCCACACCAGGACAGCATCCACACGCGCATGCGCATGTTCATGCACCTGCGACAGGACCTGGAGAGGGTCAGTGCAATTAATCATTTTCGCCGCCTTCTCTGCCACCGTAATTTGAAGGTGTGATGTATCATTCCAAAGGATTTTTTTTTTTTTTTTTAATGAATTTAAAATATTGAACATGTTAAAATGACTTCTGTGCTGATTGTATTTGTGGCGTGTCGTGCGTTGGTGCAGGTGAGGAACTTGTGCTACATGGTGAGTCGACGGGAGAAGCTCAAACTGCTCCAGAGCAAAGCCCAAGAGCAAATGTTCAACCTGCACGTCACCCTCATGAGCCAGGAGATCTCTGCTGGTGAGCTCCCCTTTGCTCAGCGTTTTGCTTGCTGCCCCCTTTCAGGCAGGGCCACCGCTAATTGCTCCAGGAACATAAAACGCGACGATCATTCTTGGCCTTTCACACAGGTGCCAACAGCAGGGATATTGCCACATCGCTAGTCCCTGTCACTCAAATCTATTGTATTTATTTAAACCCACTACAAAGACAAGCTATTTCATGTTGATCAGTTGGAACATGAAATGGCTTGTCTTTGTAATGGATTCAATTAAATATAGATTGAACATGATTTGCCAAAAATTGTATAGTTTTTATTTATATTAAACCCAACATTGCACCTTCGCTGGAAGAGGATTTGTAGAAATATTTGAGAGGGTATTGGCGGGAAAAAAAATCTGCATCTCTGCCACACATCACAAACCAGCTGAGTCTCGTGAACATACTGGGAAAAGCAAAGCTTAAATGATTCTCAGAAATCTGATAAGACCACTACAGCCCCCAATCTTGTGACCCTCCTTGTAAGTGTTCACATCCACCTATTACGGTACTCTTAGAAAGCAACTAAACAAACATGTTGACTCTTTTTTTTTCTCTCTCTTCCGAAGGCCTTGCTGCATCCTTCCCGGTGGAGAGTGTTCTGTTCCGGCCTCCTCCCAGGATCACACTGAAGCTGAAAATGCCCAAAGCCTCCAGCCTGGGAAACTGCCACACCGCGTCCAAAACGGCCAACGGGCCTCTCTGCCCGGACAACAGCGGAAACGTGTCTGAGCGAGCCAGCGAGGGCCTGGGCCAGGGCAAGCCTCAGCTGCACGGGCACGCCCGGCGGGAGGAGCGCGCCAACGGCCGGGTGGCGGGGAAGCCGCTCGCCGGAAAGTCCATGTCGGGGAAGCCCATGGCTGGGAAGCTGCTGGCGGGGAAGCCTCTGACTCTGCATCCCCCATTGCACGGCCACTCCTCCAACGGCAAAGCTGAGCAAGAGCGCGCCTCCAAAAATGGCCTCTTGGAGAAACTGGTCGCGCAGAAAGACAGCTCATGCCAGACGCCAGGTGAGCCCGACGCGCCGAAGCAACCGCTGGACAAAGGCGCTTTCGGTAAGTCGGCCATGGAACACTTCGGCAGGTCCTTCAAGGAGGCCACCATGAACTTGGTACGGACCACTGAGGACATGCGGGCCTCGGACAAGCTCGCCCGCAAGGAAAAACTCTGGCCCAAGCCAGTGCCGGCCAACAACACGCGCTTGTACCATGACAGCGACGGCTACTGTCCCGACCTTGAGCTCAGCGACTCCGAGCCCGAGGCCAAGGGGAGGCACCGGCGCCAGGGCGGGCCTCCTACGCCGGACACCACCCGAAGGGCAACCGGTAGCGACCAGAAAGGCAGCGGTGGCGGGCGTGGGAGACAGTCACTGGGAACCGCCTCGCATTGCGTACGAAGGTGACAACAGACCCGCTCCGTGAGAAGACGCAATTAGCGTGCTAAGCAGTTAGCGCGTTTGTACGTAGCACAACTTTTTACTGAACAGCGCGGCACTCCGTTCCTCATCGCACAGCTGGATGTACAGTGTTGTAAGAAACGGACCAAACATTCCAATACAAAGTGAGAACACCCACCTGGGACTCGAGCTGCTGATGTCACTCCCTAGGCCACGCCTCTCAAAAGCACACATCAACACAGTGTTTCTCTCCAAGGGTGACAGCCTGAGTCAATTCATCTTATTCCTTCACTTCAATACTGTCTCTTGGCACAAAGATGGCAGCAAATCGGGATTTTAATACTAAGGCCAGAACACAAAAACAGCAAGTACGTGAACTTTTCAGTCAATAGTCAAAACAAATGTCCTATTTAATTTTTTTTTTCTTAAAAAAAAAAAAGTTGCCTTGAACAAACAAAAAAAAAGTTTTGAAGTAAAAATGTTGCCAAGTTTAAAAGGGGAAGTCAACTCTTTTTTTTTTTTTTTTTTTTCCAAGTTTGGTCTTGTAATGACCAATCACAGCTCAGCTGTTTTCTTTTATTGGTCTTGTAACATTCACAAGCTGAACCGTGATTGGTCATTACCCGACCGACCCTTGGGCAACGGTGATAGCAAGTGACAAAATGGCCACCCTTTCGGATAGATAAAAGCGGGAGGATTTTGCTGCTAAATTCATAGACCATTAATGCAATATTCATCTCAATTCCGTGTTTTGACCCAAATGGATGCATAAAACATTGCAAAGAAAAAATCGGAGTTGACTTCAATAAAGAACACTAAATTCTTGATGTTCACAACGCCACTGTCGTCACATATTCGCTGCCTTCACTCTTTTCTTGTCTCATCCTTTGATTTGATAATAAAGAAGCAAATCAAGACGTTTTTTGTTTTATTCAAAATTAATCTTCCACATGAATTGTGTCCTGTAAATTTCTAAAAATTTTTATTAATTAAAATGTTACATTTTTATCAATTCTTCATTTTAAATGTTAATGTATTTTTTATTTAAGTGATTTTAAATTGATGTTAGAAACAGATTTACTTCTTCAGTTTAATTACATTTAGGCTGGCCTGGTGAGAAACTGCACGTTAGCGCGTCAGCCTCACAGTGCAGAGGTGCAGGGTTCGATTCCATCTCCGGCCTTCCTGTGTGAACTTTGTATGTTATCCCCGTACCTTCGTGGGGTTTCTCTGGGCACTCCGGTTTCCTCCCACATTCCAAAAACGTGTGGCAGGCTAATGGAACACTCTAAAATGTCCCTTAGTGTGATTGTGAGTGATTGGTTGTTCGTGTGTGTGCCCAACGATTGGCTGGCAACCGGTTCAGGCTGTACCCCGCCTGTAGGAGAGAGCAACAATGCTTAGACTAAAGTGACTAATAAACAAAATATGCTTGGAACACAAACGTGACGCGGGCTTTTGCAGGGAGTGCGATAGCCGTTTCTGATCCTACCTCAAAAGTTTCACAATGTCAGTTCACGTTGGTCAATGCCCACGTGTGTGTGTGCGCGTGTGTGTATACTTTACAAGAGGGGTTGGGAACCTATGGCTCGAGAGCCATAGCCATATATGGGTCAGTTCACGTTGGTCAATGCCCACGTGTGTGTGTATACTTTACAACAGGGGTTGGGAACATATGGCTCGCGAGCCATATATGGCTCTTTTGATGATTGCATCTGGCTCGCAGATAAAACAAAATATTTTCGCTTGTTTAATGCATCCATCCATCGATTTTTCACTGCTCATGTCCTGTTCCGGCTGCAGTTGGCTCCAGGAGCAATTTTGATTGGATGATACTGGCCTATGTTGCCGTTGCTGTGGAAACAGGTAAACGCCCCCTTTTGAATCAGCCCGCTCGGTCATTAGCTCAAAGTTAATCCTCTGACAAATAAGATGGCAAAAAGGAAAAAAGATGACGAGTATGGTACACTTCAGGACGAATGAACCGAATGATTCACCTTTGTGGAGAGAACAGGTTCTGCGGTGTGTCTAATTTGCAATGACAAAATAACCATCGACGAAACGGTTAGAATGCAAAGCGGCACTTTGACACGCCACATGCTACGTTCGCATCAAAATACTCTGCGAGAGACAGCAGAAAGGAAGCGTGCAAGCTACTGAGCAAGGTGCAAGCTAGCCAGCAGCAACTTCGCGCATGGACCCGGCAAGCTGACTTTCATTCCGATAGTTTTGCTGGATATTTAACAATTTTACGTTCTGGAGACATTTGGAAAGTCATTCTTTACCTCCAAAGGAGCATGCTTGAGATACATAACAAAGGCTTTTTCGGTGGGGAAGCTCATCATTAAGACCTTTAGCGCGATCGCAAACGTTTTTGTGCGATTGCAAATCACACAATTAAGTGGCGATCCCGGTGTGGGCGAGGTGAATTGTGACACGCAGAAGTGCAGGTGGAGTGCCAACTGAGTGGAGACGTCGCGCCGGCTCCAAGCAACCAAAAGTCATGGGATCAACTTTCTGCGCAACCACGGAGGTAATAGTACCGATTTGGGTGCTTAAAGTAGATACTGCTTCCATTTTCAACGATGTAGCAGATTTTTTTATGTCACACGCGTAGAGTCCCAAAAGCAGACAACTATAGTGAACGAAAGCAAATTTTATGGCATCGGGTAACGTAAATAACAATCCCCAGACTGTCAGTGACTTTTCATTAATTTAAAAAAACACGTTTGAGGTCACAAACACCATAACACTTTAAATCGGTGCTTTAAGTGAAAAAAAATTGCGCGCGGTGCTACTGTACTTCGACTGTTGCCATGTAAATTAGGTCCTGGGAAACAGCATACAGAAAATATATAATACGTACTCCCTTTTTTATTTCCGAATATGAAATGTCCGACTGTATTTGAATTATCGCACGTCTCCTGCGCTTCAAGAGACAATGTTTACACCCCCGTTCACAGCGGACTATCGCAAGATGACGGCGTTGTTAACTTGCGGTTTCTGGCGTCCAAAGTCAGCGATTGAAAATGATTTCGTGATGTCGTTGCGTTGATGTGAGTACCAACCGTATTTAAACTGTGAGCAGATAAGCCAAAATGTCAAGAAGGTAAAAGGCATGCAAACCGCCACACCACGACGCAGGTCAACTTCAAAATAAAAGCTAAGGGGCTATTGTATTGGCGTCAATGTACTTATTATTTGCTTTTATTTTGAAGTTTGCCATTGCGTTGGTTTAAAAGCCTTTTAACCTAAACAAACGTGGTCTGAATAATTCTTTTATGAAGGCTAAATGTCGTTTACTCGATTGAACTGTCCTGCACAATAAACGTGCTTTCTAAAGCCTGAGGCATATAAAAAATATGTAGAATAACACAGGAATCCAGACATTTTTCTACATGCTCATTTGCGCTTGCTTTAATACGAAGGTGTCATTTATTTAGCGTGCGTACGCACAAAAAGTGTGTAAAATATCCGTACGAAGTTTTAAAATGACCGACTGCATTTAAATGCATGGACGATGAGAAAGAGAACGAGAAATGAGACTGTGTTCTTTTCCAGACTGAAGGTTTAATGACAGTACTGTACTCATCCTTCTCTTACTCCCTTGAATTATTCGTGTTATTCAATTAATGGTCCACCTGCCTTTATCACATGCTTTGCGCATGGTTCTGACTTTCCCCCTGCGGATGTTTGCACGTGGAGCCGAGAAACGCAAACCGGGTGACTGATATACCCATGGACAGGTGGATGACTCGCATCCCGGCGGACCTGCTCGACACCCCACTTTATCACCTGGCCATTCCGGGTAGGCCGCCCGCACACTTTTTTTTTAATTTTTGTCAGCCTTCAGGTGGGGAACCCGACCGTTTCGTGTCGTTCCTTGTCCATGCAGGCAGCCACAACGCGATCACGTACGCTCTGGATAAACACCGTAAATCTCCCGTCGACGTGACCCAGCCTGACATGTTGCAGAAGGCGGACAAATACGCGAGCGGCCTCATTCGACCAGTAATGCACAAGTGGTCCGTAACGCAGGTATGATCTTCACGCAGGAGGTGAAAAGAACGAGTACGATACATTGTGAGTTATTGAAAACACCGGAGTGGGCCTTATATGACTCCACAAGGGGGCGCAATTTGCATGAATGCCAAGCATTTTTGGTTTCGGGCACGTTGCGGTCTTGTGCGGCCCCACATACTGAGCATGTCAGAAACCACCACTGACAATATTTTAAAAAAAATAAAAAAATACCGGCTATTGAGATTTCGAGTGGGCTAACTCCAACATGTTTGAAAGAAATTTTGGTTTTACTTCCTCTATATATTTTTTCAAGAAAAATTGTAATGTTATACGGGCGAAGAGTTTTTTTTAAGTTATATCATTTCAGAAAAAAAAGTATAAGAAAAAAATAAATTCCAATACTTTTGAGGAAGGATTGTATGTGGCATAGGGTTTTATGTATGACTGTATGTGGCATGGGGTTTTATGTATGTGCTGTAGGATGTCACGGTGACAGAGCAGCTGAACAGCGGCATCCGCTATTGCGACCTGCGAATCGCACACAGGCCAAAAGACACCTCCACCAGCCTCTACTTCTACCACGGCTTCTACAGCAAGGCCACCGTGGAGGTAAGACTATCAGACGGGCGCACTCCACAGCAGCGAACCATTTTCATTTTCGGCACATGCTCCTTGCAAGTGGTTTCATTTGCTATTTGGCTGTTTAATCAATAACATTTGAAAGCATATGGGTGGTACTTGTGTTCTCCCGACAGATGATTCTGCGCGAGATTCGCACGTGGCTGGATGCTCATCCCAAAGAGGTGGTCATCCTGTCCTTCAGCCACTTCCTGGACCTCGACGACAAGCGCCACATGCGGCTCGTCACCACCATTGAAAACATCTTCTCATCCAAACTCTGTCCCAAAATGGTACTCCCTTGATGTTTCAATAAAAAGCCTATTTTGGGAGGAATTCAATTATCAAGGGAAAAAAAATCTGTCATGCGATGAGTATTTTTTTCAAGAAAGATGCAGTGCTTTATTTTGAGGGGAAAAAAATGCCATTTATTCAGGTCTGGTGTCAAAAGCTGTGTTCAGACTCAAATGTCACGGTTTGCGTTTCAGGACATACCAACTCTTCGTAAGCTGTGGCAGTCGGGCCACCAGGTTATCGTGTCCTACGACAATAAAGCCATGGTTCGCCACCACCACTTCCTTTGGGATCACATTCCTTATCGGTGGGCCAACAAGATCACGGCACAGGATCTGATTCATACCTTGGAGAACGCAAAGCAAAGTGGCAGACCACGTAAGCGCCGCAAAACTTAGCACCGATTAAAATAGCATCAATAATCGTTTTCCAAAAATCTACTTTGCAGTCAACAAAACGACACCATTTGTTTTGAAATATTCTTGACATTTGTTTCAGGAGGCTTTTTTGTCACCGGGATCAACTTGACGGTGGACTTGCCGTATATCACCAAGAATCTGACCGAGTCTCTGAAGGGCCTGGTGAAGTCCACCAACCCCACGCTGCTTTCGTGGGTCCACGAGCAGACGCCCAGCAGCCACCCGCACTCGCTCAACATCGTGGCGGGCGACTTTGTCAGCGAGGGCCGCTTTGCGCAAATCGTCGTGTCGCTTAACAGCAAACTACTGGGTTAAGAGCACACATTTGTGCTTCTTACCGCTGCACCCCATCCTCAGAAAAGCAGGAATCACACGTTTTGTGTTATGGCTTGGTATTTGCATTTTATTTTGGAGGACATTTTTGGCTCTCATTTCAGAAGCTGTATTTCCTGTCCTTGTGTCTCTTGGTTATGGTGATTGTCTTCAACTGTTTTCCCCTGTCCTTTGCTTGTCTTGGTTTCCTGTTGTGTCATGAATCTTCCTGTCTTGTAGGGCTGAAGAATTTTGAAAAATTATTTTTAAATGATTTTTTTCAAGTGGTCCATCTTGAGGTTCAGTACTTGAGAATATGTAACTGTCCAGAATGACTTTCTTGCTAGGATCGCGGTCCCAATTCTGTGTGACATCATCATGAGAGAATAGCCGTCATTTAAAAGCTGTATGACATAGAATACATGTCATTTACAACAGACCCCCCCCCACCCGCCCCTCAACGTGACCCAAAGTTTTTGCACGCGAAATGTGAATTCATGGGGTTCCCTGTATTCATATTATAATTCAATTTTCGAAAGGTTTCAATGTCACAGAAGAATAATTTCTTGTAGTTAATTGACATGCCATATGTTTCCTCAACTACAGTATCTCACAAAAGTGAGTACAACCATCACATTTATGGAAATATTTGGTTGTATATCCTCATGGGACAACACGAACAAAAAAAAGACACTTTTCCATAACAAAGTAGTCAGTGTATGGTCTGTATTGCTAAAATTTAACACATTCAATGTCCCCTGAAAGTAACTCAACAGCCTTTAATATCTCAAGTCACTGGGAACAAGAGTGCACCCCGACGTGAAAATGTCCAAATTCGGTCCTATTAGACATTTCCCGGGCGGCCCAGTGGGCAACTGGTTAGCTTGTTGGCCTCACAGTGCAGGTACAGGGTTTGATTCCGGCTCTGGCGTCCCTGTGTGGAATCTGCATGTTCTCCCCATGCCTGCGTGGATTTTCTCCGGGTACTCCAGTTTCTTCCCACATTCCCAAAAACATGTGGTAGGTCAATGGAACACTCTAAATTGTCCCTAGGTGTGAGTGTCAGAAAATGGATGGATGGTCATTTCCCCTCGCTAGTGTCTTTATACTTTATAAAATCTGTGGTTTGAATGGGGAGCAAGTGTGTTAAATTTGGTGTGACAGCTCTCACTGGAAGCTCAATATGGCACATAATGGCAAAGAAGATTATATTAGTGTCCGTGAAGCTGTATTTGTTTCTTGAATTGAACAAATAGGCTCATAATTTCTTGTTTTTGTTGGATCGGATTTTTGTTTAAAGTAGACAATTTTTTACCACAGACTTCACAATTTCAGTTTGTTGATTTGACTAAAGTAGTTTTTTTTAACTTACAGAGAGTGAGTACTATTGTTTTTGCCACATTTTTTTCCTTTTATTTATAAATTTGAAGTCAAGTCGTTTATTTCCCGGTAACTAGTTAGCAAGTGCGACGTGAATGATATAATGTCGCTTCTTGTTCATCGTTGTGGCCATTGCGCATGCGTATCCCGAACAGGAAGTAAAGTTGAGAGCCGCATCAAACGTGATACTGTTTGTCAAAGACGAACCCGGAACGCGAGAGTTAATGTTGAGTGAGGAGAACGATGTCGCGGGACCGGTTTTCTACCACCAGCAAACAAACTGGCTGACTTAATTATTTCGCTTTATTTCTCCCAGGACCTCGCTAACTTTCACTTCTACTTCCTGTTTACCCTTTGACCCCCGATCTCTTAAAGGCACATAATGAAATAATCGAAGGCGATCGATTCATCGAGCGTGAAATGTGGGAGAAGCTGTCCACGCCGAGACGTTCCTTGTCGAGCGACTCCGAGGAGATCCCCGACATGGATCAGTGGTGCGAGGACTGGATGTCGAATTTGCCGAAGGAGCTGCTGGACATCCCGCTGACCCACCTGGCCATACCCGGTACTGTCGCTTTAATTCCAAATCTCCCTGTTTGGTCAATGACAACAAATAGGACAGCAGGTCATATTTCTTATATTTTGACTCACGCAATTAATTACGGTCACGCAGAATATTAGGAACAACTGTCATACTGTATAAATTACATTTATAATTAGACATAAGGTAGATATAAATATGCTGGAAGCGATTAGTAAGAATGCCTTTTGCATTAATCATTGTATGAACAGTTAAACCAGTTCTAGCTGTTCAGTATGCAGTTTGTGTATTTTCAGGAAGTCACGACACAATGAGCTACTGCCTTGATATCTCCTCCCCCTTGGTGAGGTCTGAGTCGGACCTGTTCAGGGTGCTTGATGGACTTTGCTGTTGCCTCACCAGGCCCACTGTCTTTAAATGGGCCACCACGCAGGTAGAACCTTTGGAGATCATAAATAGGAATATAGATAGGAAACACAAGCCTTGGAAAAAAAAATCTAGATTTATTGTTATGTCCACCAAGGTGATGGCAGCAGGAATTAGCACAAGGACATTGAAAAGATGTTGCGTGATATGCTAAGTAAACGAAAGAAACTATGAAAAATGTACCGGTAACTAGTTAGCAAGTGCGACGTGAATGATATAATGTCGCTTCTTGTTCATCGTTGTGGCCATTGCGCATGCGTATCCCGAACAGGAAGTAAAGTTGAGAGCCGCATCAAACGTGATACTGTTTGTCAAAGACGAACCCGGAACGCGAGAGTTAATGTTGAGTGAGGAGAACGATGTCGCGGGACCGGTTTTCTACCACCAGCAAACAAACTGGCTGACTTAATTATTTCGCTTTATTTCTCCCAGGACCTCGCTAACTTTCACTTCTACTTCCTGTTTACCCTTTGACCCCCGATCTCTTAAAGGCACATAATGAAATAATCGAAGGCGATCGATTCATCGAGCGTGAAATGTGGGAGAAGCTGTCCACGCCGAGACGTTCCTTGTCGAGCGACTCCGAGGAGATCCCCGACATGGATCAGTGGTGCGAGGACTGGATGTCGAATTTGCCGAAGGAGCTGCTGGACATCCCGCTGACCCACCTGGCCATACCCGGTACTGTCGCTTTAATTCCAAATCTCCCTGTTTGGTCAATGACAACAAATAGGACAGCAGGTCATATTTCTTATATTTTGACTCACGCAATTAATTACGGTCACGCAGAATATTAGGAACAACTGTCATACTGTATAAATTACATTTATAATTAGACATAAGGTAGATATAAATATGCTGGAAGCGATTAGTAAGAATGCCTTTTGCATTAATCATTGTATGAACAGTTAAACCAGTTCTAGCTGTTCAGTATGCAGTTTGTGTATTTTCAGGAAGTCACGACACAATGAGCTACTGCCTTGATATCTCCTCCCCCTTGGTGAGGTCTGAGTCGGACCTGTTCAGGGTGCTTGATGGACTTTGCTGTTGCCTCACCAGGCCCACTGTCTTTAAATGGGCCACCACGCAGGTAGAACCTTTGGAGATCATAAATAGGAATATAGATAGGAAACACAAGCCTTGGAAAAAAAAATCTAGATTTATTGTTATGTCCACCAAGGTGATGGCAGCAGGAATTAGCACAAGGACATTGAAAAGATGTTGCGTGATATGCTAAGTAAACGAAAGAAACTATGAAAAATGTAAAAAAAAAAAAAATAACAATAATAAGTATATGTATTTTATCTATCTATCTCTATCCATCTATCTAATCCCTTCCTGCTCGTTTTTAAATGCCCGACTTGTCTATGCAATCAGGACTGCTGCATTGAAGACCAGCTGTCGATGGGCATCCGGTATTTCGACCTGCGCGTGGCGCATAAGCCCGACGACCCGTCCTCAGAGTTGTACTTTACCCACATCTTGTACACACACGTCACCGTCTTGGTGAGTGACCCTCAACGCTCGCCGGCACAAACTTGAGGTCCGCATTGACCAATGGGCTCGATTGCACTCTTGCTGATCGACCAATCAGGACACACTGCGGTCCGTGGCCGCCTGGTTGGAGAGTCACCCCAAGGAGGTGGTCATCTTGGCCTGCAGGCACTTTGAGGGACTCAGTGACGCGCTACATCACTTCTTCATATGCAACCTCAAGAAGCTCTTTGGCGCCAAACTCTGTCTTCGCCAGGTCAGCCTTTTCCCGTACATGATGATGATGATGTTCTATGCTTTGTAAGATGTTCCCTTCCGTGGCTAGATGTGGCACATATGATGTGGTATGCTTTGGACCATAAGATGCTCCTTTCCGTTGAGGTTTTTGGATGTGTGATGTGGTTTACTTTGGATGATGAGATGTCCATTGCTCTAACTTGATGGTCACGCGTGTCTCTTTTTCCCGGACAGGAAGCGGACTGGTCCCTGCGGCGTCTGTGGGCGTCGGGTCGTCAGGTTCTGCTCTCCTACGACGCCGATGTCGCTTCCCGACATGCCGAGCTGCTCCCCAGCATCCCCTACTGGTGGGCCAACCAACGCACGGCCTGCGCCGCCATCAACTTCCTGGAGTGGAACAAGCAGCTTGGAAGGCCACGTGAGTCCATGTCACAGCTGCGCTACTGACACACAAGAACACACTAACTATCGACTTCCTCACCATGGTGCCGCACGTACTTTTGGGTAGAAATAGCTGCACAGGACTCCTCAAATATTTCTATAATCAAGTCTTATACTGATTATATACGGATTTATACTGATTGACTTTATATACTGATTTGTGACTTTAAATCTAAATGTCACATCAAGGATGTCTCAAATGAGAAAAAGGATGACATGAGATTATTTAAATTTGGAACCAGAAGCGATGATGTCATGTACATACATGCACACATGCATGGCACGTTGCACGCGCACACACTACAAAATACTACTACTACTACTAAATAGCATGCAAATAGTTGGTAAACTTTGTCAAATGCTGAATTGTTGCACTAGTGATATTTGTAAATTATTTTGCAATCAAATGTACATTTTCATTGTTGCTGTTGGTATTTTGTCGAAGGATTATTCAGATGTTTGAGGTGTCACGAAAGCAAAAATTATTCGCATCATATTTTTTTCACACATAAAAGCTTTTTTTGTGCGGGTTTTTTGGAGCGTGGGGGGGTCCAAAACAGGTGATTTGGGTAAAACCAACCCGTATTCTTCTGATTACTAAAAAATTGAATTAGGTAGAAACAAAAAAAAAATTGTGATGAAAATGTGGTTTCTTGTTTATGGAGTCACAAAACACAACATTCTGTGAGCCTTGAAAGATCAGAATGCTCTAAATTGACTGGCACTTGGTTGGTTCCGAATTTGCGTACTGCAGTTTCTAAGACTTCATGTAGTATCACATCGTTTGTCCCTGCAGAGGGTTTCTTCGTGGCGGGCTTAAACCTGACGGCGTACAGGAAGTACATCATCACCAACCCCAAGCAGTCTCTGCGGACGCTGACTTGGGCCCAGTGGCAGAGCCTGAGCGAGTGGGTGAAGCAGCAGGCACCCGGCTCGGAACCCCACAGCCTCAACATCATCGCCGGGGACTTCGTGGGCCCGCTGCCCCTCTGCCCCCTCGTCGTGGGACTCAACAGGAAACTGCTGATGGACAAAAAGTGGCACGCGGAAAACGGATGATAGCACCGTGCTCGTGGACTCTTGCCCTGGCCAACCACGTCTGTTCGATGAACAATATCAATATATTTTTTATCATCGTGCACCAAAACATACTGCTGATGTCATAGTTAGCTCTCCGTGGTGGCCACAATATTAGGAACAACTCTCAGCATGATTTGATCCGTCCGGCCGTCCATCGATTGTGTCACGCCGCAGCATGATTTAATGACACGTTTTAGTTGTTAAATGTCAAATGTAATTGTGGTCTTAAAAGAAAATAATGTAAAACTGGAATGATGTATCAATACCAAAATAAATACATTTAAAATATCTATATGAACTGACAGAAACGAAGGACATTTTCACTTGACTCAATAATAGTGCCTTAGAATGAACAAATTCCTTTGATGCGTCCTCCTTTTAATTGCATGTTTTATGTGACTAAAAAAAAAAAATGTGAGAACATTTTAACACTGAAATAAATGAAACGCAACCCCGTGGTTTTATTTATTTATTTTACAGTCAATCAGCCATGCATGTGCGGCGCGTGTGTGCGTGAAATGTCATATTCATGTAAGCGGTAGCGAGCCGCTAGCCAAACATCTTCCTGTAGCGTCCATAGGCGGCGTTGCCGATAACCACCTTGACGACGGCCGAGCCCTCGTCGGCGTCCACGCTGACGTCCTGCACGGCCGCCTCCTTGTACAGCCAGCTGAGGACCACGACAGTTAATGGCGTGCCAGCCGCGTGCTGGACCGAACGCCGCGGCCTCCCTCACCTGAGCTGCGGCGTGCTGAGGTCCACCTTCAGGCTGACCAGGCGTTTGCCCGTGGCGGCCAGCACGCGCCGCTCCACCGCCGTCTTCAGTGCCTCCAGGCCGCGCCCGTTCAGGGCCGAGATGGCCAGGGAGTCGTCTTCCGTCGATTCGTAGCTGAAAGACGTGACGGAACGTGAACGTTTTATTGATGTGTCCCATTGGACGTCGTGGTAACTGTCGCCATGGTAATGCTACTCTTAATTGTACAGGTCATACAAATGTATAGAGAAAAGTTGGCATTCGCTTCAACATTTTTTTTAATTAGGAAAAACAAAAATCTGATTTTTCTATCTGTTTTAAAGTTCAATTCTAAAGGACAAAGTTTTGTAAAACAGTTCAATGTTATGCTTGTAATCCATTGCTGTTTGTTTAGGGACCAAATAAATAGATTATTTTACTTTTTTTTTTTACTAAATCAACCAATTTATTAGTGATCGGAATGATGGAATCGGCCTCAAAATCAGTTGGCCCCTACTCGCCTGTTGAGTACTTTTACTGGTATCGGGCTGAAGAAAAAAAAAACACATCTCAAGTTACAACTGTCGATTTTTGCCTGAGCATTAAAAAAAAAAAAAAAAGCCAAAGAACAAGTTCCTTACTTGTCAATGAGATCAATCTTGTTGTGGACTTCAATCATGGAGCTCAAGAGTGCGTCGGGCACTCGCAGGTTCCTCAAGACATTCAACACGTTGGCCTTCTGGTTGACGTTCTCTGGATGGCTCACATCCCGCACATGGATCAACACGTCCTGACGCACACGCACAATTTCACAAGTCAAATTTGGACTTACTCAATCACGAAAACTAGATGGATACTTCTTATCATCTCCATATTTTTAACATGTTCAACAAAAAGGGTCGTGTACAAAATTCTCTATAACCATATATGGTATTCCTCTGGTGGGGGCCGACTGGATGTCGCCCCCGATGTTTCCTGTGTGCGGTGGCGACGGGGCGTACGTACCGAGTGCTTGATGTCCTCTAGCGTGGCGGCGAACGAGTCGATGAGCTGGTGCGGCAGATGCGACAGGAAACCGATGGTGTCCACGTAGAGGACGGTGACGCGGCCGGGCAGCTGGCCCGCATGCACCGTCACGTCCAGCGTGGCGAAAAGCCGATCCTGGGGATGCAACCCCGCGTCGCCCGTCAGCGCTTTGATCAGCGTGGTTTTGCCTGCAGATGTGTCGACAAAGATAAAATGGTGAATTTGTTTGGTGACAAGAGTCCCGGTGCGACAAAATCACCAAACAAAATGCTTTCTAATGCTTTAGTTTTAGTCCACTTTCATTTTTATTTTAGTTATTTTTGTTTCGTTGTATTTTAAATTGTTATTTTTGGTTTATTTGATTTGATTTTCTTTTTTTTTTTTGGTTTGTTCCCACTATTTCACAATTTTGTTCCATTTTATTTTCACTTTATTATTTTATTCTATTTTGTGTATTCTATTAGATTTAAAATCCCACATAAATTTTTTTCAATATATTTTCTCCAACATTTTTTTTTTTTAAAGGGCCCAAGTGGTTCCGAAGTGACTTGTCTTACCACAGTTTGTGTAGCCCAGCACCGAGACGATCGGGAACTCTTTGTGCTTCCGGCGGGTTCGAAGCAGTCGCCGCTTCCTGCTCAGCTTTTCGAGCGCCGCGCGGATCTTCATCTCACGCTCCCTCAGCAGTCTCTGCTGGACCTCCTGCTGCGTCTCGCCTGCATGGACCGCCAAGATTAACAAAGGGGCTCGCTGGGTAAAGATCGTGGTTCGTTGGGTCCAATTTGGAGATTTTTCACTTGGGGTGTGCTCACTTTTGTTGCCAGCAGTTCAGACACGAAATGGTCGGTTTGAGTTATTTTGAGGGGACGGTAAAATTGACACATTTGACTACTTCATGTTGTCGCAACGTGTCAGTTACGGTTCACATGTTGCGCCTGTCAAGACCGGTCCCAGGAAAATGAAGTCCAAGTCAAGCAGAGTCTTTCTGTCCTAAAATCAGCACCTCGACTCTGACAGGTGTCAAGTCATGTGACTGGGGCCCCGCCCCCAACCGCCTTCCGACTTGAGCATGGTGGTACTCTCAGTTTGTCATGTTTGTTACCCGAGCCGCCGATGTATCGGGCGCCTCCGCCCTGCTGGTCCAAGTTGAGGAATTCATTCTTCAGACGTGACCTGCCAGGAAAAAAAATATTCATATTCTTCTTATTATTAACATGATTACTCTCCAGTTTACATTTGTGATTTGTTTATTTTATTTGAATCATTGTAG